>NC_056449.1:20150615-20499365 GCF_018296145.1 Oncorhynchus tshawytscha
GACCCCGTCATGTACATCTTCAGGTAGCAATACAACTCCACGACCAACTTCCAGGCATCCATCACAGCAGAATGAAACACCCCAGCAGCCTGAACCTTGAGTAATGATGAGGCAGTCCATTCATCAGGGGAATATGTCTGATAATAATAGCAGTTAATAAAACAAAGGGGCACTGTGAGTCATCCGGTGCAGGGAGTTAGCAAGCGTGTACCTGAGGGAGTGTGTTAGCCAGCAGCCGAGTGGCCGGTCTCCACAGAGGAAAAAACAGTGATGGAGAGATGGAAGTGCCTCTCCTTTTCCCTTTCTCACTGTCCTCTCTCAGCTCTCTCTTTGCTCCTTTTCAGTCTCCCTCGACCTCTCTCTCGCATCTCTTGCTCGCTCTCCCGCCCACCGCATCGCCCTCCCTCTCTCCCTCATGCTCACTCTCCCTCCCTCCCCCTACCCAGCTCTCCCTCCCTCTGCCTCGCTCTCCCTCCCTCCGCCTTGCTCTCCATCCTTCCAAATCGCTCTCCATCCTTCCAAATCGCTCACCCTCTCGCTCGCTCTCCCTCGCTCTCCCTCCTGCTCGCTCACCCTCCCCTCGCTCTCTCGCTCTGCCTCCTCGCCCTCCCCAGCTCTCCTCCCCTCCCCAACTCTCCCTCCCTCCACCCTGCTCACCCCCCTCCGCCTCCCCAGCTCTCCCCCTCCCCAGCTCTCCCTCCCTCCGCCTCGCTCTCCCTCCCTCCCCCTCGCTCTCCCCCCTCCCCAGCTCTCCTCCCTCCGCCTCGCTCTCCCTCCCTCTGCCTCGCTCTCCTCCCTCCGCCTCGCTCGCTCTCCCTCCCTCCCCAGCTCTCCCTGCCTCTGACTCGCTCACCCTCCCGCTCGATCACCCTCCCTCACCCTCCCTCCCTCCGCCTCTCTCGCTCGCTCTCCTTCCCTCCGCCTCTCTCGCTCGCTCTCCTTCCCTCCGCCTCTCTCGCTCCCTCCCCCTCCGCCTCTCGCTCTCCCTCCCTCCCTCTCTCCCTCCCTCCCTCCCTCCTGCTCGCTCGCCCTCTTCCTCCCTCCCGCTCACTCTCCCTCCCTCCCCCGCTCTCCCTCCCGCTCGCTCTCCCTCCCCCACGCTCTCCCCCCCCCCCCCCCTCCACAGCTCTCCCTGCCCTCCCCAGCTCTCCCTCACCCTCCCTCCGCCTTGCTCTCCTTCCCTCCGCCATGCTCTCCATCCTTCCAAATTGCTCTCCATCCTTCCAAATCGCTCACTCTCGCTCGCTCTCCCTCGCTCTCCCTCCTGCTCGCTCACCCTCCCCTCGCTCTCTCGCTCTGCCTCCCTCGCCCTCCCCAGCTCTCCCTCCCCCTCCCCAACTCTCCCCAGCTCTCCCTCCATCCGCCTCGCTCTCCCTCCCTCCCCCTCGCTCTCCCCCTCCCTCCCCCTCGCTCTCCCCTCCCCCAGTTCTCCCTCCCTCCGCCTCGCTCTCCCTCCCTCCCTCTGCCTCGCTCTCCCTCCCTCCGCCTCGCTCGCTCTCCCTCCCTCCCCAGCTCTCCCTGCCTCTGACTCGCTCACCCTCCCGCTCGATCACCCTCCCGCTCGATCACCCTCCCACACCCTCCTTCCCTCCGCCTCTCTCGCTCGCTCTCCTTCCCTCCGCCTCGCTCTCCCTCCGTCCCTCCGCCTTGCTCTCCCTCCCTCTGCCTCACTCGCCCTACCCCCTCCCTACCCCTCGCTCGCTCTCCCTCCGCCTCGCTCACTCTCCCTCCCCAGCTCCCCCTCGCTCGTCCTCCCTGTGCCTCGATCTCCCTCCCTCTGCCTCGCTCTCCCTCCTTTCGTTCACCCTTCTGCTCGCTCTCCCTCCCTCCACCTCTCTCGCTCGCTCTCCCTCCCACCACCTCTCTCGCTCGCTCTCCCTCCCTCCCTCCGCCTCGCTCGCTCTCCCTCCCTCCCGCCTCGCTCACCCTACCCCCTCCCTACCCCTCGCTCGCTCTCCCTCCGCCTCGCTCACTCTCCCTCCCCCTCCCCAGCTCCCCCTCCCTGTGCCTCGCTCTCCCTCCCTCCCGCCTCGCTCGCCCTACCCCCTCCCTACCCCTCGCTCGCTCTCCCTCCCTCCGCCTCCTCAGCTCCCCTCCCTGTGCCTCGCTCTCCCTCCTTTCGCTCACCCTCCCGCTCGCTCACCGTCGCTCACCCCCCTCTGCCTCGCTCTCCCTCCCTCTGCCTCGCTCTCCCTCCCTCTGCCTCGCTCTCCCTCCTTTCGTTCACCCTCCTGCTCGCTCTCCCTCCCTCCGCCTCTCTCGCTCGCTCTCCCTCCCAGCGCCTCTCTCGCACGCTCTCCTCCCACCGCCTCTCTCGCTCTCCCTCTCTCGCTCGCCCTCCCTCCCTCCGCCTCTCTCGCTCTCCCTCTCACCGCCTCTCTCGCTCGCTCTCCCTCTCTCGCTCGCTCTCCCTCCCTCCCTCCGCCTCTCTCGCTCGCTCTCCCTCTCTCGCTCGCTCTCCCTCTCTCGCTCTCCCTCTCTCGCTCGCTCTCCCTCTCTCGCTCGCTCTCCCTCCCTCCGCCTCTCTCGCTCAGTCTCCCTCTCTCGCTCGCTCTCCCTCCCTCCGCCTCTCTCGCTCAGTCTCCCTCTCGCTCACTCTCCCTCCCTCCGCCTCTCTCGCTCGCTCTCCCTCCCTCCATCCTCTCTCTCTACCTCCCTCCCTCCCCTCGCTCTCCCTCCATCCCCCTCGCTCGCTCTCCCACCCTCCCGCTCGCTCGCCCTCTTCCTCCCTCCCGCTCACTCTCCCTCCTCCGCTCTCCCTCCCCCACGCTCTCCCTCCCTCCCCCTCCACAGCTCTCCCTGCCCCTCCCCAGCTCTCCCTCCCTCTGCCTCCTGCTCGCTCTCCTTCACCCGCTCTCCCACCCTCCTTCACCCGCTCTCCCTCCTCCTTCACCCGCTCTCCCTCCCTCCTCCCTCCCTCCCTCCACCCACTCTCCCTCCCTACCCCCTCGCTCGCTCTCCCTCCCTACCTCCCCCTCGCTCGCTCTCCCTCCCTCGCTCTCCCTCTCTCCCCTCGCTCCTCGCTCTCCCTCCCCCCCTCGCTCGCTCTCCCTCCCTCCCCTCCCTCGCTCGCTCTCCCTCCCTCCCCTCGCTCGCTCTCCCTCCCTCCCCTCGCTCGCTCTCCCTCCCCTCGCTCGCTCTCCCTCCCCTCGCTCGCTCTCCCTCCCTCCCCTCGCTCGCTCACCCTCCCCAGCTCCCCCTCGCTCGTCCTCCCTCTGCCTCGCTCTCCCTCTCTCTGCCTCGCTCTCCCTCCCGCTCGCTCACCGTCGCTAACCCCCTATGCCTCGCTCACCCCCCTCTGCCTCGCTCTCCCTCCGCCTCGCTCTCCCTCCTTTCGTTCACCCTCCCACTCGCTCTCCCTCCCCCTTGCTCTCCCTCCCTCTGCCTCCTGCTAGCTCTCCCTCCCTCTGCCTCCTGCTCGCTCTCCCTCCCTCCCTCATGCTCGCTCTCCCTCCCTCCACCTCGCTCGCTCTCCCTCCCTCACCAGCTCTCCCTCCCTCTGCCTCGCTCACCCTCCCGCTCCTTCCCTCTGCCTCGCTCGCTCTCCCTTCCTCCGCCTATCTCGCTCGCTCTCTCCCTCCCTCCCCCCTCGCTCGCCCTCCCTCCTCGCTCGCCCTCCCTCCCACGCTCGCCCTCCCCCTCGCTCTCCCTCCCTCCCCCCCCACGCTCGCCCTCCCCCTCGCTCTCCCTCCCTCCCCCACGCTCGCCCTCCCCCTCGCTCTCCCTCCCTCCCTCGCTCTCCCTCCCTCCCCCCTCGCTCGCTCTCCCTCCCTCCCTCACCCTCCCTCCCCTCGCTCGCTCACCCTCCCTCGCTCTCCCTCCCTCCCTCCCTCGCTCTCCCTCCCTCCCCCTCGCTCGCTCTCCCCCTCCCTCGCTCTCCCTCCCTCCCCCTCGCTCGCTCTCCCTCCCTCACCCCCTCACCCTCCCTCCCCTCGCTCGCTCCCCCTCCCGCCCTCGCTCTCCCTCCCTCCCCCCTCGCTCGCTCTCCCCCTCGCTCTCCTTCTCCCTCCCTGCCCCCCTCGCTCTCCCTCTCCCTCCCTCCCCCTCGCTCGCTCTCCCTCCCCTGCTCTCCCACTCTCCCTCCCTCCCCCTCGCTCGCCCTCCCTCCCTCGCTCGCTCTCCCTCCCTCGCTCCCTCCTCCCTCGCTCTCCCTCCCCCGCTCGCTCTCCCTCCCTCCCTTCCCCTCGCTCGCTCTCTCTCCCTCCCTCACTCTCCCTCCCTCCCCCCTCGCTCGCTCTCCCTCTCCCGCTCTCCCTCCCCTCTCTCCCTCCCCCTCTCCCTCTCTCCCTCCCCCTCGCTCGCTCTCCCTCCCCCGCTCTCCCTCCCCCTCGCTCGCTCTCCCTCCCTCGCTCTCCCTCCCTCCCCCTCGCTCGCTCTCCCTCCCTCACCCCCTCGCCCGCTCACCCTCCCTCCCCTCGCTCGCTCTCCCTCCCCTGCTCTCCACTCTCCCTCCCTCCCCCTCGCTCGCCCTCCCTCCTCGCTCGCTCTCCCTCCCTCGCTCTCCCTCCCTCCCTCGCTCTCCCTCCCCCGCTCGCTCTCCCTCCCTCCCTTCCCCCTCGCTCGCTCTCTCTCCCTCCCTCACTCTCCCTCCCCTCCCCCTCGCTCTTTCCCTCCCTCTCTCCCTCCCCCTCTCCCTCTCCCTCCCCCTCGCTCGCTCTCCCTCCCCCGCTCTCCCTCCCCCCTCCCTCGCCCTCCCTCCCTCTCCCTCCCTCCCCCTCCTCGCCCTCCCTCTCCCCCCTCGCTCTCCCTCCCTCCTCGCTCTCCCTCCCTCGCTCTCCCTCCCTCCCTCGCTCCTCCCTCCCCCGCTCGCTCTCCCTCCCTCCCTTCCCCCTCCCTCGCTCTCTCTCCCTCCCTCTCTCTCCCTCCCTCCCCCTCGCTCGCTCTCGCTCTCGCTCTCCCCGCTCTCCCTCCCCCTCTCCTCTCTCCCTCCCCCTCGCTCGCTCTCCCTCCCTCCCCCCCGCTCTCCCTCCCTCCTCCTCTCCTCCTCGCTCTCCTCCCTCCCTCCTCTCCCTCCCCGCTCGCTCTCCCTCCCTCCCTCCCCCTCCCTCCCTCCTCTCTCCCTCCCTCCCTCTCCCTCCCCCCCCTCGCTCGCTCTCGCTCTCCCGCTCTCCCTCCCCCCCCTCCCTCCCTCCCCCTCGCTCGCTCTCCCCCCCTCCTCCCTCCCCCCTCGCTCGCTCTCCCTCCCTCGCTCTCCTCTCCCTCCCCCTCGCTCGCTCCCCCTCCTCCCCTCGCCCGCTCTCCCTCCCCCCCTCGCTCGCCCCCCTCCCTCCCTCGCTCTCCCTCCCTCCCCCCCGCTCGCTCTCCCCCCCCTCTCTCCCTCCCTCTCCCCCTCGCTCGCTCTCCCCCTCGCTCTCCTCCCTCCCTCCCCCCCCCTCACTCTCCCCCCCCCCCCCCCCTCCCTCCCTCCCTCCCCCCCTCGCTCGCTCTCCCTCCCCCCCGCTCCTCCCTCCCCCTCTCCCTCCCTCCTCCTCCCTGCCTCGCTCTCCCTCCCCCCCGCTCTCCCCCTCCCTTCCCCCCCGCTCGCTCTCTCTCCCTCCCTCACTCTCCCTCCCCCCCCTCCCTCGCTCTCCCTCCCTCTCCCTCCCCCCTCTCCCTCCCCCCTCCCTCGCTCTCCCTGCCTCGCTCTCCCTCCCCGCTCGCTCTCCCTCCCCACCTCGCTCTCCCTCCCTCCCTCCCTCGCTCTCCCTCCCTCCCCCTCGCTCTCCCTCCCTCCCCCCTCCCTCGCTCTCCCTCTCCTCCGCTCTCCCCGCCCTCCCTCCTCCCTCCCTCCTCGCTCGCTCTCCCTCGCTCCCTCCCCCCCGCCCGCTCTCCCTCCCTCCCCCCCCCCTCCCCCCCTCCCTCCCTCGCCTTCCCTCCCCCCTCCCCCTCGCTCGCTCTCCCTCCCCCCTCTCTCGCTCTCCCTTCCTCCCACCTCCTCGCTCCCTCCCTCCCTCCTCGCTCGCTCTCCCTCCCTCCCCCTCCCTCCTCCTCGCTCTCCCTCCCTCCCTCCTCGCTCGCTCTCCCTCCCTCCTCGCTCTCCCTCCCTCCTCCCTCCTTGCTCGCTCTCCCTCGCTCCCCCTCCCTCCCCCTTCTCTCTTACCGTCTCATGCTCTGCATCCATGTGGGCCAGTTGTTCCTGGTAGATTTCCACCTGCTCCCTCAGGGCCAGACAGTCTGCCGTCTCTACATCCACTTCCTACAGGAGGCAGCAGAGAGCTAGATCAATAGAAAACCAACAGTGCTCATCAGATAACCACAAACACTATTAGTTGTTCCAACTAAACCCGTAGTCCCTACCCGCTATGCACTTGTTTAGATCTCATGAGATTGGATAGGTGTTAACAATATGTTGAAAGCTCCAGCTTGTCTTCTGATAGGCTGGATGGCATTTTCACAATATTGCTTACACTAGTATTTACAAATCCTGGTTCTGGGGACCCAAAGGGGAGCAATAAGACACTTGATTCAACTAATCAACTGGTCATAAAGTCTTTAGCTTAATCAGGTGTATTGGTGCTAGGCAAAAACAAACATATGTCCCCTTGACCAGGAGTGGAAAACACTGGCTTACACCAATCCAATCCTTTAATATCTACATGAGTGCCTAGGGGGAAAGAGGTAAGAAGAAGGTGCTAGGGTCTATTTGAAATTCAGCACATAAGAACCATGACACACTCTATTCCTTCAGCCAGCAGGTAGCAAGCTAGACACTGCAATGCAGAGAAGGGGGGGGGGTGGAAAGAGCTAATTAGCTTTTAGCTCATCCAGCCCTTTTTAAGTGCCTGATTAATTGGTGATGAATTCAATTACTCCTGGTGCTAGCATTTACATCTGAATGACAAACGAGTAAGGCCCAAGGGGTGGGAACCTTTCTGCTGTGGCTGCTGGAACACATGGGGCCCTGATGGATGTCACACAAGAGGCAGGCGGTCTGTTGCTGTTATCTCTAGGCAAACATGAGCCTGTCAATTGGAGAGAGTTTTGCGCTCGCAGACTGTGGACTGTAAAGACTAAAGAAATCCCCCCTACATGACCCTTCTCCTCTCATCGCTTAAGGTTAGCTGTGCTTTATCGCACCGTCTACTGCTTTGAATTAGAATCAGCTCGCTCCTCCGGCCTTCAACACGTTGTTGCTGCTGAACCAAACATTGTATCCATAGCCCCAGATACAAGCTCAAAAGAACACTCAGAGAATTGGCTGACCAGACAAGACCAGACCAGACCAGACAATGGAAGCTGTCCAAAATGTAGCTTAATCAATAGCCAATGGCAAGGCTGGACTTCAAATACCCAGCCATGCCTTGTTGACCCCTTCCAAGGCCTGTCTGTCGGCCTGTCTGTCTTCCGAGAAAGACTGTAGCCTCGTCCCGAGGAGCTGCTTCCAACACTGGTTCACAATCACATTCAATCTCTCTTCTCCTTTCCACTCCCTGCCTGTGTCCTTTTCCCACCGGCTCTAGTCTCTATCCACACTCCAGCTGCCTTCCTATCGGAGCCAGAGGCTGAGCCAGCCAGCAGCATTACTGCTCCGACTATATTACTGTCTGTATTACATCTGTATGGGATAAAAGCCTGAATGACTCAATAAGGAGACATGAAAACAGCTTCTCCCACATCTGGGCTGACATTGGAGAGGGGTGTGATGTGGCAGGCAGGGAGGGAATGAGAGGAAATGGGATAGTAGGGTTTGTTAAGACTGGGGTTCTCAGGTTGCGTTGTGGCTGCCGGCCCAGACTGTAGGACTGATGATCAGTTCAACAAAGTGGATAGAGATCTATAGAGCTACAGAGGAGCTGCTGGGCTATGATGAGACACACAGCTGATATGTGTTTAATAGGAGAGGATTAAACAGTGTTGGCAAGTCGTGGCAATAGTGCCATCTAGTGGTTATTATAGTTTAGTGCAGTTGCATTAACGCTCCCAAAGAGATATTGGCCCTCTGAATGTTCAGATTAATTATCTTTCTTTCCATCCTTCTTTGCCTATTTGCATTTCGAAATATTTTCTTTTTGAAGATGATTGTACTTCATTGCAGATGAAAATTGGGTACAAAAGTTGAGCTACCACAAGTTAGATCTATGTCTTTATGCATGTTCTATATCGACAGTAGCACACATTAAAAGTCTACTCATTGTCAGAGAATATATAACAAACGAAGACAACAAATCAACACAATTACGAAACAATAACACCAAAATGGCCGCCAGGGGTGCAGGAGTGAGGTCATTACCAGGCCAACATCCTCCCACTCCAGTCGGATGAGTGTCCTCTGCTGGACGGTCTGCTCATACTGCTCCTGCAGACAGTCCAGCTCTCTCCTCAGCTCCTCTAAATCACACGGGCTCCAATCCTGGACACACAGTGGCTTATCAGTCTGGCACTGGTAGGTAGTGGTAACGGTCTGTTTCCTCGCTCCTAGTGGGATATGAATGCCTCCATTCCACTGTATTGTTCATATGTACCCTCTTCCTTAAGCAGTCTCTCCACCATGTCATCCAGGCTGCATTCAGGGACAGCTAGGACAGTGGAGGTGGTCTGTTGGGCAGCCAGCCTCTCCTGCAGCTCACAGATCGGGGCCTCCAGAGACTCATTGTCCTCCTCAAAGCAGCGCACCTAAAGGGCACAAACAGCACGTACAATGATATAGCATGCTTTTTTTACACAGGAAATTACATGCATTGTTAGGGTTGCAAAATTCTGATAATTGTCCAGACAATTGCTTGGTTTTCCAAACATCCCGGTTGGAGGATTCAGATTATATGCTTATCTCTGTCTGATTTCAGGTATATTCTAACCATGATATCTGCGAAAGATGGGACTTTGGGGAAAGTTACTGGAATTTTACAACCCTGTGTATGTTACATTTAATGGGTTGCTTCCTTGGAGCATCTGGCTACAACATACAGTTTAAGAAAAACACTTTTGATTTATCGTAGCGTTTTGCACTGGTTATATGGTGATATGGTGTTGGTCCATCTCAAAACAATGTTTGCTCAACCTTAGGACAATGTTCCTACAACCGTAGGACAATGTTTAGAGGGTTGAATCCATCCCGGCTTCACCATGTTGATGAGTGCCACAAAACGATCATGGCGAGAATAACGCTGTGGTCTTCAGTGAATTGGACCAGACTCTCACACGTACACTCCTCAGCAGCCACACCCCTGTGGGAGGGGTGCACACCACACACACACACATCTATAGGCTAAATATCACAAGTATTGGTTCGTTTTGTGCATGTACATTGAAAATCAAGGGCCACAAGATCGCAATCTCTGAAAAGTCTTGAATGAATAGCATTGCTGCTCCTCCCAAATCAGCTCTGTGTAAATTAACACCGCCCGGGTAACCTGATTTCATTGTTTGATGCAAGTACAAAAGGCGTTTGTCATCACCTTTCAAACTTTTCCCTTGCGACGAACAAAGCGTAACTAACACTAAACACTATGGTAAACGGAGTGACATTCTATACTGTATATAGAAATAGTGCAAAGCTTACCTCAGACATACTTCAGTGAAAGAAAACAAACATCTGGTCATAACTCAAACTTTGTTGAATTCTGAAACGGGCAAATTATCATAAACCTTACAAGTACTGTATGTCTCAACCCATCTCCAATTTGCACAACACAATACAAACATCATATTCTTTCCATTAGCCTCCTTCTAGTAAAGCAGTGTCACTCAAACTCTGGTGACTGGACCAGAAACGGTCCCTAACATGTTGCTGCCCGGTCCTTCAGAGGGTTGTCTGCTACATTCTAGTTTAATGCAAGAAGTCCCCCAAGAAGCTTCCCAGCCTCTGTTATAAAAAAGGTTGAGACACCCTGCAGTAAACCATCCTCGGTGCACAGTGTTCTCCATACAGCCCATCTCCTGTAGTAAACCATCCTCGGTGCACAGTGTTCTCCATACAGCCCTTCTCCTGTAGTAAACCATCCTCGGTGCACAGTGTTCTCCATACAGCCCATCTCCTGTAGTAAACCATCCCCAGTGCACAGTGTTCTCCATACAGCCCATCTCCTGTAGTAAACCATCCCCAGTGCAGTGTTCTCATACAGCCCATCTCCTGTAATAAACCATCCCTGGTGCACAGTGGTCTCCATGCAGCCCTTCTCCTGTAGTAAACCATCCTCGGTGCACAGTGTTCTCCATACAGCCCATCTCCTGTAGTAAACCATCCTCGGTGCACAGTGTTCTCCATACAGCCCATCTCCTGTAGTAAACCATCCTCGGTGCACAGTGTTCTCCATACAGCCCATCTCCTGTAGTAAACCATCCCCAGTGCACAGTGTTCTCCATACAGCCCATCTCCTGTAGTAAACCATCCCCAGTGCACAGTGTTCTCCATACAGCCCATCTCCTGTAGTAAACCATCCTCGGTGCACAGTGTTCTCCATACAGCCCATCTCCTGTAGTAAACCATCCTCGGTGCACAGTGTTCTCATACAGCCCATCTCCTGTAGTAAACCATCCTCGGTGCACAGTGTTCTCCATACAGCCCATCTCCTGTAGTAAACCATCCCCAGTGCACAGTGTTCTCCATACAGCCCATCTCCTGTAGTAAACCATCCCCAGTGCACAGTGTTCTCCATACAGCCCATCTCCTGTAGTAAAACCATCCCCAGTGCACAGTGTTCTCCATACAGCCCATCTCCTGTAATAAACCATCCCTGGTGCACAGTGTTCTCCATACAGCCCATCTCCTGTAGTAAACCATCCTCGGTGCACAGTGTTCTCCATACAGCCCATCTCCTGTAGTAAACCATCCCCAGTGCACAGTGTTCTCCATACAGCCCATCTCCTGTAGTAAACCATCCTCGGTGCACAGTGTTCTCCATACAGCCCATCTCCTGTAGTAAACCATCCCCAGTGCACAGTGTTCTCCATACAGCCCATCTCCTGTAGTAAACCATCCCCAGTGCACAGTGTTCTCATACAGCCCATCTCCTGTAGTAAACCATCCTCGGTGCACAGTGTTCTCCATACAGCCCATCTCCTGTAGTAAACCATCCCCAGTGCACAGTGTTCTCATACAGCCCATCTCCTGTAGTAAACCATCATCGGTGCACAGTGTTCTCCATACAGCCCATCTCCTGTAGTAAACCATCCTCGGTGCACAGTGTTCTCCATACAGCCCATCTCCTGTAGTAAACCATCCCCAGTGCACAGTGTTCTCCATACAGCCCATCTCCTGTAGTAAAACCATCCCCAGTGCACAGTGTTCTCCATACAGCCCATCTCCTGTAATAAACCATCCCTGGTGCACAGGGTTCTCCATACAGCCCATCTCCTGTAGTAAACCATCCCCAGTGCACAGTGTTCTCCATACAGCCCATCTCCTGTAGTAAACCATCCTCGGTGCACAGTGTTCTCCATGCAGCCCTTCTCCTGTAGTAAACCATCCTCGGTGCACAGTGTTCTCCATACAGCCCATCTCCTGTAGTAAACCATCCTCGGTGCACAGTGTTCTCCATACAGCCCATCTCCTGTAGTAAACCATCCTCGGTGCACAGTGTTCTCCATACAGCCCATCTCCTGTAGTAAACCATCCCCGGTGCACAGTGTTCTCCATACAGCCCATCTCCTGTAGTAAACCATCCCCAGTGCACAGTGTTCTCCATACAGCCCATCTCCTGTAGTAAACCATCCTCGGTGCACAGTGTTCTCCATACAGCCCATCTCCTGTAGTAAACCATCCTCGGTGCACAGTGTTCTCCATACAGCCCATCTCCTGTAATAAACCATCCCCAGTGCACAGTGTTCTCCATACAGCCCATCTCCTGTAATAAACCATCCCTGGTGCAGTGTTCTCCATACAGCCCATCTCCTGTAGTAAACCATCCTCGGTGCACAGTGTTCTCCATACTGCCCCACAATCTCTGTTGGACCCTCCATTCTGACTCCACTGCTCCTCCTCAAACTGACGGCGGTAGGAAGACACTCTCACCATGGCCATGGTTAGTTTACTGGGACTGGTACTGCAGGTGGGGGCTACAGTAACTAACACAGCCAAATGGATGATAGTGAGTCCAGGTTGAGGACTTTATACATGGAGATGAGGGGGAATGTTTCATCCCAGCCCGCTGACTGGTCTAACTACAGGGGTTAGCGTCTGCAGCTGGACATTTGACATGAAGCAGACAAGTCAGCTATAGTAAGTATGTCACAATATTGTTGTTTTTCATCTAGATGGTGTTTTACAGGATAGAAAGGATTCCCAAAGGGCTGTTGAGTGTTTCACCTGTGAACAACTGGGTACACCAATAAAAGAGGTTAGATACAAAGTGTTTTTTTCATACATTATTTTATTTCCGTTAAATAAATTAAAAATACCAAAAACAGCTGTGCACATGTAGCATTATTACTAGACAGACCATTACAAAAGCCACAGTATGAAGGGGAGTAGAGCAGGAAAAGACAACACATGAAAACACAGACAGGGAATGAAGGGACAGCTAGGACAACATGAATGTAGGCCCAATTTGAATATTCAATTCTGACAATATCTCTGCAGCTGGGGATAACCTCGTCTCTGATGTAAAAGCTTTGTGTTGTGAATGAGATGACAATCTCAGATTCACTGTTCCTCCTCGGTAAGAGTCCGAGACAACAGGTAGGACCAATCCATTCAGGGCCAATCATGGTTTGGCAAAGCTAAGCAAAGCGCTTAAGTCTATGACAACTCTGAAGAATGCTGCAAGCGCATCGGGCCCATTTTAGAATGTACTGTACGGATGATTGCAGTCCGGAAGTCACACAGGACTTGGGCCAACTCCACTCAAAATCCTCTCTGGGTGAGAGCTGAGAGAGAGACAACCAAATTGTTAAGTGCTTTGATTAACAGCCTGTCATTGTGTTAGCTACAAAATCATGCGATATTAAAAAACACTTTAAAACTTTGAATGCCTTTTCTGTAGCTTTTCTGGCTAGATTACAGTACATGTCTGTTGACTAAGTAACAGGCTTTTCTGGCTAGATTAGTTGACTGGAGACATAAGAGAGGGAAACGTTTCCAGTGGAAACAAGTGTCATAGACCAAGCGTGTCACACAACAGGCCAGCCAGGAGCTGTTTTCACGCCTTATTACCAACGTTACTAGACGACAGTGTGGAAAACAAAGGGAATAAACACTGTAGAAATGTCACAGCATTAGAGTTCCCCGTTTCACAACCATAACACATTCCACGACAGCATTAGAGTTCCCCGTTTCACAACCATAACACGTTCCACGACAGCATTAGAGTTCCCCGTTTCACAACCATAACACGTTCCACGACAGCATTAGAGTTCCCCGTTTCACAACCATAACACGTTCCACGACAGCATTAGAGTTCCTCGTTTCACAACCATAACACGTTCCACGACAGCATTAGAGTTCCTCGTTTCACAACCATAACACGTTCCACGACAGCATTAGAGTTCCTCGTTTCACAACCATAACACGTTCCACGACAGCATTAGAGTTCCTCGTTTCACAACCATAACACGTTCCACGACAGCATTAGGGGGGAAAAAACAGTTTTGTCTCAGCGGAGAGTAATGAACATCTAAATCCTGTTCAACCTGCACTGTAAAAAATGCTTTGCCACTGAAAAAAGTATTAGGGTATGTCCGAAATGGCACCCTTTCCCCTATGTAGCACACTACTTTTGACCAGCGCTCTCTGGTCAAAAGTAGTGCATTATATAGGGTATAGGGTGCTACTTTAGATGAAACTCAAGACAGTAAAACAGGGCATTATATTGTCTGAATCGAATGTGACAAGAAAGGCCCCTGCCTGAGCACACAGGCCCCAATACAATGAGGCCCTAACCAGTATGAAGGCAGACAGCGAGGCAGACGAGGCTGAAGCGAGAAAATAAACATATAAACAAGCATTTAAACGATGGTACCTGCATGACCAACAAACAATACATACATATTGAACACCACCATAATAAGAGGTGACAGCAGAGTCAAAAAACCCACAAGAGGTCAATGCGGACAGGAGAGGGACTGTTTGCAACAGTTAAGACATCGATGCCGTAGTGGGTTTGTCTTTGTTATGTTCTGTAGCAAACTGTAGGGAGGGTTCTTCCCGGACTCAAGACTAAAAGCCAACTAATTTTAGTCATGTAGCAGACACTGTTATCCAGAGCGACTTACAATTAGTGCATTCATCTTAAGATAGCTGGATGAGACAACCACATTGAACCACTCTTGAAACAACAAAAAAAAGCATGTTCAATCGCGAATGTTAACTCTCCAATAAGATGAATCTGGGTCTGAGAAACTGAGATAACGCTCAATATCCAAAATGTGGTCTCTTAAAAGAAGTATGAAGTTGAAATAAACTCTAAAGATGGTACAAAGTTATGTAAGGAAAGAATATAAATCATAAATAACATTTGTTTAAACCATAGCCCACTGACAGTTCTAACACATCTCCCAATATGTCTCCCAGATCCCAGAAAGGGCTGCTCCGGATTGTCATCATTATCTTGTAGAAGAACGTCAAACTTCCTTGGTCGGTATTTCGGACAAGCAAGAATTCATTTAGTCTCTCTGTGTTCCCCAGAAGTCTCTTGCGTGCGATATCACTACGTACCCATGGGTTGAATCATTCACTCTGAGAGGAGTATCCACCAGGTAGAATGCGATCCAAATTTTCTGCACGACCCTCTACGTGTATCTTTAGTGTAACGTACTAACAGATCATCATTATCTTAGTATCTGTGGGTTCCTACATACATATTGTACTTCCATTCAGAGTTCATATTCAAATCAGGTAAAGGGAGTCGTTTTGGCATGGAACAGTCCTCAGTGGGGGTTGAATGGGGCACGGAACAGTCCTCAGTGGGGGTTGAATGGGGCATGGGTTGCCTGGGGAGTGGGGCGTCAGTCAGTTGACTGTTCACTGTCACTCCAAGCTGCCCAACACCTAAACTCCTGGTCCTGCAGCCACACAATGAGCAGAGATAAACTATGGGACTTGGTTAATGGTGATGGTTGTGAGTGACTGAAGTACAGCACTACAAAGGCTGGGGCATTGATAAGAGTCTGATAAGAGAGGGTCCCATATAATTGCACTGTTTGTTCTCCCACAACACAATCCACCATGGTCCCTTACACACATACATGGACCGTGTGTCCACCAAAACCCCATTCCTCAGTCTGTCATCAAAAGGTCCCGGCTGTCTGATCCCCTGACCCCTCACTCCTCGTCCCCTCCCATGAGGAAGCCCAGAATGAAGTCGATGGCTCTCTGTCGGTCCTGCGCTGTCTGTCGGCCCACCATGTTGGGCGGGGGTCGGATGAGCAGGCTGGCAAAGAGGGTAGCTGGCATGGGGCACAGTGGAGGAAAGAGAGGTAGAGGAAGATGTGAGAAAGACGCATTTCTAAAGCAAAATGGGTTTAGAGCCGTTTCATTTCAATTCAGTCAGGATTCACTGAATTGAAACTCCAGTTAAATGTTTTATCAACATTACTGAAAATAAATCACATTTTTCTATTCTAGACTTGGGAATTTCATTTCCTGAATTAAAGTAGTATTGACCCTAAATCTGGGTCATGTTCAGTATGGAAGATACGTTTTGAATTGGAGAGAAGCGGGGACATACTACTATATCTGAACATGTCCAATAAGAACACAGATATTTGCATTCCGTGACATAAAGCTTTGCTACAGTGTACCCTACTGAAAAAGCACATGTAGGTTATAGAAAATGTGGCCATGGGGAACTGACCTATGAGGTTGGCAGTGAGGTTGTTGTTGTGGGCATATTTCAGCAGCTCCTTGAGGAATGCCATCAGGTAGCGGAAGACGTTGCGGTGAGCCCGGGGCAGCTGGGAGATCAACTGACAAAACAGCCCAGAGAAAAGACAGATGAGAACTACAACCAGCCCCTTGTAGAGCCGAGAGGACAAACTATGTTGTACGTTTTACAATGATTATACATATATATTAACTTTATTGATGCAACAAAAGTCAATGACTCCTACTCATATCCATTTCCAGATTCATATAAAATGACTTTTATGTGAAAATATTTCATGTTAGGCCACCCTAAAATCGTAATTGAATTCACTGCACCTGTTTGCAGAGGCGGCTGTCATGGGAGCAGTCCAGGCTGCGCTGGTAGTGCTCGTAACAGACCACTGGCTCCGGCAGAGCTTCCAGGAATATCAACAGGGCCTCGGCCACTGAGTGGTTACAACCAGCTGACACACAGTCAGGGAACAGTCAGAAACAGTCAGACAAAGTTGGGGGGACACAGATTTGTGGCCGAGGGTGGGTGTACAGTGTTTGAACATGACTACATGTTGGATCCCTGATCTACAAATCCCCTTGAATCCTAAACAGCTACTCATTACGTGATGAAGATTAGCAATCAGTTCAAAGTGATCCCCTCAAACAAGCTGGTTGTGTGTGTGTTGGTGGGTGAGCATACGGACGGACAGGAAGATTGCACACCGTACACCCCCCAACTACCACAGATATCATACTTCCTCCACACTGCTAATCTATGCCTTGGCACCAGTCTGTGTATAGCAGCCGCTTTATCGCAGTGACCCAACTAACTGTGTGGCATCTCAGTCACAGTGTCCTGTTACAGGGCTGGGCTTACTAGCGGATCTGGGCCAGGGGGGTTGGAATGACTAGGGTCATATGAGTAAGGATTACGGATGGAGTCAGGAATGACTGGGGTCATATGAGTAAGGATTACGGATGGAGTCAGGAATGACTGGGGTCATATGAGTAAGGATTACGGATGGAGTCAGGAATGACTGGGGACATATGAGTAAGGATTACGGATGGAGTCAGGAATGACTGGGGACATATGAGTAAGGATTACGGATGGAGTCAGGAATGACTGGGGACATATGAGTAAGGATTACGGATGGAGTCAGGAATGACTGGGGACATATGAGTAAGGATTACGGATGGAGTCAGGAATGACTGGGGACATATGAGTAAGGATTACGGATGGAGTCAGGAATGACTGGGGACATATGAGTAAGGATTACGGATGGAGTCAGGAATGACTGGGGACATATGAGTAAGGATTACGGATGGAGTCAGGAATGACTGGGGACATATGAGTAAGGATTACGGATGGAGTCAGGAATGACTGGGGTCATATGAGTAAGGATTACGGATGGAGTCAGGAATGACTGGGGTCATATGAGTAAGGATTACGGATGGAGTCAGGAATGACTGGGGATATATGAGTAAGGATTACGGATGGAGTCAGGAATGACTGGGGACATATGAGTAAGGATTACGGATGGAGTCAGGAATGACTGGGGTCATATGAGTAAGGATTACGGATGGAGTCAGGAATGACTGGGGACATATGAGTAAGGATTACGGATGGAGTCAGGAATGACTGGGGACATATGAGTAAGGATTACGGATGGAGTCAGGAATGACTGGGGACATATGAGTAAGGATACGGATGGAGTCAGGAATGCTGGTGTCCAGACAGTCGATGACACCCTGCAGCTCCTCCTGCAGGCCCGGTGTCTGGAACAGGTCCTCCTGGAAGAACGGCAAGGAGTTTACAGGAGAATGTTGTTTTGAAATGACGTTGAAATAAGGGTAGGGTAGAATACTATTTACGGGCTGAAAGACTAAGTCTAGAATAGTGCCTAGAAGATTTAGCTTGGAATACAAACTGAATTTTGCGCTGTTTCACTTCTTCAAACCGAAGTGATAGTGAAATGGAGTGATATTCTGTTTGGATTCCTTGTTAACCAAGGTTACCCCTCTAAGGAATACCTCATTCTGAAAATCATCCAAATTCACTGCAAACAGCATTTCAGAAACTTCATTACTGAGATTAAAAACATACTCAGATGTGGTACGACCTAGAAATAAAAGTGCTGTGAACATTTCCCTTAACTATCCTCTCACCTGCTGGCAGGACATGGTAAAGAGGTGGTTTAACTATCCTCTCACCTGCTGGCAGGACATGGTAAAGAGGTGGTTTAACTATCCTCTCACCTGCTGGCAGGACATGGTAAAGGTGGTTTAACTATCCTCTCACCTGCTGGCAGGACATGGTAAAGGTGGTTTAACTATCCTCTCACCTGCTGGCAGGACATGGTAAAGAGGTGGTTTAACTATCCTCTCACCTGCTGGCAGGACATGGTAAAGAGGTGGTTTAACTATCCTCTCACCTGCTGGCAGGACATGGTAAAGAGGTGGTTTAACTATCCTCTCACCTGCTGGCAGGACATGGTAAAGAGGTGGTTTAACTATCCTCTCACCTGCTGGCAGGACATGGTAAAGGTGGTTTAACTATCCTCTCACCTGCTGGCAGGACATGGTAAAGGTGGTTTAACTATCCTCTCACCTGCTGGCAGGACATGGTAAAGGTGGTTTAACTATCCTCTCACCTGCTGGCAGGACATGGTAAAGAGGTGGTTCACCAGCAGCCACACCTCCTTGGGAATCTTTAAGGGCTTGTCCTCGGTGCCGGCACTGTCCACCATCAGGAAGCTCACCCTGGACTTCTCCTGAAGTAACACACAACCACAGCATGTTAGAAACATGAGATACTATACTGAGAGAACCATCACAACATGTTAGAAACATAGATACTATACTGAGAGAACCATCACAACATGTTAGAAACATAGATACTATACTGAGAGAACCATCACAACATGTTAGAAACATAGATACTATACTGAGAGAACCATCACAACATGTTAGAAACATAGATACTATACTGAGAGAACCATCACAACATGTTAGAAACATAGATACTATACTGAGAGAACCATCACAACATGTTAGAAACATAGATACTATACTGAGAGAACCATCACAACATGTTAGAAACATAGATACGATACTGAGAGAACCATCACAACATGTTAGAAACATAGATACTATACTGAGAGAACCATCACAACATGTTAGAAACATAGATACTATACTGAGAGAACCATCACAACATGTTAGAAACATAGATACGATACTGAGAGAACCATCACATGTTAGAAACATAGATACCATACTGAGAGAACCATCACCACATGTTAGAAACATAGATACTATACTGAGAGAACCATCACAACATGTTAGAAACATAGATACTATACTGAGAAAACTATCACATGTTAGAAACATAGATACTATACTGAGAGAACCATCACAACATGTTAGAAACATAGATACTATACTGAGAGAACCATCACAACATGTTAGAAACATAGATACTATACTGAGAGAACCATCACAACATGTTAGAAACATAGATACTATACTGAGAGAACCATCACAAAATGTTAGAAACATAGATACTATACTGAGAGAACCATCACCACATGTTAGAAACATAGATACTATACTGAGAGAACCATCACAACATGTTAGAAACATAGATACTATACTGAGAGAACCATCACCACATGTTAGAAACATAGATACGATACTGAGAGAACCATCACAACATGTTAGAAACATAGATACTATACTGAGAGAACCATCACAACATGTTAGAAACATAGATACTATACTGAGAGAACCATCACAACATGTTAGAAACATAGATACTATACTGAGAGAACCATCACCACATGTTAGAAACATAGATACTATACTGAGAGAACCATCACAACATGTTAGAAACATAGACACTATACTGAGAGAACCATCACAACATGTTAGAAACATAGATACGATACTGAGAAAACCATCACAACATGTTAGAAACATAGATACTATACTGAGAGAACCATCACCACATGTTAGAAACATAGATACTATACTGAGAGAACCATCACAACATGTTAGAAACATAGATACTATACTGAGAGAACCATCACAACATGTTAGAAACATAGATACTATACTGAGAGAACCATCACAACATGTTAGAAACATAGATACTATACTGAGAGAACCATCACAACATGTTAGAAACATAGATACTATACTGAGAGAACCATCACAACATGTTAGAAACATAGATACTATACTGAGAGAACCATCACAACATGTTAGAAACATAGATACTATACTGAGAGAACCATCACAACATGTTAGAAACATAGATACTATACTGAGAGAACCATCACAACATGTTAGAAACATAGATACTATACTGAGAGAACCATCACAACATGTTAGAAACATAGATACTATACTGAGAGAACCATCACAACATGTTAGAAACATAGATACTATACTACAGTATGCTGAAGAAATGATGTGTCAGAGCACAGGCTGATTCTGACACATCATCTCTATGGATTGTAACGTGACTGGAACCAGCTTTACCCAACTTTACCCGGTCGATTCATAAACTTACGAGCTGCTTAATTCCTAAGGAGGATTTGATTCATCCTGTGCCATCACCTTCGCATTGATCAGAACGTTGATTCCATTCCTAAAATTATTACATAATATGGCATATTGCGTGTCATTTCAGGTATAGGGAACATATTAGAGTGGATTATCTCGAGGGTTGGATGTCGGGTCGTCTTGGAGGACAGCCATTTAACTGGGAGTGGATCGCATTGTTTCGTATCTAGCTGAGAACAAGCGAGAGTGGGTCCAAAAATAAGCTCTGGCAGTGGGGGGTCACACATACGGATACACACACTCACAGGACTGGAGTGGGACACCGTGATAGCCTGCAGAGCCAATTACAATATCAAGAGCTAGGCCGAAGTTATTGTAAGAGTTAGAGAGCCTCTCAAAGTGCTACTGTTGTTCCTTAAGGGTATTTGAGTGCAGCTTCTAAGAAAGATGTCGCCTTGGCTACAACCAGAAATAAAGGCTTTTACAGAACTCTATTACATCAGGCCCTGGATGTTGATTTACTACCCTCCTGTAGGTTTTACGCCAACCCTGTTCCTGGCGAGTTACCCTCCTGTAGGTTAACTCCAACCTTATTCCTGGAGAGCTACACTCCTGTAGGTTTTAACTCCAACCCTGTTCCTGGAGAGCTACCCTCCTGTACATTTTAACTCTAACCCTGTTCCTGGAGAGCTACCCCCAGTACATTTTAACTCTAACCCTGTTCCTGGAGAGCTACCCCCCTGTACATTTGAACTCTAACCCTGTTCCTGGAGAGCTACCCCCTGTACATTTTAACTCTAACCCTGTTCCTGGAGAGCTACCCTCCTGTAGGTTAACTCTAACCCTGTTCCTGGAGAGCTACCCTCCTGTACATTTTAACTCTAACCCTGTTCCTGAGGAGCCAGGGGCCTCTTTCCAATCAAGATGCATGAAATGAGGAGAGAGGAGATTCAGCAATACTTGGAGGGCAATGGAATTAAATAAAAAAAAGCTTATTTATTGCAGTTGGGGCTTCTGGCCTTCATAAGGGTAATGACAGTCTTATGGGGATAATGCATTGAGGACTAGTACAACTACTACTACTGTAACAGGGACAGACAGGACACCACTGGGTCTAGACACCTGTACTATAACTACTACTACTGTAACAGGGACAGACAGGACACCACTGGGTCTAGATACCTGTACTATAACTACTACTACTGTAACAGGGACAGACAGGACACCACTGGGTCTAGTGACCTGCAGTGACTGAAGCCCTTAGCATGTAAAAATTGGTTTTGTCTGAACCAATGTGCTTCCCTAATCCAGAACACAAGGTCCTGTATATATTTGGTCAATTTCAGGTGTTTTTATGTCAAATCAGAAAAGCAACATTACTTGACTAGAACCTGGGTTGCCTACATCACTGAGCAACAGCAGGGCATCAGATTAGCCTCACAGTGGAGAGTGGGACACCATAGAAATAGAACGACTCTAACTATTCGATTTCTACGGTGGACACACCGTGTAGAATGTACCTTTTCCATGTAGCTGTCCTCTCCCTTCGCCCCCAGCAGAGCAGTGAAGAATTGGAAAGGAATGATCAAGGCAATGAGAGGCAATGAGGGTGGAGACAGAAAGAAGAGAGAACAGAGGAGATACTGTAGACAGGAGATAATGCATAACCACCAAGGAGTCAGGAAGATAACGATAGGCTGTGTTAAAAGTGCGATCTGTAGGTCATTTCTGATTTCAAAAAAGTATTGTCCCGGGCTGCCAAGACTGGGAGAGGGTCTTTATGCGAGTGTAATACACACTGATTGTAGTGGTTTTTTGTTTCGGCATTGATTTCTTGAGCATTTCAGGGGGTCAAAAAGTTACAGATTGAACCTTTAAAATGGAATTATTCCACCCAAATGTACCTGTGCAGAGTCAAACAGAATGACATTAGAATAGTGACAGTGGAAGCAAGAGATCATTTGAAATGGATCATATAAACATAGTTAGATTCTAAGGCCAAGGTGGATATAGATAGCCTGTGTAAAATAACAATATGGAGAAATGCATGGACAGACTTTTTGTATTATAAAGTAGACCCAAGTATATGACTAGTCTAGACTTAGTCAGTGCTCCCAATCTTTCAGGAAAACCCTTCTGACATTTGTACACACTAATTGCCACTTCCTTATCCCCTTGGGGATTCTAAACACAGCCACAGGTTGAGACATGGACAAATATCTAGACCAAATCTATGTACTCTTCAACACCAGTCTTTGAGGCCTGCTGCAGTGTTGGCTGCTTTTGATTTCTTACCCATTTAGAGGGTTTAGGGTTAGGGAAGCCAAGTTTAGCGGACTCTCGTGCCAAAAGTGTCATGGAGAAAAACAACTATCTGCCATTGCGGCCTTCAATGACTAAAGAAGTAAATATAAAAAAATGGACATTGTATTTACTGTTCAATTAATACTGCATGAACACTAAATGTATTGACTGTTCAATTAATCCTGCATGAACACTAAATGTATTGACTGTTCAATTAATCCTGCATGAACACTAAATGTATTGACTGTTCAATTAATCCTGCATGAACACTAAATGTATTGACTGTTCAATTAATCCTGCATGAACACTAAATGTATTGACTGTTCAATTAATCCTGCATGAACACTAAATGTATTGACTGTTCAATTAATCCTGCATGAACACTAAATGTATTGACTGTTCAATTAATCCTGCATGAACACTAAATGTATTGACTGTTCAATTAATCCTGCATGAACACTAAATGTATTGACTGTTCAATTAATCCTGCATGAACACTAAATGTATTGACTGTTCAATTAATCCTGCATGAACACTATTTAAATGGCTTTTCAATACATACATCACTCCTATCCTACCTTGAACGTATCCCTCCCTGGTTGCTACAGCAACTTCACATTAGCTAGTTCCACTCACCAGGTCGATGAGCTTGGTGATGGGGACCTCCCGGATGGGCTTCTTTATGTGGCACAGGGTCTCCAGCGAGGTACCAAAGCAGCTGGGCAGGTAGTTGCCGGAGATGGTGATGAAGTAGTCCTTGCCTCGGTCCAGGTGCAGCACCAGGATGTCTTCGATGGCGTCCTCTCCCAAGTTGAGCAGCGTCACCGAGTCCTTGCTCACGTACACATCCAGGAAGATCTCTAAAGTTTCGTCTGGTGGGGAGAGACCGAGAAGGGAAGTGTTCATTGGGGTATGCCACTGACAACAATTTGTAATAAAAGTAGACATGAGCGTTTCTTATTGAACAAATCCAGGTAGGATTTGTTTGTCTATTTTCTTTGGTTTTGGTGCCTAAAGAAAACAGCCCTGGTGGTATGGCAAAAGATGAATGACACCATTGAGAACAGTACATACAGTGGGGCAAAAAAGTATTTAGTCAGCCACCAATTGTGCAAGTTCTCCCACTTAAAAAGATGAGAGAGGCCTGTAATGTTCATCATAGGTACACTTCAACTACGACAGACAAAATGAGAAAAAAAAATCCAGAAAATCACATTGTAGGATTTTTAATGAATTTATTTGCAAATTATGGTGTGATAATTATGTGACTGCCTGGCTGAAAGTGAAGGAGACTTACTGGGCTCTAGGAAGCCTTCGCTGGGCTCAGCGCGGAGCCAGTTCTTGCAGTACTGCAAGTCGTTGAGCTTGGGGATGAAGACAAAGTGGCAGGCGACCTGCCCATCGTTAGAGATCACAAAACTCTCCCGCTGCAGCTGGCGGAACTTGACGTCCTTAAAGGTGAACTATGGGAGGTGAGGGAGAGATGGAGAGCAGGGGAGAGAAAGAGAGAGGTTGAGAGGAGGACAGACTCACAGACATTGTTATAGTAAGCCAGAGTGCAAGAATGTTTGTTTGATCTATGCAGTAGATTGTTTGAAATGCAAATAGATCCCCATACCATTCTACACCTGCAAAGTAACTCAAGCATCTGGGCAGACTTGTCCATTTTCTTAGGCTATCATTTTTCATCAGGATTTTAAATCACAAGTCCCTGACTCAATACTTGCTGTCTTGGTATCAACATGACTTCACTGACAATCACTGACAAAACAGACTTATTGATCTGACACAAAATATCAGGGGGGAGGAAATGCTGGACAGGAAATCAATAAGATGAGAATCATGTCTCTTGTTCTGTCGACTCACCTCTCTGTGGGTCAGTGCCAGAGACGGAAGGAATTCGTTCTCCATCCTGTCCATCATGCGCACGATCTCCTCAAAGACTTTCTTGTGGCGTGCCTCGTTCACCACCTTCACCTGTGATACACACAAATAGAATTTCTCAATCCAACAACGATTCATTCAATATAGCATAAAGCACGCTACTCAAGAATAAACTTGTATATTATGATCCTCAATGAGCTGTATAGTATGTTAAAGGTACGTGTATTTTACTAAATGGACTCCTTGTGAATTGTGAATGTCAGGTCTCCCTTGACTGTCTCGACCTCAATCAGTCAGATGTGATTTCCAGATGCTGTGTGTGTGTTTCCATGATACTCACCCCGACACTGAAGAGGGAGCTGACAGGCTTGTGGTCGCTGGTCTTCAGTTCCATGTGACTCCTGTAGTGGAGCTGCTTTACATTACTGCCCCTCCACAGGATCCGATCGCACCACGCTGGGACACGACACTTCCCACTGCAGGAGAACCCCAGAGAAAAAGACAAGGGGTAGAGACACGGGGTCAGCTGTTCATTCGGCACCAAATGAAAGATAGCAGATTGAAACAATGATTAACAACGTGGACTAGTCCAATAAGGCAGTGGTTCCCAAACTGTGGGGCACGCCCCCCCCTAGGGGTCGGCAGGGGGGCAAGGGGGCCAGTAATAGTAGAATGCACGAGGTGCAATTTCGAAATTGGGTAGTCAGTCATTGCATACCTTACAGAGCTTTTTATAACTTGGTAGAAATGTCTAGAACAACAAGTGTTGATTTCTTTGTCACTCAAATATCACATGAATACACATTAGACATGCCAACATTTATAGAATTGCAAGAAAATGTGCTTTAAAACTGCAGTGTTCTTTGCACCATGACAAAATGTGTAGGATTGCAGGAAGTAAGCTTTAAACCTGCTAAATCCTCTCTGCCAATAAGAGGGGTTGAACAGTTTGTATCATGAACAGTGCTTGTGCCCTTGGAAATAGACATGGCACCCACGGGGGGAGGGCCCTTGGAATAAGGAACAGTCATTTTAGTTTCCGTTACAAATGTTCAGTTAAATGCCACACAACCCAGTGTTTCCCTAAATACCCTAGATTTCCAGGTAAGTCACATAAGCCCCCAAAGAAACATCCTGGGTCTTTTCAAGTTATTTAGGCAGTGGGGTACAAAGCTGCTCAGGGGGCCCGGCCCACCTCGTCAATATTGGAGAGAATGGTTGGAAATATGACTTTTCAGGTTTGATCTTACCAGGTATGCTAACATGAATAATCAAGGTGCTATGGCATATGAGGATTAGCCTACATGGGGTTTCTCCTTTGGACTCAGTTGGGTGGAGGGTGGGGGGGGTAACAGCTGACACATCAAACTACAAAACTCTATGGGTGTTCTAGAAGTATGTGATTGGTGGGATCAGTGGTATTTTACCTAGAGTCCCAGCGGTCCGTCTTGGCGTCATACTTGTACGTGGGCATGAAATTGATCTCTCCCTCCATGAAGTCTGTGAACGCTCGCTTGTTCTGTCTCTGGATATTCAGCTTCATAGAGGCAGAAGGGGAGATATACCAACAACACATTATTCAGAGACAGACAGAGGAACTCCAGTATTTATAACCCTTTAAACCAGAGAAAAGAGGAAATTAAATCCGGCTTTGTTATATTGAATGTCTTTCTTTTTGTTGTTGTGCAGAACTTTAAAATGCCAACATGACTTCAAGCAGTATAAGTTCATTCGTATTTTAATATACATTTTAAAAAGTGTTTAAAACATTGACAACGGACTAGATAACAGATTCGTGTGTGTGTGTGTGTATTCTCACCTGGTCATACTCCTGCAGTTTCCTCAGTTGGTTGTGGGAGATGAGCTGTTTGACCTCAGCTGCATCGTACACAAACAACCGGTAGTTCAGATCTCCTACCCAGATCACTACACTGGACCACAGAATGGATGAAGAGTTATGTATTGTAACACAACAGCATGTAAACAGTCTTACAGTAATACCATACGTTTACACATTACACTGTATGAAGAAAAAAATACTGTGGCATGGTTACACTATTTTACAGTTAAATGACATGTTGAAATGCCAGACTATTGCCTGAGAATGTCTCTCTCTCTGGGATTTAATTACATTAGCACCAAAGAATTCCATCTATAATAGTAATGACTACTGTAAGCCCCTTGACCCTGAAACATATAGTAGTACTGAGAATACATGGCTAATGCACTAAGTGGTATGCTAATGTAGACATTGGAACTATGACTCTACAGTATGGGTCTTGGAGGTGACTGACTCATGTTTGACGATATTGTGGGGAGGGTGGTCTAGCATCTGGAATCTCATGCGGGCACAGATGTCTTTGTAGTCCTGGTTCCTCCTCTCAAAGTCCTCGACGTGGGCCGCCAGGTGGGAGTTGACAAAACAGAAGCTGGTGTTGTGGAACACAAAGCGCACCGCCACACCTCCCTTGTTGCCCTGGAATGAGAAAAGAAAACATTGTACGTTGACTGACTGATTGATTTGTTTGTTTAGTAAAGCGTCTTGCAACAGATGCTCAGCCCGTATGGGTTTAAAGGACACTTGTTATATGAAAAACTATACCTTTTTACAGTATATGAACATAATAATACAATACTTTGCAGTAGCAGTATATTATTGCGGTATTCAAATATCTAATCATTTACATTATGTCTATGTTCTATGTACCTACTGTATCTATAAATGTCATAAAGTTTAAAGTTATGATGTTATTAAGTCGTAGAGTTAATGGGAGCAAAAGGCAAACAAACACTTCCTCTTAGTTGACTTGACTCGTTCGTACCATTTTCCCCATGATGCCAGTTCCCACGTGCTCCGCCGCAACCTCTTTAATGTGATTCTTGTGCACCTTGTTGACAAACACCACTAGCATCATGCCCACTAGTCGAATGGTACGCACCTGGGGAGACAGAATTTGGATATGGAAGCTTCTATCAACCTATTATGAACCAAACGTGTCCTTTTATCAACATCTGCTGCTCTCAGTGTATAATTACAATAACATAATATTGTAGTTGATTAAACCATTTGTGTTTTCCACTGAAGATGAGAAGATTCCGCTCATTGACTCACCATCTTGTACTTGGCTTTGGGGTGCAGACTTCTCTCCACAGCCTCTACCCACAGCTGCTCCTTAGAGGAGTCCAGATAGAAGAAGGCCTCTGTGCTCAGGTCCAGCTCCTGGAAACTACAGCACCCAGAATGCACAGGGAAATCAGTGCGGTAGTTCCAATGTTTGGGAAAGTCTTCAAAAGCACTCTTTATAGTATGTAATGAAATGTCTAGTTCACAACTAGCAACGTTCATCCCATCATTAATGAGGAATTAAGAGGATCCAATTGTTAGTTCCACAACTCTGGGTCGTATTCACGAGGCAACAAACAGAAGAAAACGGACTGAAGAAGAGAGGGACTACCTGAAGTTGTCCAATAAGAAACGCTTGTCTTCGTTTTTCGTTGCAAAACATTTTTGCTATGGTGTGCACTGATGAATACGACCCAGGTTCATTCCTTCATACATGCTGTGTAGAAGACATTGGGTACTCAGATAGACATGTCACTGACCCCAGAGCGTAGACGTCAGGGGGTTCTAGCGAACAACACAGCCAGGGCTCTAGACTGCTGTCTGGAGACTGGCCATTCACATTCCACGTTCCAGAAAAGAATCTGAAACACACAAAACATTCTTATATAGACATTCACATACTTATGTAGACAGAAACATGTGTGAGTTTAGTGCCAGAGTGTAGCCTGATAAGGGTTACAGCTAAGAATAAGAACTTACAGCTCAGTGACTAAAAGTTGGCTTAGACACTTTTAGTTCAACCCAGGACCCTGCACATTTTGAAAATGGACCACGGAAAAACGACAGAAAAATGTGGAATAACTGCTGCTATAACCCACTTTCAATGGATCTCCTCAACTTTCAATGGATCTCCTCAACTTTCAATGGATCTCCTCAACTTTCTGGCCAGACTCACAAGTGGCTACTGCAGGGGAGCATATGTAATGGAGCTGGTTCAATGAACCACTCTTGTGATGTTACCTTGGCTGAGACCTGAAGACTTGCATCATCTCCACAAGCTAATGTGGTCACACAGGAGGCCCAGGTTTTAACCCAGCCGGTGACTCACTGCCCCACCCACCATCCACACAAACCCATGGACAGTCACCTGAAGTCCTGGATGTCTACGTACTCCTTCTCCTTCTTGGCCAGGCGGTGTTTGATGAGGTACTCTCTCTGGCTGGCCTGAGTGGAGAACATGGCGTTCCGCATGCTGTTGGTGGTGGGGCTGTCACACCACGAGGTGGGCCGGTCAACACTAAGACTGCAACATCAGGTGAGGATGAGTCATTCCCACAGTTATTCCATTACATAATTTTTCAGGTAGGGTGTGATGTAAAGGCTACTAATCAAGATCTAGGCCACCGAAATTATAAATAGAGGCCCTCTGACACCAAATGAGCCCCACAGTGAAGGTGTCATAATACCCATAAAACTTAGCGGTCAAACAAGGAAATGGTTCCATTAGTTTTTCTATTCATTTTTCCCATAGGGGATTTGATAAACACTTAAAATAAGGTCTGTATTTCGTTTAGGCTTACCCTGGTGTGACGTTTTGAGAACCATGTACATCTCTCTAGGACAAGGTGACTTATCAAAATGCTAATTAGCATCAAAGTAAATTACATGCAAAACTACAAGCTCCTGCACGTCATCTCTAGCTAACACCTTTGCTAACAGGTATTGTGCCAATTTAAAACTTGCACAAGACAGTTCATAGAATTGTCCATTTAAAGAAATGTTGCTACATTTAGCTAACATCAGATAGTTAATCCAGAGATCCTTACCGTTGACTCGGTTCAGCAGTCTCGTCCAGATCATCATGGGATTTGTAGTTCTTTATGATAGCCATATTCGCAGCTAATTAGGATTTCATTTTTGAGGGTTAAATACAGGTGAATATAATGATAGAAGTCACCTTGTCCTAGAGAAATGTACATAGCTATCAAAACATCATGCCAGGGTAAGCCTACATGAAACACAGCCCCTATTTTAAGTGTTTCTAAAATCCCCTATGGGAAAAATGAATGGTGGAAAAGTGATAGGAACCATTTCCCTGTTTGACCACTAGGTTTTAAGTATTATGACTCTTACTGTGGTACTGGTAACACTCACTCTGTTTTGGCAGGCGTGATGAAGGCGGCATCTTTAGCCTGTATGGACAAAACTCTGTCTTTGGAAGTGGGGATGGGCGTGGGTGGGAGAGGATTGGAGGGAGTGTAGGAGCCTTTACGTGGAGGCAGAGGGGGAACTGGAGGAGCTTCCCGGGGAGGCCCGATGCCATTCTGCTGGTTCTTCTTCTCCTCCACTTTGAGGGAATTATTGAAGTTGTCCTCGAAGCCAAAGTCTATGGCCAGAGAGAGAGCTGGGTCCTGTCTGTCAGCTGAGATAAAGGAGAGATTCATATGTGAGAAACCTTGTGACATTCACTGTATCATTCAACCGTCATATGCAACAAGTGTCTAAGATTCACACCTGACCTCTTGACTGTAATGTGTGCTGATGTCTGGTAACTATCCGGTGCAAAATGTCTACAGTAGCATCACCCAGCTGGGTGCTGGACATTGGTTCTGGATAAGGATAAGTTTCTCTATACAATGTCAAGGGCTTTGAGAATCTGGAAAAGCTCTATATAAAATGCAATCAATTTGAACTTCTTTATTCAATTTGACCAATATTATCCATGTGTCCATACCTGTGCCAGTCTGGTTGGCTGAAGAGCTGTTGTTGAGGTTGGGAGGCGGTGGCGGTACGCCGGTGGGCTTGGTGTGAGAGTTGACAGCTTTGTGGATCCCTCTCTGAGGAGGGATGGGTGGGACTGGGACAGAGACCTTGCGGGGAGCCGGCATGATAGGATCCATCGCTTTGATTTGCGTGCTTTTGGACTCGACTGTGGAAAAGTTGGCAGCGCTGGATCACTCAATCAAGAGACAAAGCTACTCTGTGAGTTACATGAGACAGCATTTCTCTACACGTTGCAAACTGCAAATGTGGAAAGCAACCTAATACGAGTGCCAAGAATGATCTCATAGATTACAGTAAATCTAGGTTGTTTTTTTGCAGATCTAAAGAGAAATGCAATACAATGACAATAGCACGACAACACTCCCTTCCAAGGATCACACTCATTGTTCTATACACACCCATCTTGTTTCTATTGACCTTTCACAACGCAAATACTACTAGAGATAAAATGTTAGGGAAATGGGGCAACACCCAGCACAGCAGGGCAGTTAGAGAGAAAGAGGATGTGTCACAAATGGCACCCTATTCCCTATAAAGTGCACTACTTTTGACCAGGGCCCATAGGAAATAGGGTGCCATTTGGGAAGCAACCCTCAGCCTGTGCTAATGAGGTTACACTGTCTCAATCATTAACCAGCCATGCCAAGGCAACGGTTCGACATTTCAAAAACTGTTACTGTCCCCTATCAAGCCAAACTGCTTGGGGACCTATATTTAAAATAGCTAGCCTATTGCTTTCAATATTCCAGGAGTGGGTGTTGTAGATGAGGTCATACTCATTAAGAAATGTAATGGATTTTCTATATTTTTAGCACTTTTGGGGGTTGAAACATTAGTCTATATAAAATGCATCTATAACAGAGTAGTGATGGGACACAGTCAGGGCTCTACAGTGAGACCATTTCACTCGCTTATGCACCTAAATATTTTGTTGTTTAACCTGGAATGTTAATTTAGGAGCACCAGTGCGCTTAGAAGAATGAAGGATTCTATCTATAACACCGTTCATATTTTTAATTGTGCTCCTAAATGTCTGTGTGTGCACCTACATTTTTCAACGTACACGCACACATGCACCTTGTAATAAAGGTCAGCGTAGAGCCCTGCCAGTCTTTTAACTGTGGCATATTATATGAAGACAGTGGACACCAATATTAACTTGATACGAGTAATCCCATTTAGATAAGCCACAATCCACATCAACCACAGTCAAAACTAAATCAAAAGACACGGCTACAGGAGATTATCAACTGTGGCTCTGGTAACTCAACATCAGAGATAGGACATACCAGTAGGTACGGTGCCACTGCCACCTTGAAAGGGGCCTCTGACCGTAAACATAGCTGAGGAATGTAACCGGTAGACATAGGTGAAACGTGAGAGAAGAGGACGTAGGGGGAAATTACTAAGGCGTGGAAGTCAGTCACCCTGGGGAAATAAATACATGTTGGATGAGTTCATGAATAATACATGCACTAGTGAGTAAGGGCGTCTGTAGGGTACAGTAGTGTTGAGCAGAGAGAAAAGCAAGAGAAAGAGAGAAGCAAGAGAGAGCGCGAGACAGCGAGAGACAGAGCGAGAGACAGCAAGAGACAGCGACAGACAGAGTGCGAGACAGCGAGAGACTGAGAGCACGAGACAGCGAGAGACAGAGAGCGCGAGACAGCGAGAGACAGAGAGCGCGAGACACCGAGAGACAAAGAGCGCGAGACAGCGAGAGACGGAGAGTGCGAGACAGCGAGCGAGAGAGCGCGAGACAGCGAGAGACAGAGAGCGTGCGACAGCGAGAGACAGAGACAGACAGCGAGAGACAGAGAGCGAGAGAGAGACAGCGAGAGACGAGACAGACAGCGAGACAGCGAGAGACAGCAAACGAGACAGCAAACGAGAGAGCGAGAGACAAAGAGCGAGAGACAGAGCGCGAGAAGAGCGAGAGACACAGCGCGAGACAGGGAAAGAGCGAGAGACAGAGAGACACGAGACAGAGAGCGAGAGACAGCGAGCGAGAGACAGCGAGCGAGAGACAGCAAACGAGAGACAGCAAACGAGAGAGCGAGAGAAAGAGCGAGAGAAAGAGCAAGAGACAGCGGGAAAGAGCGAGAGACAGAGAGCACGAGACAGCGAGCGCGAGACAGCGAGAGACAGAGAGCGAGAGACAGAGAGCGAGAGACAGAGAGCGAGAGACAGAGAGCGAGAGACAGAGAGCGCGGGACAGCGAGAGACAGAGAGCGCGAGCCAGCGAGAGACAGAGAGCGCGAGACAGCGAGAGACAGAGAGCGCGAGACGGAGAGCGCGAGACAGCGAGAGACAGAGAGCGAGAGACAAAGAGCGAGAGACAAAGAGCGAGAGACAGCGAGCGAGAGACAGCGAGCGAGAGACAGCGAGCGAGAGACAGCGAGCGAGAGACAGCGAGCGAGAGAGAGCGAGAAACAGCGAGCGAGAGAGACAGCGAGCGAGAGAGCAAGAGACAGCGAGCGAGAGACAGCGAGCGAGAGAGCGAGAGACAGCGAGAGACAGCGAGCGAGAGAGCGAGAGACGGCAAGAGAGAGCAAGAGAAAGAGCGAGAGACAGCGAGAGAAAGAGCGAGAAACAGCGAGAGAAAGAGCGAGAGAAAGAGCGAGAGTTAGCGAGAGAAAGGCAGTGAAAAGAGGAAAAAGAGAGAAAGAGCGAGAGAGAGACTGGCTCACCTTGCTGTTTGGCCCTCTTCAACTGGGAGAAGAAGGACTGGCTGCGCTCATCATCCTGGAGCTCCAGAATCAGCTCCAGGGCTTTCTCCCCTCTGACCCGTATCCTAACGCAAGCTGGAGGGGCAGGGAGAAACACACATCCACCATTGACTCCCCTTATGGCTACCCACAGACTCATTCAATTCAATACACTATTTATTCCTAAGGGGCTATTATTGCTGGGTATAGAGTGACAGGGCAGGAGGGGCAAAGAGAAGACAACACATGACAGGATACGTTGTTACATTCACCACAACTTAGCCTATACAAATATACCATTTACTCACTCACCACAACCATGGAGACACTACCCATGTCCACTTGCATGTCTACCAACTCCGCACAAAATGAGGTAGACAGTGATTTGCCAACAGTGAGCTATTTCAACAGAGTGCAGGTGGTCCCATCGCCACAGGCAACTCATGACCAACTTTTGCTAAACTAAACTAAATAAACTAAATAAATCTGCAGAGACAACCAGGCATGGAGCTCAGGGCATGCACTAAAAATCTAACCAAATTGGATGAAGAGCTCTGTTACAAACGATTGTCATGTTTTTATTGTAGTACTGTTGCCACAACACTGGTCTTGCACATAAGCTCCTATAATAAAAGGTAGAAACAACACAATGATGCTGAATTACTTATAGCAAACTAGACACTAGAAACAATTCCTATCAAGGTGGATGACCATTTAAAAAACGGAAGTATGAGGAGAAAAGTCTTACTTTTTGATGGCAAGTCAATGAGCAGCGCTTCTTCGGCCTCTGAAATAAAGCAGTTAAAAAGAGAACATTAAAGAGTTGTAAACGTGAGGCTCAAAGGTCTGTGGGGAAGACTGAATATGTCATGACAACAGGTTTCAATAGGCTCTTGCTACTAGCTGTTGACTTTCAAATGTCTGGCCATCGTAAACAAAGCACCTTGGACTTGTTCCACTACGACAAGCAATAACCTTGAGTTAATACTGCTACCATGGTAGGGAGTTAAGGAATGTTAAGTTTAAATGCCTGCAAGCTTTACAAGAGAGGGGCTCTGCATCACAATCAGCTGTCTGTTGGTACAGGAACCGTTCTATATCAAATCTCTGAAATCTGCTCTGAACTGTAGCAGTTCAATAACATTTCCAAAGCATTTCCTTAGCATGCACTGCAAACAATGGTACCATTCAATAACACTTCCCAAACATTTAGCCCAGTTACATTGAAAAACTAAATGGTAGGCATACATGGAATTTAAAAAGGTGAATTGAGACCCAGTGGTCACTTACCTCGCACAATCTGAAAATGACTGTTGATGGGTATGGACAACTGATGTACCGGACAGGACACAACAGTATCAGGGTTAGCCAAAACACCTAACCTGGAGGGAGAGGAGGAAATTATCTTTGAATACAGCACCCTACATGGTTGGTCTTCAGATAGGAAGTTTCATTTAATCTAATTTGCATAAAACCTCATGCAGTATAGTGAGCAAGAGAGGTGTTGTCATAGTAATTTTACAGACTTCCCTAAAACATTTAAGTGGAAAAAGATCAACGTAAACAGAACTTATGTAACTGAGCCCAAACAGTTGCCGTTTCATGATGCAAGATATTCAAATGCAAGTGCAATGAAAAGTAAATGATTAGGTACTTATGTTAGAGCTTCAGAGCTGTGATGTGTGGGTTAATGTAGGGTCATATTTCTCTCCCTGATGATGACAATGCAACAGCCAAAGCATCAGTGAACTGAAGTCGATTCCAACCGAAATCCATGCAAGACATTCAAATAAATGAGAGGCTCATATGAAAATGATCACAAGGCCTGAGCTTTAATCCAACTCAAATGGAGCGTCTGTCTGAGCTGTGATGAGGGTTAATGTAGGTCAAGTCTCACTCCCTACCAATGACTGTACAGCAGCAGGCAGGGCGTCAGAACATGTCCACACTTCCTTTCAACTCTTAACAATAAATGTGATTACTGTGCAGAAGTGGAACATGATGCAACCCTGGCTGCTTGTCTGAATGTGTCAGGTCAGGACACTCTGTTCCAAATAGGCTAGCTGGAGATGGCACCGTAAGTAGTATACCCAACTTCTCTTCCAAAACACCCCTATAAAGTCCCTTGTCATTATATATAGACCTAATAGGTTCCACCTATCATCAACAAGTAGACCTAATAATACTATGGCAAAAGCTCTGTCCCTCCAGTTTCCCGGAAAGAAAACGATCAATTCAATGTGTGACAGAACTGGGCGATAACTCTAACCCATATTGCGATAAATTCCATGAATTGATGCGACCACGATAGATAGAACGATACGATCATAACATAGATATCTACCACAGTTTAACATTTTTTTAATTATCCTTTAAGCTACTACTAGTTTGATGGCTGCAGCCATCAATTGTCCCATTAACGATCAACCATAACTTATTTAATTTCATAACTTATAGGCTAGTATAGACGACTTAACTTTATCATAATGAAATGCCTGCGATAAGTGATCGTGTCGATAGTTTTCAGTTTATCGTCCCAGCTCTAGAGTGACATAACATAATTGAAAACCCATTTGACATTGGAAGTACACATGCCTGACATCTTCCCCTCCTGGTACCTCTCCTGGTAATCACTCAATTATGAGCGGTCTAAGGCACTGCATCTCAGTCCAAGAGGCGACACTACAGTCCCTGGTTCGAATCCAGGCTGTATCACATCCGGCCGTGATTGCGAGTCCCATAGGGCGGCGCACAATTGGCACAGCGTCGTCCGAGATTGACCGGGGTAGGCTGTCATTGTAAATAAGAATTTGTTCTTAACTGACTTGCCTAGATAAATAAATTATAAATCTCAGCCTATGAGAGCATAGCATAGGCCTTCTACTCAGACTAGAGCAGGGCTTAGATTAAGTTCACTTTATTCACCAATTGTACACAATGTCCAACCGAAATGTGACTTCCACTTCATCCCAACCTCCGAAAGACACACATACAGTGCATTCAGAAAGTATGACCCCTTGACTTATTCCACATTGTTACATTACAGCCTGATTTTAAAATTGATTCAATATTTTTTCTCAATCTAAACACTATACCCCATAATGACACATTAAAAACAGGTTTTTCTTATTTTAAAAAACCAAAACAGAAATACGTTATTTATTTACATAAGTATTCAGACCCTTTGCTATGAGACTCGAAATTGAGCTCAAGTGCATCCTGTTTCCATTGATCATCCTAGAGATGTTTTTACAGCTTCATTAGAATCCACCTGTGGTAAATTCAACTGATTGGACATGATTTGGAAAGGCACACACCTATCTATATAAGTCCCACAGTTGCCAGTGCATATCAGAGCAAATACCAAGCAATGAGGTCGAAGGATTGTCCGTGGAACTCTGGGACAGGATTGTGTCGAAGCACTGGGGAAGATCTGGGGAAGCGTACCAAAAAAATGGCTGCCGCATTGAAGGTCCCCAAGAACAAAGTGGCCTCCATCATTCTTAAATGGAAGAAGTTTGGAACCACAAAAACCCTTCCAAGAGCTGGCTCTGACAGAGCTCCGGAGTTCCTCTGTGGAGATGGGAGAACCATCCAGAAGGACAACCATCTCTGCAGCACCGATCAGGCCTCTATGGTAGAGTGGCCAGACGGAAGCCACTCCTCAAAAGACACATGACAGCCCGCTTGGAGTTTGCCAAAAGGCACCTAAAGGACTCTCAGACCATGAGAAACAACATTCTCTGGTCTGTTGAGAAAAATACTTATTTTCCACCATAATTTGCAAATAAATTCATTAAAAATCCTACAATGTGATTTTCTGGATTTATTTTCTAATTTTGTCTGTCATAGTTGAGGTGTACCTATGATGAAAATTACAGGCCTCTCTCATCTTTTTAAGTTGGAGAACTTGCAAAATTGGTGGCTGACTAAATACTTTTTTGCCCCACTGTACCTTTGGCAGTGATTACAGCCTTGTCTTCTTGGAACACCTGTATTTGGGAAGTTTCTCCCAATCCTCTCTGCAGATCCGCTCAAGCTCTGTCAGGTTGGATGGGGAGCATCACTGCACAGCTATTTTCAGGTCTCTCTAGAGATGTTCGATCGGGTTCAAGTCCGGGCTCTGGCTGGGCCACTCGAGGACATTCAGAGACTTGTCCTGATGCCACTCCTGCGTTGTCTTGGCTGTGTGCTTAGGGTCGTTGTCCTGTTGGAAGGTGAACCTTTGCCCCAGTCTGACGTCCTGAGCGCTCTGGAGCAGGTCATCAAGGATCTCTCTGTACTTTACTCCGTTCATCTTTCCCTCGATCCTGACTAGACTATTAGCCCCTGCTGCAGAAAAACATCCCCACATCATGATGCTGCCACCACCATGCTTCACCGTAGGGATGGGACCAGGTTTCTTCCAGACGAGGGAATGTCAGGCCTCTCTCATCTTTTTAAGTGGGAGAACTTGCACAATTGGTGGCTGACTAAATACTTTTTTGCCCCACTGTACTTCAACAAAGTACAGAGTAAAGGGTCTGAATACTTATGTAAATATGATAGTTACTCTTTTTTTTATCAATTTGCACACAAAGCAAATGTTTTTGCTTTGTCATTATGGGATAGTGTGTGTCGATTGAGGGGAAAATAGATTTTTGAATAAGGCTGTAACGTAACAAAATGCTGAAAAAGTCAAGGGGTCTGAATATTTTCAGAATGCAATGTACATATATACAGGTTGGAGCAGGGGGCTGTTAGATACATACAGGTTGGAGTAGGGGGCTGTTAGATACATACATGTTGGAGCAGGGGGCTGTTAGATACATACAGGTTGGAGCAGAGGGCTATTAGATACAGAGGTTGGAGCAGGGGGCTATTAGATACATACAGGTTGGAGCAGGGGGCTATTAGCTATTAGATACATACAGGTTGGAGCAGGGGGCTATTAGATACATACAGGTTGGAGCAGAGGGCTGTTAGATACATAGAGGTTGGAGCAGGTTAAGTGCCTTGGCTCAGTGTGTACATAGTTTTAATGCATTTAGGTAGTCGACCACGGAGTTTGTGTGCGCTCTCATGTGAGTCTCATTAGAGTGGTGGTGGGATACAGACATAATAAGCAGCGTGATGGCTGGCACTGGGGCTAACCTCTGTCTCTCTACTGCACACACACACCAGCTGAAATGGTCCTGAGTATTATCACACACTAAACAAAAACATCAAACAAGCAACCATGTTCAGAGCTGATGACTGAGAATCTCCTCATGTGCTGGCTGTCAGATAAAGCCTAGAGTGGTGCTGTAAACCCAGGCTTCTCAAAGTGGGGAGGTACTGCAGGGGGTCCGTGCCCAGATATCAAAACAATATATAAAAACATCTGATTGCAGGAAAAGCCACTTTGGCAGCTGACTGCGTCAACATGAGATTCTGACATGAAAACCACTAGGCAATCTGAGGTTTGTAATAAATGGTCTGCATGCATTTGGCAGTGAACTCCCATCAGGACACAGCCTGCGGATCAATTCAGGCATGCTGCACCGGTCTATCGTTTTATGCTGTAGTGCTGCACTGTGTCTTTCTAGAGGCATACCTGTCAATCATCACTCACCCTCAAACATTATGCTGCTAAAAACATAATGAGGAACCTTGTAATGCAAGGTAGACTACAGAACACCATGGCAAACATTGGTATGGTCTTTCTGCATAGTCTTGTACAGATGGTCCACACAAGCAAAAATGTCCTGCAAGTAGCAGTCGGACAGGAAGAGGTTTTGCAAAGCAATGTTTCATCTCAAATTGTACACCACTGCTTGACAGAAATAAACCTGACCACTTGAGTACAACTCATCATTATGACCCAGTATGGGTGAGAAAGGCAGATATGAATGAACATACATTTTCAGACACTGAGTTCTCTAATGTTAGTACTTACATAAACTCCCCAGAGAACTCAATCAGTGACAGTAGCCTGGGCTCCTTCTGACCGGACAGCCTTACCTCCTGTCCTCTTACAGTTTGAGCATCACTATTAAGGAACCAGCAGCAATGATGAGAGGGCAGGGACACACACTAGGGCAGGCTAGAACTTGAAGATGAAACTATAAATAGGCAGAGTGACCAGAATATTGGCTATGATTTGGTCAACAAATATTTAACCACACTAGCTATTCCAGACTGTTGTCTATTCAAGGTTGTTGTGAAATACTTCAAATGGAGCTATATGCTAATAACAATGGAAGACGTGTATAAGGCTTATGTAGTATTATTGAGAGAAAAATTTGTTAAGCTAGTTAGTACAGATGCACACCCTACAAAACAGTAAGTCATCATGACCATATACTGTATGGACCAAGTAACTGGTTATTTGGTTACATTGTTTTTGGAAACTGAAGCAAAAAGCAAGAGTTTGTAGGCTGTTGCGATTCCAAGACATGCACATGGACAGAGCCATAGAGATCCTATTTAATTCTATTTTGTATTATAATTCTATGGACAGAATATTCCTAGCTAGCTAACTAGGCTTACTGGGTTAACAAATCAAACTTTATGGATGCAAATGCAGAGAACAAGGACTGTAGAGTCTAATCCGTGGTAAAAAAAATAATAATAATAAAAGAATTTAAAAAGCTGAAATGTAATAAAATAGTATATAGAAAATATGAATTATCTAAAAGAACTGAATGACTAAAAGACTAAGAGCACACTGTGGAAAAACAAAGATAAAAAAGTGTTAAAGATCTCTTTTAAAAAATGCTCAAAGTTTCACAGTTTAAAAACTCAGGTTCTCTGGCAGGCTGTTCCAGGGGCTGAGGGCATAGTAACTAAAGTCTGCCTCTTGGTCCAAGGCTTTGGGATAGTTAAAAGGCTAGTGCCAAGAGGAACTGTGGGACCTACTGGGTACATTCTGCATGTCTGTCATGTATTGGGGTGCACAATCGTGAAGTGATTTAAAGACTAATAAAATAATATTGTCTAAATAAATTCTAAAACTTTCAAAATCTATTCTAAAAAACACACAGAAAACAAACACAGAGAATTAAAAACCGGTGTAAGGTGTGCTCTCCGTATGGTCTTGGTCAGTTGACCAAAGGCTTTCTTAGGTAGTATTAAATCAACCCTGCTAGTAAAACATGGATCATTATTTCAGTGTCAGACTGAGAAAAACACTAATCAGCTGAAATATTCAGAGTAAACACAACAAAATGTTTGACCTGCAAGACAATATTATAAAAAATATAAAATGCAACCAAACCTAAACAGTTAATTTAGCTGGATAACTTAGCGACCTAAAAACCTATAGCTATGTTAGCATGCTAACAGCTACCTAGTTTTAAAAAAGCAAAACAAAAAAAATGGCAGACTTTCATAAGGATATTGCCAAGCACTGCTCGTCACTCCCGAAGCCCGAGGAGGAATCCATTCTCACCAATATATATTTAGCTACGGGTGGTAACTAAGGGTATATACACGGACCGTCCAGACGTTTACCCAAGGAAAGTTCCAGGTGACAGCTGTCTACCGGGACGTTTAACCGGCGGGGGAGTGCTAGGGCCTAGGCTAGTAGTAGTCATGCTATTGTTGATATTGCTGTCATGAGAAAATGTTAGTCTGGTCCTGGAAGTTTGTTTTCAGACGCAGCTCACGTTCGCAGTCACACAAAATATGCGTGGTAGTTAACTAACGTTAGCTGTGTTTATCAAAATGCCGGTAGCATAGCTAGCTTTTATAATAATGTAATTAGATCGCTAGTAAATCTTCCATGTGGCACCTTGTCTTCAATGCTGTCTTCCCTCCTCTTCAATGTCACAGCTTCCAGATGCCAGGCTAGACAGCTAGCCATCCAGCTGCTACGAAAACCCCGGACTTGCGAGGTGTGGTTACTGCCAGTGTCAGATTTCGCTAATGAGAACTTCTACGCTGCGCATCATTTGCGCATATATATTAAAAGAGAAGGACGGTCATAATATGGGAAGGGAAAAAAATATTCATTCCCATACACAGGCTACATCAGAACAGTCTGGACGTATATTATCAGAATCATAAGGCCTGCTCCAGCATCTAAGTGTGTTAGCCCAAAGGCCGGCAGATGGAGATATTGATTGAGTCTTTTCCATCATACCGTCCAACACATTGTATGCAGCCGGCAATACAATCATATCCCCGTGGACCGGTTTGTACCTAAAACATTCTCCATGCAGGCTGCAAATGCATCGATTTCTTCCTTAACTAGATTTAAGGGCAAGAAGGGGGGAAATATGCGTACTTTCTTTATGAAACACCATTTTCCACAACTAAATGTTGCATCCAGGTGGTGGAAAATTGAGTTTCATGAAGAAAGTATTCATATTTTCAGACATTAAATCTAGTTAAGGAGGAAATCGACGCGTTTACAGCCTGCATGGAGAATGTTTTAGGTTGAACCGGTCCACGGGGATACGAGTGTTTGCCGGCTGCATTCAATGCATTTGGACGGTAAAATGAAAGCATTAATAGCAGCTCAACATAGCCATCTGCTGGCCTTTGGGCTATATGTGTGGGTATGATGAAAGGTTTAGAAGACAATTGGTTGCAAATTGATCATACCTTAAGGAATGAGTCCATAAAAACCCCTTTAGCTCCTATTCACTTTATTAGGCTAATACAGTACCTAATTAGGGACTACGTTTACAAAGCTCTCTGATCCGTTTATAAAAATGATAATCTCTTACCTGGACTAACATTATCAATAATATGTTTGAGACACAGTTGAACCTATGCGGCAGGAATCCTAGCGGTTAGAGTGTTGGGCCAGTTTTCAAAAGGTAGCCAATTTGAATCCCAGAGCCGACAAGGTGAAAAAATCTGATGTGCTCTTGAGCAAGGCACTGAATGCTAATTGCTTCAGGGTCGCTGTTGATAATGGCTGACCGTGATCCCATTATCCAAGGGTGTTACAGGTGGAGTTGGGATATGCAAAACTACACATTTCCAATTGTGAAATAGGACAAATATAAGCACCCACCAAATTATTATTATATGCTTGATGGACAGTTTAGTGTAGGCTACATTAAGATCAAATCAAATGTATTTATAAAGCCCTTTTTACGTTAGCAGTTGTCACAAAGTGGTTATACAGAATCCCATCCTAAAACCCCAAACAACAAGCAATGCAGATGTAGAAGCACAGTGGCTAGGAAAAACTCCCTAGAAAGGCAGGAACCTAGGAAGAAACCTAGAGCGGAACCAGGCTCTGATGCGTGGCTAGTCCTCTTCTGGCTGTGCCGGGTGGAGATAGTACATGGCCATGACCAGCAGGATCAAACAAACATTTGATTTGACTCAGTGCAACTGAAATTGATCTGTAATTTCCCAAAACTTCAAAGCAATAAGTTGAAAGACCTCACCAATTAAAACCATGATGTCATGTTATTGTGTGTATGGTTCACTCAAGACATCTCAATATAAAGAGGTTAGGTCACCATATCATATACTACCAGAGTTGGGTAGGTTACTTTCTGAACGTTATCTGTTACAGTTACTAGTTACCTATCAAAATTGTATTCAATAGCGTAACTTTTGGATTCCACATATTCAGTAATGTAATGTGATTACTTTCAGTTACTTTTGAATTACTTTCCCCTTCAGAAGCGTTAGAAGAAGACAAAAAGGATCCAACAACAAACTTCAACTTGCTCCTTTTTTCCATGCTGAATTGAATATCATTGAGAAAACAGAAAGGTTTCATCATGAAAAAATAAATATCGGAAAAATCCTTTCTGAATTTAAAAGTAATCCCAGAAGTAATCATCTAGTTTTTCAAAAGTATCTGTAATCTGATTACAATATTGTCACTGGTAATGTAACTGATTCATTTTTTTGTAAACAGATTATATGTAACATTTCCATGTAATCAGTTACTCCCCAACCCTGTATACTACGTATATTAAGGAAAGGTAGATCACATGAAATAACAAGAAAATAATTGGTACTAAATGTTCATTTTCAGTCCATGATTAATGTGTTGTTGCTGTCTATTCCCACCAGCTTCCCCGTGGATTCTCAGGTATTGCAGGCCTTTTAGAATATAATACCATACAATAAATCCCTGTAGATATTCAGACACTGCAGGCCTTTATCCCCCAGCTCTGTCAAGTCCTTGACGTCCCTCACCACGGTGGAGCGCAGGCCGAACAGACAGAGCAGGAAGACTAGACCGGGGCAGATCCCTTAGACAAAGTAGAGGACCACTCTCTCTGGAAGACCTGTGGATGGAGGGATGATACAGTAGTCTTGGGTGAAACTAGCATGACATTGTTAAATGAGGAATAAATAGAAGAACTAGCATGATATTGTTCAATGAGGAATAAATAGAAGAACTATCATGATATTGTTCAATGAGGAATAAATAGAAGAACTATCATGATATTGTTCAATGAGGAATAAATAAAATAACTAGCATGATATTGTTCAATGAGGAATAAATAGAAGAACTATCATGATATTATTCAATGAGGAATAAATAGAAGAACTATCATGATATTGTTCAATCAGGAATAGATAGAAAACTAGGAGGATATTGTTCAATGAGAAATAGATAGAAGTAACATGATATTATTCAATGAGGAATAAATGGAAGAAATAGCAGGATATTGTTCAATGAGGAATACATAGAAGACAATGCCTATGTTGACAGCTATACAATCAAGAGAGTTACATTTGGTTGGCCTGGTCCCAGATCTGTTTATGCTGTCTTTCCATCTCCTACAGCTATACAGCACAAACAGATCTGGGACCAGGCTAACGATTGGTGCCTGCTGATCATTAAAGTAAAACAAGGCATACTATATACAGTACAAAAAGCACTGCGTATGAGAAACCAGCCTACATGCACACAGCAAACAATAGACATACCCAGTAAAGATTTCAAGAGAGTTGGTATGAAACACGTTTTGAGGCCTGATGATGCTGGGGCCGGTGTACCAGTAACAAAACACTGATACACTGATAGACAAGGACAGTCACACACATTTAAAATACAATTATATACAAACAATACAACTAAAATAATACCAATAATACAATAAAAAAATAATGTGTGTGTGTGTGTGTGTTAAAGTGTGTGTGTTAGTGTGTCTCTGTGTGTTTGTGTCTTAAAGTGTTTGTGTTTTAAAGTGTCTGTGTGTCCTCTCACAGTCCCCGCTGTTCCATGATATGTTGTTGAATCTTTTTTTTAAAGGTCATTTTGCTGTTTGCTTGAGTAATTGGAGATGGAAGGGAGTGATGGCAACACATCATTCAGGGCAGGTGGGCTGAGCCCCACCTGTTTTTTGGGAGGTTATTGCTGGTTTTGCATGTTATTTTGGCATTAATATGTGTCAGATATCAGTTTGCAAACAATGTAAAAAGTAAATAAATAGCCTCTTATCCGCTAGTTGTCCCCTTATGCCATAGTTTGTACATCTCAATTGTCAGTAAAAACCACATTTGTTTAAGCAAGTCACCATTTCAGCTTTGTTTTTTTTTAAGGCAGTAAATGAGGTTGAATGAATTGTTTCGCTGCCAGACAAGGCTCCGCTGATAGCCAGGTGTAGCAGTGGTAAGGATTCACTCCATGGTGCTCAAAAGAAAGCTCTGCTATTGGGACAGCTTTATGTAGGCTCAAACAGTTTGTGGGCACCGTTTGTCACCAGTATAGTGCAATTAATGTATTGTTTAGTGTTGTGGTGTAAAGTACTTAAATACAAATATTTTAAAGTACTACATAAGTAACTTTTTGGGGTATCTGTACTTTACTTTACTATTTCTATTTTTGACAACTTTTACATTTACTTCACTACATTCCTGAAGAAAATACTGTACTTTTTTCTCCATACATTTTCCCTGACACCCAAAAGTACTTGTTAAATGTTTTATGCTTTGCAGCAGAGGAAAATGGTTAAATTCACGCACTTATCAACAGAACATCCCTAGTCATCCCTACTGTCTCTGATCTGGCGGACTCATTAAACACACTTCATTTGTAAATTATTTCTAAATGTCGGAGTGTTCCCCTTGCTATCCGTAACTGTAAAAAACAAGACAATAGTGCAGTCTGGTTTGCTAAGTATAAGGAATTTGACATTATTTATTATTTTACTTTTGATAATTAAGTACATTTTAGTGATTAAATTTACTTTGATACTAAAGTATATTTAAAACCAAATACTTTTAGATTTTAACTCAAGTAGTATTTTACTGGGTGTCTTTCACTTTTTCTATTGAGGTATCTTTACTTTTACTCAAGTATGACAATTGGGTACTTTTTCCACCACTTGTGTTATGTTGTGTAGTGGCTTTGCTGGCATGCATCCAAGATTTGCTCCACCAAGATTTACATGCTGAAATTGCAACTGTAAGGAAGTTCCATGCAATCATAGCTCTGCATACTGTGCTTTGCCAGGAATTCGTTTTGGACTTGAGAAATGTGAAGAGACTCCTGGTGACATGTCTTGTGGGGTATGTATTGGAGTCTGAGATGAATGTTATTTGATTATGCAGACAATCTGGAATTTTCATTACAGTAATACTTCTCATAAAAACTAGGAGATGCTATTCATCTCTGGTCAACCCTCAACCCAGAAAGACTGGCATGCATGCTGTTGATGTTAGTTCTCTATGTGCAATTAAGGGTAAGGCATGCTGCTCCGTTTTGAGCCAACTGCAGCTTTGCAGGCATATTACCAGACAGTAATCAAGATGGGATGATACCAGAGACTGGACATCTAGATCTTTGTGTTACACAGATCATCTTTTTGTAACAGCCATACCCCTCCCCATCTTCACAACTTTGTCAATATGACTTGACCATGATAATTGACCACCCAGTGTTGCACCTAGGAATTTAGCTTCCTCAGCTTGCTCAACGGTCACACCCTTTATATGCAACATTATCAATAACATCAAAGGCTGCACTGAAATACAGCTCCAACTATCCTCTTTTAATCCATATCTTTTAACCAATCATCAGTCATCTGAGTCATCTGAGTACAAGTTGAGGGCCTTTCTCTATATGCATGCTGAAAGTCAGTAGTTAAACTTGTTCTCTGAAAAATAGCATTGTATTTGGTCAAACAAATTTCCCACCATCAGTTTACTAAGAGCATGCAGCAAACTGATTGGGCGGCTGTTAGAGCCAGCAAAGGGTGCTTTACAGTTTCACAATTAACACATGTTTGCTGAAACTACATCTCAGGTACTCAAAACAGTTAGCCAATTTCTCCAAACCCCACAGACATCTTGCAAAATGAAACACAGCAATCAAAATAATGTACTCCCTGCTCAAAATAAAAACATACATCAAATGAATCTAACTTTGTGATAACGAAGATCACACTAATGGGACATTCAAAACACTACTATCAGAACCTACATGTGACCTGGTGCCAGGGAAACATTGGTCCCCAAAGCTCTGAGTGTCCCCCTGAACTGAGCAGTTGGCTCGGCCATGACACCTGCATGACACCGTCTTCAGGGCAGATAGTGACAGACACTCTGAAGGATAGATATATACTCTGATCAGACGTGGGTCAAATGTCAAATACGTTCAAACATCTCTGGTCATCCTCTGCCTCTGATCTGGCAGACTCATGAAACACAAATGCTTCGTTTGTAAGTTATTTCTAAGTGTTGGAGTCTAACCCTGGTTATCTGTAAAAAAATAAAAATAAATAAAGACAATTGTGGCTTCTGGTTTGCTTAATATAAGCAATTTTAAAGGATTTGTACTTTTACTTTTGATACTATAGTATATTTTTAAAATTGCATTTACTTTTGATACTTCAGTATATTTAAAACCAAATACTTTTAGACTTTTACTCAAGTAGTATTTTACTGAGTGACTTTCACTTTTACTTCACTCATTTTCTATCAAGGTATCTTTACTTTTACTCAAGTATGACAATTGGGGACTCTTTCCACCACTGACCAACTCCAAGCTTAATCAAGCAAAAAAAATTGAGATAGGTATTTGACCCTGGTTTGACTCTGATATACAGTAGGCTATAAAGGTTGAAAACATGCATAGGTTGAGGGTATATCCATATACCTCATGCCTACTCGTGTGTTAGCCATGTGTATGTAGTAAGTGACATATTAGTAACACACTATTGATATGCACATTATTTTCATCCTAGTATTTGACCACTAGATGACACTTTAGTTCCCTTTATCAGACCAATGACTGTCTGGTTTCAGACCCATGTCAGGCTGTGGCGCAGATTCCTGAGGACAGTTGAGACTCCCATGCAGCAGGTGGCCAAACGTAGCCGAATTGATAGCCAGGACAGTGTCATTCTTACACACCAGCATCAGTGTCTTGCTTTCACACAACAAACTTAGTACGGTGGTGCTATGAAAGATTAAAACAGCAGTATCATCACTGACAAAGTGACTGTATAATATATTTCAATAGAATTCGATAATAATATTGTATTTTATTCAGTTAAATAGAAACAGACAAATGTCATTCTAAGTCCGATGATACATTTCCTGATATAGCTGATGTGTCCAGGAATACTTTCTTAGATATTTTGTCTCCTAAATTCACAACCACAGTTTATGACCGTTTATATTACCCTGTGGACTCGTCTCACCGAGGCTTGTAGGACACAATGAGGTACTTGCTGGTGAGGTTCCCGACCAAACACTGGACTGATGACAGGTATATGACAGGAACGCTGGTCCTGACACTCTGACACCACTTTCGGCAGGGACAAGATAACATAACATTCAAGTCATTACGTCTCAGGAGTAACCTTGCCTGAGACCTAAGGACTTTCATTAGCTCCCAGAGCAGACTAACACAGTCTTGAGGCATACCAGAGACCCAAGTTCGAACCCACAACTTATTAAATCACTGTTGGAGTTATTCTTGACAGTATGTGATTTATATTATTTAGGTGAAGAGCAACATTTTCATAGACTTGTCAACTTTTGAGGCCAACTTCTGATAACTGCTTCTGTTTTGCTTTCATTAATAGAGGACAACTCTGAGTGGTACAGTACTGTACTCTACCTGGATAGAGGACAACTCTGAATGGTACAGTACTGTACTCTACCTGGATAGAGGACAACTCTGAGTGGTACAGTACTGAACTCTACCTGGATAGAGGACAACGCTGAGTGGTACAGTACTGAACTCTACCTGGATAGAGGACAACTCTGAGTGGTACAGTACTGAACTCTACCTGGATAGAGGACAACTCTGAGTGGTACAGTACTGAACTTTACCTGGATAGAGGACAACTCTGAGTGGTACAGTACTGAACTCTACCTGGATAGAGGACAACTCTGAGTGGTACAGTACTGTACTTTACCTGGATAGAGGACAACTCTGAGTGGTACAGTACTGTACTCTACCTGGATAGAGGACAACTCTGAGTGGTACAGTATTGAACTTTACCTGGATAGAGGACAGCTCTGAGTGGTACAGTACTGAACTCTACCTGGATAGAGGACAACTCTGAGTGGTACAGTACTGTACTTTACCTGGATAGAGGACAACTCTCAGTGGTACAGTACTGTACTCTACCTGGATAGAGGACAACTCTGAGTGGTACAGTACTGAACTCTACCTGGATAGAGGACAACTCTGAGTGGTACAGTACTGAACTCTACCTGGATAGAGGACAACTCTGAGTGGTACAGTACTGAACTCTACCTGGATAGAGGACAACTCTGAGTGGTACAGTACTGTACTTTACCTGGATAGAGGACAACTCTTTATTTTATTTATTTATTGTTATTTTATTTCACCTTTATTTAACCAGGTAGACAAGTTGAGAACAAGTTCTCATTTACAACTGCGACCTGGCCAAGATAAAGCAAAGCAGTTTGACACATATAACAACACAGAGTTACACATGGAGTAAAACAAACATACAGTCAATAATACAGTAGAAAAATAAGTCTATATACAATGTGAGCAAATGAGGTGAGATAAGGGAGGTAAAGGCAATAAATAGGCCATGGTGGTGAAGTTAATACAATATAGCAATTAAAACACTGGAATGGAAGATTTGACAGTAGATGAGCGTGCAAAGTAGAAATACTGGGGTGCAAAGGAGCTAAAGAAATAAATAAAGAAATACAGTAGGGGAAGAGGTAGTTGTTTGGGCTATTTATAGATGGGCTATGTACAGGTGCAGTGATCTGTGAGTTGCTCTGACAGCTGGTGCTTAAAGCTAGTGAGGGAGATAGGTGTTTCCAGTTTCAGAGATTTTTGTAGTTCGTACTCTGTACTCTGAGTAGTACAGTACTGTACTCGACCTGGATAGCAAAAGAGGAAGTGCATTCAGTGTTGTCCTTGGTTATGTTTCTGTTTGCGTGGGTGACACAAGTTCTTGCTTGGGACACGGCGTCTGTAGAACGCTGACAGGATGGATACAGAGGACCTGGAGGGACACTTGATAGACAGGGTGTCCCCATCACAGGCATGAGCAGTGTGGTTTCTCAGGACTGAAAAGGAACAGATGGTTTGTATAGAGAAGAGATTTAAACCTCACGCATCAACCTGGTGTCCTGCTGTTGATCAAAATGTCCTATCACCACCTCGAAAGAAATTTAGCATCAATTTCACGTAGATATTGTTCTAACAAATAGGCCCTAAACAGCGTGGATGGGGATTATTATGCAGAAATACTGTACTGTAATTTATTCTACATTTAACAGGCAGGCAATCTCAGCCAAATGCCAACAGTACAATATGACGCTGGTCAAACACCATGTCAAATGTAATCTCCCAGGAGTGGTTTTAATCATCTTTTTATTACTTGACAAGCTGTTCAGAGTTTATGAAACATATGTCAGAAATAAAGGATGACGTCACATCCAAGAAGCCATATAGGGCTTAATACACTTGAACCAAGACTAAATAGAGATAGTAGTAAATCATTTGCCATACAAATCGAAGAACCGACCTAACGCAGAATTAGTCATCATCTTTTAACAATGAAATTACATGACCTCTCCTAAACCCTTTGGCTGGTTTCCCAGAAACAGATTAAGCCGATCCTGGACTAAAAAGCACTTTATATTGAGAATCTCCTTTAATTGAACATGCTTCTTAACCATAGCTTAATCTGCAAGAGCAAACAAACAGTTTGACACAGTACACAATGTGTGTCCTGTGTCATTGTCCTCATGGTCACCCAGCCATGGTTACAAGAGGGTTGTGTCCCAAACACTGGGAGTATCTCTCCTGAGCAGTGTTGTAGCATGATACATAGACCTAGAAAAACACATAGGAGAACAGAGTTCATAATAGAGTTGGATCCATAGAACAAAACGTTGACTTAAATGGGTATTATTCATTCTAGTCATTCTTATTCTATGGTTCGGTCTGCCCTCATCCCTTTGTCACAATATCCTGGGCCATAGAAATAGAATGACTAGACGGAATATAATTTCTAGTCATTCTAGTCATTTCTTCTTCCTGACCCCTCTATGACTCTTCCTGGCTGGGTCTGTTTTGTGTTCCCCAGTGACAGGCAGCTCCACAGAGCCCCAGTAGGGCAGTACCAGGCTCTCCCTCACAATAAGCTATTCTTAGGGCAGATCATAGCTCACACCCGTACACAGATGTTGATCCCTGTAAGGATCAAATATAATGTAGCAGTAGAGTGACAACGACAAGCCCCCAGACAGAGGCAACACTGGTCAGTGGCGGTCACCCCTCATGTGGACTGGCTGTCTATCTTGTCCAAACAAATCATCATGTAACATCTGTTTGTTGTCATGATGATGTGTCTTTCGTCGATAGAGATATAACCAGGACAACACAAATAAATCACTGCTATTATCTCAAATGGATGTCAATGTCATTCTTATTTAACAACAAAAAATGACTATTACTATCATTCTAGATTCCCTTTGATATGTGTGTTGAAACAGATCATCGTGATGGCCATTCTCAGTGATATGTGTGTTGAAACAGATCGTCGTGATGACCATACTCAGTGATATGTGTGCTGAAACAGATCGTCTTGATGGCCATTCTCAGTGATGTGTGTTGAAACAGATCATCGTGATGACCGTACTCAGTGATATGTGTGCTGAAACAGATCGTCTTGATGGTCATTCTCAGTGATGTGTGTGCTGAAACAGATCGTCGTGATGACCATTCTCAATGATATGTGTGCTGAAACAGATCGTCGTGATGATCATTCTCAGTGATATGTGTGCTGAAACAGATCGTCGTGATGACCATTCTCAGTGATATGTGTGTTGAAACAGATCGTCTTGATGACCATTCTCAGTGATATGTGTGTTGAAACAGATCGTCTTGATGACCATTCTCAGTGATATGTGTGTTGAAACAGATCGTCTTGATGACCATTCTCAGTGATATGTGTGTTGAAACAGATCGTCTTGATGACCATTCTCAGTGATATGTGTGTTGAAACAGATCGTCTTGATGACCATTCTCAGTGATATGTGTGTTGAAACAGATCGTCGTGATGACCATACTCAATGATATGTGTGCTGAAACAGATCGTCGTGATGGCCATTCTCAATGAAATGTGTGTTGAAACAGATCGTTGTGATGACCATTCTCAATGATATGTGTGTTGAAACAGATCGTCGTGATGGCCATTCTCAATGATATGTGTGCTGAAACAGATCGTCGTGATGGCCATTCTCAGTGATATGTGTGCTGAAACAGATCGTCGTGATGACCATTCTCAGTGATATGTGTGTTGAAACAGATCGTCTTGATGACCATTCTCAGTGATATGTGTGTTGAAACAGATCGTCTTGATGACCATTTTCAGTGATATGTGTGCTGAAACAGATCATCGTGATGACCATTCTCAGTGATATGTGTGCTGAAACAGATCGTCGTGATGACCATACTCAATGATATGTGTGCTGAAACAGATCGTTTTGATGACCATACTCAATGATATGTGTGCTGAAACAGATCGTCTTGATGACCATACTCAATGATATGTGTGCTGAAACAGATCGTCGTGATGACCATTCTCAGTGATATGTGTGTTGAAACAGATCGTCGTGATGGCCATTCTCAATGATATGTGGAGAATTTAACAAGAATTGTAATATTTTCAGAATTAAAAAGACTATTCTAATTTATTTATGTTGTTTTTATTGAACCTTTATTTAACCAGGAAGGGCTCATTGAGATTTGAAATCTCTTTTTCAAGAGTGTCCTGGCCTAAATTCCCTATAAAGTGCATCACCTTGGCTAAAGCCCTATAGGCCCTAGTCAAAGGTAAAGCATTCCATTGCGAACAGGGTGCCATTTGGGATGCGGCCAGTGTCTTGTGGACGCTTCCTCTCTACAGAGCATGTAGTGATGAGGGAGCCGTACCAGCATCTACCCCCCCTCCCCACCCCCACACTCTTTCTCTACAGCAACAACGAAGGTCAAAAACACTGCACTCACCGGAGCAATGTGGAGCGGACCATGATGTGTGTGTGTTCAGAGACGGGATATTGAAGAGGGACAGAGACGAGCAGGACCTCCAGAAGCTCCATGGGCTGGTCATGGTGCCCATCCTAGATTACAGACCACCAGGGGGGTTAACCACTACGAGATGCTGCTTGGCTGTTACTGACCATGCGCGAGTAGTTAGGATGTTGTGGTGATGATACCTGTTGTCTTAACCCTGTTCACAGTCAAGAATAACATCTGACAGCTTCTGTGTGTGTTCAGATTCAGCGTGTTTAATAGTCACATCTACAGTGTTGATTCAGATTGCTTAATAGTCACATGTACAGGGTTGATTCAGACTGTTTAATAGTCACATCTACAGTGTTGATTCAGATTGCTTAATAGTCACATGTACAGGGTTGATTCAGATTGCTTAATAGTCACATGTACAGGGTTGATTCAGATTGCTTAATAGTCACATGTACAGGGTTGATTCAGATTGTTTAATAGTCACATGTACAGGGTTGATTCAGACTGTATAATAGTCACATGTACAGGGTTGATTTAGACTGTTTAATAGTCACATGTACAGGATTGCAGGTGTGATTGCAGGATACAATGAAACTCTTAGGCTCCTTGCTCCAACATGCAGGACTAAGTGACCATTACAGGGGGGATTTGAGGGGGTGACCATAAGGGGAGCAGTTTAATGACCATTACAGGGGGGATTTAGACTGTTTAATGTCCATAGGGTTGGGATAGTCACATGACCATTGGGGGTTTAATAGTCACATGTACAGGGTTGGGTTTGACCATGTACAGGGTTGATTTAGACAGCATGACCATTACAGGGGGATTTAGACTGTTTAATGTCACATGTACAGGGGATTTAGACAGTATAATAGTCATGTACAGGGGGGATTTAGGGACTGTATAATACCATGTAGGGGGGAGTCACATGACCATTGCAGGGGGATTGCAGGATACAATGAAACTCTTAGGCTCCTTGCTCCAACATGCAGGACATGATCATTAAGGGGGGCATGACCATTGGGGGAGTGAGGGAGGGGGTGACCATAGGGGGAGCAGCATGACCATTGGGGGAGTGAAGGGGGTGACCATAGGGGGAGCAGCATGACCATTGGGGGAGTGAGGGGGGTGACCATAGGGGGAGCAGCATGATCATTGGGGGAGTGAGGGAGGGGTAACCATAGGGGGAGCAGCATGACCATTGGGGGAGTGAGGGGGGTGACCATAGGGGGAGCAGCATGATCATTGGGGGAGTGAGGGAGGGGTAACCATAGGGGGAGCAGCATGACCATTGGGGGAGTGAGGGGGTGACCATAGGGGAGCAGCATGACCATTGGGGGAGTGAAGGGGGTGACCATAGGGGGAGCAGCATGACCATTGGGGGAGTGAAGGGTGGTGACCATAGGGGGAGCAGCATGACATTGGGGGAGTGAAGGGGGTGACCATATGAGGAGCAGCATGACCATTGGGGGAGTGAGGGGGGTGACCATAGGGGGAGCAGCATGATCATTGGGGGAGTGAGGGAGGGGTAACCATAGGGGAGCAGCATGACCATTGGGGGAGTGAGTGGGGGTGACCATAGGGGGAGCAGCATGACCATTGGGGGAGTGAGGGGGGTGACCATAGGGGAGCAGCATGATCATTGGGGGAGTGAGGGAGGGGTAACCATAGGGGGAGCAGCATGACCATTGGGGGAGTGAGGGGGGTGACCATAGGGGGAGCAGCATGACCATTGAGGGGTGGGGGACCAAGTGTAATAAAAACAAGACACATTTTTATTTAAAAACGTATAATATACATATTAACAACTACAACAGTGATTCATGTTTTGGGGTGGGGGAGCAGCAGGTAAGGTACGCTATTGTTGAGGGGGGGTGTCCACATTTATCAATACATGTCAAACAGCATACTGTATGCACACATACAGTAAAAATGCAAACATACAGTAAATATATTTTGCATATGCTACTGTATTTGTAGGACTGTACTTTATGTTAGATCAATTTTACGGAATGGGGTTCCTTAAGGAATCGGGCTATGGTTGATAAGATCACTTTGATGTTATGGAAGATTGCAGGGTTTTCAATAATGGATTTCACAATGGCAGCCTCCTGTTCATTTGTAAATAGACGTGTTCTACCACCACGTGATGGTCGTCTTTCAGTTCTACAAAAACAAAATAGCATACAGTACACAAGATAAACATGTTACAAAATAGTATAGCTCCCAATTTCATACATGAAACATTGACTTTAATTCCCCTTACAGTATGTATTGGAATCTACATTATTTACTGTGCTTTGTTCTCCAAACACCGGAGTACTCACCAGGGGCCTTTTTATCCAAAACAAAGGTCTGATTGTAAAAGTGAACATTTAAGCAATTAGTTTTTGCACATGTGAAAGTGATCAATTGGTAATTGAGCTTAGCTTGTTGAACAGTGTTGCTTTTCATTTGCACACATGAAATTTAAGTTTGTGTGTTGTGTTTTGCCAAATGTTTGTTGTAGAATTGCAATCTGAGGGTAAGGCAAAACATGTGCCAGTTGTACTCCAGATTGGGTGTCTGGTTCTGCTAAATGAGTTGCAGGTTTGTGTCAGTGTGCCTCATGGGCCAGTTCTAGTGTGTAAACATTTGAGGAAAACTGTTATAGAGATATGGCTGATCTATCTTCCTGAGATAGACCTTTCCTTTTCCTTTGCTCTGAGGAAAGGGAAGAGAGAGGTCAATGGCAAGTAACACATTTCCAGCCAGCTCTGCATTTTTCAGTAACACTTCAGATCTCACAGGTCATTCTCACAATGTTTTTGGTTAATACTGATTTCATTGCTCCATATGTTAGTGACTTACCTGCTGTTTCCCCTTTCCTTTTGCTGGTGAAATAAAAAGATGAACTAGGAAAAGTACATTACCCGAAGAAAAGTTGCATGTCAACTGTCTAAAAGTAAAAGGGGATGAAAGTAAATAAGTAATATTTTGAATAACAGTAGTGTTCCTGCAAAACTCAGTAATAAATATTGTCTTTTAGTAGACAGGTCTATTCAAAGCGACTTAAATGCACACCTGTATGTTCAATAGATGTGACCAGCGTGGTAACCAAACCTACCATGTTTCAACTGAGCTATCAGCACCACTCAGCGCAGTTGTCATAGCAACCAAACATTGATAAATATAACTAGGAAACTCAGTATGTAGGTTCACCATTGCACCAAGTGGAGTGAGGAATGGCACAGTGTTATCAGTGAGAGTTGACTGTCTTGGATAAGAGCAGATAGCTAGTTGTTTATGGTGTAGGTCATCACATTTAGGAATGGCACTCCAGTGTTTTATTATGAACCCTCCCAAACACAAACTCCCTCCTTGTCTCTAGAGGTCAAACAAGACCAAGAGGAGTCACACTCTTGGACATTCCTACTGTAATGGACTGATCCAGTAATTCAAATGGAATTCATAAGGGCTCGGGTAGATACACATCACTGCTGATCCTATTGAGAAACCCTATTCATCCCACATTTCCACCCTTTCCCTCACCACTTTATGATTCAGTTCTATTAACATGATCCTGCATACATACCACTGAAAACCAGAACACCTCCCAAGGAGTGTCACTACGATGATTAAGTCCTCTAGGGAACTCCCACTATGTCTACTACACACTCAGAAACAAGGTGCTATCTAGAACCTAAAAGGGTTCTTCGGAAACCCTTTTATCTTTGATTGTATTGTGGAGCTGGGTGGACTGTAGAATACCGGACATCAATACTTAATGGGAGTACTGGGAGGGGTGAGAAGAGCGTGTGTAAGAGATAAGGGCCGTGATATCCGACTCCAACTACTTCAAACGTGGAAATGTGGCTCATTTCTGATTGAGACGTTGATGAGATTTCAATCTATATTCACCCATTTAAAAAGACAGTCAGATGTTTGTTGACATCCCAATGTGTTATCACTATGCTTTCCACCATCCAAAAGAACAACCAAATTCCAATGGAAAAACCATGTAAGATTTTTGGTTTAGTTGTCACCTACTGTAAATGTATTATCATAGCACTTTCAACCATTTAAAAGCACCACAAAGTTCAAATGGGAATACAATGTCAGATATTTTGTATTTATACAACAAGTTAATGTGTTATTACTGTGCTGAATCTAATAGCACAACCAAATTACCTGGATTGTATTTGATATTACATGAACAGTACATAGCGCGATTGATCAATGCTGTTCAAGAGTCTGCACAGATATTTATATTGTGAAGATCCCCACAGACCTGCGACCTTTACATGCCATCTTGAACATGCACACTTTCTGTGATTGCATAAGAAAACATCTATAGTTACACTAACCTCAAAATGTGGTCATGGATGTGTTACTCAATTTCAGGTTGAATAAAGACTGTTACATTAGTTTGTAAGATAGTCTTAACTTTATCTACTGTATCTACTGCCTATCTACTGTATTAAACAAGTCATATTGAATTGTGTTAGGTTGACAACACAAGCAAATATCAACATTTAAAGTAGATCTACTGCTTGGATAGTTCCATCTGAGCCACTAGTTTAATCCAATGCATGAATGTTAATTTTTGGTTTAGTTGGGGATCCTTTGTTACTTTGTCGACAAGTTAATAGGCTATTTACTGTATTGCAAAAGTGATGTTGAATTGAGTTTGGTTGTCAACGCAACCAAATATCAACGTTGGAAGGAGATGTATATTTTGTGCAACTGACTTAGTCTGACTTTAATTTCAGTTTGTCTGCAAATGAATAATTGATATGTTTGATTCACGTCTCCATCACAACCAGACATCTAAGTTAAAGAATAGGACTAAATCAAATCAAACTTTAAATGCACTTTTAAAAAACGATGAATGAGAACGTTACAGAGGCATGAACATCATACCCATCAAAAGGCTAACCTCCCCTGTTATTGTAAAGGTGAGAGGTTAGAATGTCTTGGGGGCATGATATTTGTACGTCTGTAACTTTCTCACTCATAAATATTCACAATTCATTCAGGATTATCCGTAATAATGGTAGCATCCAAATTAAACAAGTGTTTAGAAACATATTCTATTCTTATTTACAATAAAAAATGGGACTCCAAAATGACACAATACATTATTTACCATGAATTTCTATTGGGCACAAAATATTCTGAAACACAACCAAAACAAACAGCAATTGCATCCAACAAAGTTGTAGATTGTATGCTATGAATAGGGACCAAATACTTTGAACTACGTTAATAGCAGCCTGGTGTCATAGATGTAGACGTAGATGTCACATAGTAAATATAAACTCAGGACACTCACATTAAATCAAATCAAAACCAATTTAGTTGGTCACATACACGGTTAGCAGTTCCTACATTGCAGTAATATCTCACAAGTAATCTAACAATTGCCCAACAACTACCTAATACACACAAATCTAAAGGGATGGAATAAGAATATGTAGATATAAATATATGGATGAGCGATGGCCGAGCAGCTTAGGCAAGGTGCAACAGATGGTATAAGGTACACTACCGTTTAAAAGTTTCGGGTCACTTCAACATTTCCTTGATTTTTAAAGAAAGGGACATTTTTTTGTTCATTAAAATAACATTGCATTGATCAGAAATACAGTGTAGACATTGTTAATGTAAATGACTATTGTAGCTGGAAACGGCAGATTTTTCATGGAATATCTACATAGGCGTACAGAGGCCCATTATCAGCAACCATCACTCCTGTGTTCCAATGGCACATTGTGTTAGCTCATCCAAGTTTATCATTTTAAAAGGCTAATTGATCATTAGAAAACCCTTTTGCAATTATGTTAGCACAGCTGGAACCTCTTGTACTGATTAAAGAAGCAATAAAACTGGCCTTCGTTGAGTATCTGGAGAATCAGCATTTGTGGGTTCAATTACAGCCTCAAAATGGCCAGAAACAAAAACCTTTCTTCTGAAACTCATCAGTCTATTCTTGTTCTGAGAAATGAAGGCTATTCCATGTGAGAAATTGCCAAGAAACTGAATATCGCCTTCCGGGTGGCGGATTGGTTTAAGGCACTGCATCGCAGTGCTAGCTGTGCCACCAGAGATTCTGGGTTTGCGCCCAGGCTCTGTCGTAACCGGCCGCGACCGGGAGGTCCGTGGGGTGATGCACAATTGGCCTAGCGTCTTCTGGGTTAGGGAGGGCTTGGCCGGTAGGGATATCCTTGTCTCATCGCGCACCAGCGCCTCCTGTGGCGGGCCGGGCACAGTGCGCGCTAACCAAGGTTGCCAGGTGCACGGTGTTGGGGAGAAAAAGGGGTAAAAAATAATAATGATAATAAAATAAAAAAACAACCACTGAATTGCATAGCGCCACATTCAAATAATATTACTAAAAATATTTATATTCATGAAATCACAAGTGCAATATTGCAAAACACAGCTTAGCATTTTGTTAATCCACCTGTCGTCTCAGATTTTGAAAATATGCTTTACAGCGAAAGCAATCCAAGCGTTTGTGTAAGTTTATCGATCGCTCGACAAAATATTATGTACACTTAGCATCAAGTAGCTTGGTCACGAAAATCAGAAAAGCAATCAAATTAATAATTTACCTTTGATGGTCTTCAGATGTTTTCACTCACGAGATCCCAGTTACATAATAAATGTTCCTTTTGTTCTATAAAGATTATTTATATATCCAAAATACCTCAGTTTGTTTGGCGTGTTATGTTCAGAAATCCACAGGAAAGAGCGGTCACGACAACGCAGACAAATTCCAAATAATATCCGTAATGTCCACAGAAAAATGTCAAACGTTTTTTATAATCAATCCTCAGGTTGTTTTTAAATATATAATCGATAATATATCAACCGCAACTGTCTTTATCAGTAGGAGAGGGAGAGGCAATGGCTGCCCAAACTCTGTTGCGCGAGCAAAACTCATGCGAACACCTGACGCGATGTTATCTTTCTCGCTCATTTTTCAAAGTAAAAGCCTGAAACTATGTCTAAAGACTGTTGACACCTTGAGGAAGCGATAGGAAAGGGAATCTGGTTGATATCCCTTTAAATGGAGCGAAAGGCAGGCTATGGAACATGGAGCTTTCAAAATAGAAGCCACTTCCTGGTTTGATTTTCCTCAGGTTTCGCCTGCAATATCAGTTCTGTTATACTCACAGGCAATAATTTTGTTAATAATGTTTTCTATCCTAATCTGTCAATTATATGCATATTCTAGCATCTGGTCCTGAGAAATAGCCCGTTTACTTTGGGAACGTTATTTTTCCAAACATAAAAATAGTGCCCCCTAGCTTCAAGAGGTTAAACCCTTTACGTTTCCTTACAGTTTCTGCCACTCATCTGCTCCATGCCCTCACCCAGGGGACGTAGGCTGGTGGTTCTCCCATCATGACGTAATGACCCTGACCTTCCCCTCCCCTGTGACTCACCAAGCACCAACATTTCCCACAAACACCCATGTGATTTCACTAAAATCATGCTGGCCAGTATCTACTGCCTGGCCAGGTATCATGCATTCCTGACATATTCTAAATGTAATTCAATAAACGCTTTATCACACATTTTTTCCAGGGAGGGAATACAGCTGTGTTGATGTTGGTAGATGTTAGTTTTATATTTAGGCAACTAACCGTGTAAAGGTTATGGGACATTTTGGGCAATAAAAAAAAAAAATTGGTCAGAAATCCTAACACAGCATAAATAACATGTCATGTTTATTTGTGTCTCATGCATCTCGTCACAAGATATCCTCATCAGAAAATCTATGTGAAGACAAAGAATCTAGTGAGAGTTAACTAATGAGCACAACACATTCAGACTTTGTTGACTTACAGTAGCAGGTATCAAAACATTTCCAAATGAGGTGTTACTGGTTCCCAGTGTATTCCAACACAGTACATGCTTTGTATAGGGAGAGACAAACACTTTAAAGTGTACACTGTTATTAGTGTGACAGATCATGAAAACACTGTATTCAATATGGTGCTACGGTTGGCGTTATAGGGGGATATGATGGTTTTACGTCACATGGTGAAACTATATTTCTACATTGTTTAATTAACCATTATTAACTGACAAGTACTAGGACCTATTTTAGGCTCTCCTCATAGAGAGAGCTTGGCACTGTGTTTATATGAGAGAGGACCACACCCATCCTCAGGGCCCTCCCCCTCCTCCTACATTTAAAATGTGTTCAGAGTGATAGCCTCAAGGAGCCCACAAACAAAACGTCCCAGCTACAAGGGTCTTACACTGCCTCCTAAGATCCATATATAAACCAGCACACTAGAGCACAGAGATATATAGAAGACTCAAGGGAAGAGTGACGTTTTACATCCGTGGACTTGGAGTCTTCAGAGTTAACAGGTTTGTTTTGCTGAGACCTGAGGACACTTGTTGGAGAAGCATTTCTGAACTTTGCACAACACAGCACAGCTTTTGAAAAGAATGGCGCAACGACAGAACTCCGACAAAGACCCGACTATTGAACTCTTCATAAAGGTCAGTATTTTGTTCATCCTTTAGTTTAGAATAAGAAAATAATAATTTGTATTAATTCTAACATAGTCTATGCATATAATTTCAAGAATATGTGAAAAGATGTAAATCGTGTGATGATTGTAATACAGAAAAACATACCGCAAAATTGTTTCATGTGAAAGCTAATGAAATGTACAAGATGTAATGTAAAGCTTCAGTCACTTCAGCCATAGCCTCTATTTCACAGAATGGCTTGTCGTGTTGTGTTAGGTAAACACTGGCATCTGAGCAAGATTTCATGTTCACTTAACAGCACTCTGAGAGTGTGTGTGTGTTTTTATTTTATTTTACTTGCCTAGTTACCTTTATTTAACTAGGCAAGTCAAGAACAAATTCTTATTTTCAATGACGGCCTAGGAACAGTGGGTTAACTGCCTGTTCAGGGGCAGAACGACAGATTTGTACCTTGTCAGCTCGGTGATTTGAATTTGCAACCTTCCGGTTACTAGTCCAACGCTCTAACTACTAGGCTACCCTGCCACCCTGTGTGTGTGTGTGTGTGTGTGTGTGTGTGTGTGTGTGTGTGTGTGTGTGTGTGTGTGTGTGTGTGTGTGTGTGTGTGTGTGTGTGTGTGTGTGTGTGTGTGTGTGTGTGTGTGTGTGTGAGAGAGAGAGAGAGAGAGAGTGAGAGAGTGTGTGAGAGTGAGGGTGTGTCAGTAAGAGTGAGGGTGGCATTTATCACTGTGTAATGACACCAGACACTGGAGGCCACCTTATCACCACATGCGCTAGAGGAGCAGGCGGCACACTGGGAACGCCTGCCCCCCCCACACACACACACACACACACGCTCTAACACACATGCACATTCTGAAAACTGAAATAAGATTGCAAATAAGTAGATATGGACTGTATCTTTGTAAAGTCATATACGTACAGTGCATAATGGTACATATTTGAAGCACACACACACACACACACACACACACACACACACACACACACAGAGAACCATCCCATTTGTTTATCCATACCAGAGGTAGAGTAGCGTTGGTGTGTCAGTAATCAGACTCTGTGCAATAGGTGGGTACTGAGGAGAGCCCATGTCAATTTCTGTAAGCTTCCTCTCTAACTCAATGCCTGCTTTTCCTCTCAAGTAGCAGTTCCTAAAATAACCCAGCCAGTCCCAACACTACAAGTGCGTGTATTTGTGTCTTTGATCATGAGATGAATATGAATTGCATGATAGGACAGGAGATCAGGACTTACTGTAATAGATGACATGGACAATGTCAACATCAATCATTGGAATTTAAATAGGGCTACCTATCTTATGTGTGACCATGAGTCTTCTGTGTTTGAGGAGTTATCGTATATTTCTGTCTGTGAAATAAACTACCATTAAACTAGCCTGGTCCCAGATGTGTTAATATTGTTTTGCCATCTACTATGGTCATTGTTTGGTGTGACAATGACCCTAGGAGTTGGCAAGACAGCACAAACAGATTTGGCAACAGGCTATAACTAAACCTAAACTAAAAAAATAATGCTGCTTGTCTTTCAGGCTGGCCACGATGGAGAGAACATGGGCAACTGCCCCTTCTGCCAGAGGCTCTTCATGGTCCTGTGGCTAAAAGGAGTCAAGTTCACCGTGACAACCGTCGACATGAGGAAGTAAGCCCCCGCCTCCCTGGCTTCCCGCCCTTCCAATTCCTGTTCATCTGTGTAAAGGTCGCTCACACAGGGCTCTATAAAGAGTTCAGCAAGAACAAGGATGTTTTTCAGAAACCAAACTGTTTAATGGGGTGTGATACAGAGAGGTGATAGAGGGCGGGGCTTGAAAAACTAAAACATTTGCAGAAAGGAGAAAGAGCTCTGTGTAGAATTGAACAAACACCTTTTCTTAATCTATCCCCTTTCTTGTGTAAATGTCTCAGGCCCATTACCGGTGAGCAAATAGGATCAGGAAACGTTGAAAGGATGCTGATAATTGAGTGATTGAGGAGCCACTCCCATGCCAGTGTGTTTTACTTTCTGAATCATAGATTGCTGGAATCATGGCTTGATAGCCTTTGTGTTCGTTGTGACTGTGTCAATGACTGATTAAGCATGGTATCTGTTGAAATAAAAGCTGGAATGATCCCATATATGACCATGTCTACTCCCTTTCCTTTTTCCTGCCCGTTGCCAACCTCTCCACCCAACCCTGCCCTGGTACACTCTAGAAAACCAGCAGAGCTGAAGGATTTGGCACCTGGGACCAACCCTCCGTTCCTCCTGTACAACGGCACCCTCAAGACGGACTTTATCAAGATCGAGGAGTTTCTGGAACAGACATTGGCCCCTCCCAGGTAAAGTATTATTATATTAAAGAAAAAGTGAATGGCACTAACCTTCTTCAAACAGACTCACACTCCTCTCGTCCCACTCCCTTCAGGTATCCACACCTTAGCCCACTCAGCAAAGAGTCCTTTGACGTGGGCGCTGACATTTTCGCCAAGTTTTCCGCTTTCATTAAGAATAGACCAGCCAACAGTACTTGTAAGTAAAGTTTCAGTCAGTCTACATTCATGTTTTAGATTAGACAATGTCTTATGAGGCAATGGAAAATATGACAATTAAATATACTAATGGAATTCCAACAATGCCCATGATTCAGTTATTAAAGCACACTGGCAATGGCGTATGCCTTCATGAACTGCTGGTTTGATGTGAATTTTAGGGCCCAGCCCAAGCCTACTCCTGGTCTGTATAGCATACTCAATGGAGAATCTCAACTGAAAGTGCTTTTTTTTATCCATCAGGAATATCTCCAAAGCTCCAGACCTGTCTGACATACATGCCTGTGTCTCTCTAAATCCATAGTCCATGAGAAGGCGCTGCTGCGGGAGTTCAAGCGTCTGGATCTCTACCTGACCTCCCCCATCCCTGAAGAGATTAACCAAAACTCCAGAGAAAACATCCTTGTCTCCAAGAGGAAGTTCCTGGATGGCAACCATCTCACCCTGGCAGACTGCAACCTGCTGCCCAAGCTGCATGTCATCAAGGTGAAACAAATAGGCATATGACATAAACGGTTTGAAATATGAATTTGATTATTTTCTGGTATTAGGCATGTCTTATGACTATACTACACAACCTATGCAATGTCAGGGCCCATCCTTACTTTCTAATCCTTACTTTCTAATAATTTTGGGGTGGCAGGAAGCCTAGTGGTTAGAGCGTTGGGCCAGTAACTGAAAGGTTGCTAGATCGAATCTCCGAGCTGACAGTGTAAAAATCTGAACAAGGCAGTTAACTCACTGTTCCCTGGTAGGCAGTCATTGTAAATAAGAATTTGTTCTTAACTGACTTGCCTAGTTAAATAAAGGTTCAATTTAAATAAACTTTAAAAAATCCTAGGAGAAGTATAACTCCATTTTGAACCATTGGGAACATTCTCTGCACATATTCTCTATTCTCCATTACTTTAATAGTGTAATATGACTATTATTGTTTATAGTGTCTCACAATTCAACTGTTTTGGTTTGGTTTTATTTGTTTTGGTTTTATTTGATAGATTGCTGCCAAGAAGTACTGTGACTTTGACATCCCGGTCCAGTTCACTGGTGTATGGAGGTACCTGAACAATGCCTACGAGAGGGAGGAGTTCAGTCAGACCTGTCCTGCCAACATCGAGATCGAGAAGGCTTACCTGGATGTAGCCAATAAGAGGCTGTAAACCTATAAACAATCTTTAGCCAACAATTACACAACCATTACACAACTATTACACAACATTTCCTCTTTTACTGTTACCATGGAAATGGTAAGCCATTCACAAAACATGAAGGAATTTTGGGAGGGGCCAGCAATCATTATTGAAATATCTCATGTCAACTGTTTAAAAATCAACATTTATAAATTCCTGTGTGAGGATGCAGATAGGCATTCTAGAAATCAAAGTTCACAAAGAGACCCCCTCCTGCTTAATGTGCATTAGGTTAATTTAGCACTAGGGCATGCACAAGATGAACGACAATGCCATATGTTTTACAGAGTGTGTAATAGTAGGCTGCTACAGTAACTAAGGTCTATGTATGAAGACAAGTACAGACTATTTATTTCATGTAATTATACTGGCAAATTTCATTATATGCCACACTAAATAGGCCAAGTGTGCAATTTGACTGTTTATCTAATTTAGTGAGTTTCTTTGTCCATAGTGTAAATATATATTTCTTACCTTGTTGTTTATGACCTGCACACCCATACTTTAAGAATATATGAGTGTATTCTAATTATGTTTATGTGTGATTGAAACTAGTGATACAAAACCTATTGTTGATAGTTACCATTACCACTCATAATATTAAGCTCTCACCAACAAGACTGCAGTCAATTAGCATGTAAATAAGTTTAGGTATCATCAAATATGTTTTACTATAATACAGTACACCTGTTCAAACTATGATGTGAAAGAAAATGTCTGACCTTTGAGTGTGTATGTATGTTTGTTTGTATGTGTGTGTGTGTGTGTGTGTGTGTGTGTGTGTGTGTGTGTGTGTGTGTGTGTGTGTGTGTGTGTGTGTGTGTGTGTGTGTGTGTGTGTGTGTGTGTGTGTTTGCTGGTCATTTCAAAGCATCCCATATACAGTATATGCAGTCAGTGATTTATGTGGTATGATTCCACAAAATATGTATTTACTGTGCATTTCTAAATTAGTCAACTAAAATATAGTTGACGTCTAATTTTAGAATTTAATGTTGTTGACTTTATTCTGCTTCCAAGCATTGGTTCGAGGCATATACGTTGTGTATTTGTATAGAAATTGATATGCAATCTTACACAGTGTTGGTCTCTCAAAAACAAAGTTGTTCCGTTCAGTCCTCATGATATATTTCATTTTATTGTCAGCCAGTCCCAACGCAAGGCCCTTTTCAACCGGATTAAAAAATATATTTTCATAAATAATTTAGTCTAGGGTTATAAGTATAAACATTGTGTTGGGGACGCACGTTTAATATGTAATAAGGGACACAGCTTGTTGTCCAGGCATCGTCGAAACGTCTCTTATCCTCCTTCACCGCACAGCTTCTAGTTGGTCACACAGTATTTCCAGAAGCATGCTATCCAGGGAAGAATGCGACAAAGATAGACACATGTCAAGATTCTGTGCATCAATTCTTTCTTCATGAGTCCTATCATATTACATCATCTACTGTTTGTATCCTGCTAGGCTATACCCACCGGGCACAGACGTTAATTCAACGTCTATTCCACAATAGTTCAATAAACAACATTGCTTCAACCACTGTGTGCCCAATGGGTAGTTACTCCATCTCACCTTCGACGAGACAGTCCTTAGTTAAACATCCTTACCAAACACTTTATTGCATTGTAAATATGCCAGCATATATATGGTATTTTCTTAAGTTGTTGATGCGATACTGTGCTTTCAATTGTCCTCAGCAAACACCTGCTCTTACTATGATCATAAGGAACACATAAGGAAAGGTGTTGCGACAGAGTCGGTCCAGGATAACGTTGATTTTACTCACCTCTCTTATTAGTTTTCGGCAAGTTCTGCTCAGAACGAAGGAAGCCCTGAGAGCGAAGCTTGTCGGCTGCAGCGAGCTTCAACACCACCACCTTCAGATCATCAACCTAAAAAAACAGACAGAATATATTTTATTACACATTGATCCATATAGAATGTAATGAAATAGAACAGGTTCACCAGAGGGTTATTTTGTATCACACAGTCAATAGAAATGTCTAGCACACTTACCATGTTGACAAATTTATCCTGCTGCACAGAATCTTTAGCTCCTGAAGGAAAATTTAGAAAATCAACTCAGTAAATATAGACCTCATCACGTTATATGGGTGACTAGCTGCTTAGAATAAAACCAACTGTCCTTTTGACTAACTCGTCTGCATATGGCAAAGAGTCATGGGATATCAGAACATTCACGTCCAATCCTTGGTATCTTCATTGAAGGTTTCGTCCCTCCTCACCTGCTTTATTCCATGTATCCCTGACTCCATCACGCTGTAGCAGGAGAGGATAGAGATTCTTCACCTCTCTTTGGTCAGTCAATTCAGTGTTCTCTCCATCCTCCACATCTGCCACCAACTGCTGGATCAGCACTGCTCAGACCAAACAGCTCTCAATAATCAAACAGTATTATCTCAGTACTGAGATTCACACCATTGCTGGAAGTTCCAGTAAACCCAATGTCATGTTACTCAAAACTGGTGTTAAAAATCCAGACTCAGAGTGAAGTTAACTGTCAAAATAGCTATTGCCTTCAATGTTCTCAGAGGAAAATCTATCCCCATTTGTCATCTATGGTAGACCCACATTATCAGACAAAAGTTTGCACACACATACTTATTCAAGGTTTTTTCTTTATTTTTACTATTTTCTACATTGTAGAATAATAGTGAAGACATCAAAAATGTGAAATAACACACATGGAATCATGTACTAACCAAAAAATGTGTCTATGTACACTGACGACTCAACAGTATGCATGTCGGCTGCAACCGTAAAATAAATGAGACACTTAACATAGAGCTCCAGTCAGTTTTAGAATGGGTAACTGGCAATAGGCTGGTGATAAATATCTCAAAAACTAAAAGCATACATTTTTGGGACAAATCACTCGCTCAACGCTAAACCTCGTTTAGATCTATTATTGAATAATGTGGCTATTGAGCAAGTTGAGGAGACTCACCTGCTGGGTGTAACCCTAGATAGCAAGCTTTCATGGTCAAAACATACTCTATGGTTGCTAAAATGGGAAAGGTTTGTCCATGATTGGGCATTGCTCTGCCTTCTTGACATCCGTGTCGACCAGACTGGACTACTGCCCAGCTGTGTGGTCATGTAAGGCAAATAAAGACATAGGACAATTGCAGTTGGTCCAGAACAAAGCAGAACGTATCGCACTTAGATGTACACAGACAGAAAGTGTCAGTAACATGCATGTCAGTCCCTCCTGGCTCAAAGTTGAGGAGAGATTGACTGCATCACTATTGGTCTTTGTGAGAGGTATTGATGTGTTGAAGGTACCGAACTGTCTGTGCAAGCAGTTGGCACACAGTTCGGACAGGCATCGGTACAACACAAGACATGTAACCAGAGGTCTCTTCACAGTCCCAAGTTCCAGAACAGAGGCTGGGAAATGCACAGTATTAAATAGAGCCATGATTACATGGAACTCTGACAGCCCAGGTTACTCAAGCAAGCAAAATAACCCGTTTTTAAAAAAACAGATAAAAGGACACCTTACTGCACAAAGGGGACTGTGAAGTGACATGGCCATTTTATATATCTTGTATTGCAATTCCGACTGTGATGTATTAGACCTACACAAACGGTCAATAGTTTTAGAACACCTACTCATTCAAGGGTTTTTCTTTATTTTTTAACTATTTTCTACATTGTAGAATAATAGTGAAGACATCAAAACTATGAAATAACACACATGAAATCATGTAGTAATCCAAAAAGTTTTTTTATTTTATTAGTTTCACACATTTTTGGTTACCACATGATTCCATATGCGTTATTTCATAGTTTTGATGTCTTCACTATTATTCTACAATGTAGAAAATAGTAAAAATAAAGAAAAACCCTTGAATGAGTAACTGTGTCCAAACTTTTGACATTGTTGTAGATAATGAACTGAGACTTTCAGAGTTCAACATTGCCCTCACAACATTATGCATAGGGATCTAAGAATGAATACCAGCAATCTAAACACTATAAATGATACCAAGAAAAGATGAGACATCTTACAGCATGTCTCATAAGGAAGGTTCAGCTAGACATGCCCTAAAATAGAACATCATAGACATGGTCAGATCAAAAGAATTCAAAGATACCACCGATTCTCTTGCCTACCTTCTTGGGGTTCCAAGCTTGTGTCTGGATACAGTGGTAGAGCATGTCTGGCAGGGCAAATAACAGCTAAAAAGTAGAACAGTGCTAAGGACAGCATGATGACAAAAGCTTATGTGGCTCTGTACTGCACTACTTTATCTTGACTAGGAACTTCACTTTTATATCTTTTCGACCATCCATCACGACGGGATCGATACATCGTCATGTCACCCAGTCTCAGTCTTAATGGTTTGGACGTGATGGGCCCATCATCATGAACACAATTCAAGGGGCTCTGTCAAAGCAACTGGGGCCTATCTCTGCTTGTTCAGAGGGCCCTACAAATGTTTCCTCTCCAATAACAATCAGTGGCCAGTCATCAACCTCAAATTCTTTATATGTGACTGAAACCATTTTCTTGTTCTAATGGGTTGTTCATCCTACCCCAGACAACATGGTGGAACAGCATGTATCACTGTTCTGATCAAGGCCCCTTTTAAGCACAGAGACTCTTTAGAAATATGTTGTGGTCTCTTTGTTTATTTCTTTGTCTTACCCTTTGTCTTACACTCTCAGAAAAAAAGAGTATGGTTAGGGTACAGTATTGTTCCCCGGGGTATAAAACCACACCCTTCATTAGCATATTTCCCAGCATGCTGTATTGCTAGTTTATTTTTTATTTTTTAATTCAACATGTTTGTTTTTAGATGCACATTGTGTGTTTTTGCATGTACATTGATTGATTGATAGATTGATCTTATGTTACACAAAGACAAAAAACATTCTTTTTCAAATGACTAATCCAATCTATTAGTAATTATTGCACTGAGATAGTTGTTCCTGTTTAAATGGTTTAGCTAATCTCATTTAGAAACTGATACTGTGGCAGTCATGCTAAATGCATGTTGTGGGTGATTAAAGGGTGACATTTTGGGATTTCTTCACTTCAAACAGGAATAAATATAACTTTGCAAACCAGCATAATGTAATTTAACTGATTTCAGATTACTGTGTTGGGATAAAACTAGACTGTTAAAGTATGGCTTTATGATATGTGTAATGTATTGTCATAAAAGGTTCTATGATAAAATATTAATTTAGGCACTTGGTGAAGGCTACAGGACTGAAAGCCATTGAATGAAACAACCATGTTTCATCCCCTGAGGCAGTGGTTCCCAAACTTTTTTGGTTACTGTACCACCAAATGAATTTTACTCTGGATGGAGTACTCCTGAAGTACCCTCTCATCTGCATTTTAGTACCCCAAGTTGGGAACCACTGCTCTAAAGTATACTATTGGCTCTTAATGGTATGAACTGCGAGGGTACAATTAGGTACCTATAACTAAAGGTACAATGGACATACCTTACAGGGTTCCACTAAAGTGACAAGCATTTGTACCCCTTTAAGTAACAGTTGTCTACATCATTTTGTGTTTAGAGACCATCATTAGGCAAGCTTCAGGGAAATCGCTCACTCGGTAGTCTTCAGCCATTTCTCATTGTCCTAACATGACACCCAATTACTGGCAAAGATAATTGTGTGCCCTGCTTTTCTAATGTCAGTTTATATGGGAAGTCATTTGAATGCTGTACATAAATAAATAAATATTGTTGTATATGTATTTGCAAAACTATCCAATCATTTACATTTCACACATAACCTTGATCATACATAACCTTGTGATCCGTAGAAAATAGAACACTAAAGTTCAAAAGGGCACAAAGAATGACATAGGGTGGTGTGTCATTGCTCTGAGTTTTAGCGGTCTCTTTGTCAAAATGAAAGGTTTCTAATAAACAGGAAATAGGAGTATGGTCAAAAGGCCCAGACTGTTGTAAGTGATTGATAAGGTTATCATAAGCGTGTCTGCACAGGTTTCTGTTGAAATTACTGTTGAAAGCAATCTGGTGTCTCGCAAAACATCACAGGTGTCAAACTCCACGGGGCCGAGTGGCTGCGGGTTTTAGCTCCCCCCTTGTACTTCATTGATGAATTAAGGTCACTGGTTAGTAAGGAACTCCCCAAACATGGTTGTCTAGAGCTTAATTGAAAGGAAAAAACAAAATGAATGAGTTTGAGTTTGACACACCTGGTGTACATCATCTCAACTGCTCATTCTTAGGTGAAACATTTTGCTGAAAGTAAGAAGAACTTCCTACATACAGTATTGTGGTTCTCAATTTCAAAATAAAAACCATGTATGATGTTTCAAAGTCTAATTTCAATGTAAGGCTATATAAAATAAAATGTTATATGGCGAGTTATGTCATCCATGTAAGTTTGTACCATGGCTTTGAATCTGGTTTGCATCAACATAACTGGAATTTGATATATTCAACACGTAGTTTAAGCTGACATAAGACATAATTCTTTGCTTTTTTGTGTGCTTTTTATCTCACTGCCACAGAGATGAGCTGTCAATGATAAGTGAGTCACATGACTTCAGAACCAGGAAGTGGGTGAGGAACACTGAGCTGATCCCAGGCAGTGTTTCCTTGTTGTATATAACTTTTTTTACCAGTTGTAGGTATATTGTCATTATGGAGACACCTTTTTCCAACCCATCTTCCATAAAACATATTAATACACTAGAACTGATGCACATCAATAAATAATGGAGACAAAGCACTGGAACAAGACGTTGGGCGCATTACATAAATTCGCTCGGAGGTGGTTAAAACATGCATTCTAATGTCGACTGCTTAATTTGAAAGAAAACGGTATCAAGCGAAGTGCTTTATGCATGTTCAGTTATTCGGTCTCGGGGGCTGCCCGAATGGAAATGTGAAGTTATGGGGAAAAGGCCTCAATGAGACTGACATTAGGCTAAATGTGAAGAACTATACATTTGCCTCTGTTGGCCATCAAGTAGCCTTAATGTATATGCCATTGTAGGCTACCATTTGATACAATAAATATGTTGAAATGACGATATCACTGGAGTCATTGCAAATCAATTTGTGGCACTTGTGTAGCCTACCTGGAGCTGGCAAACTAATTTAATAAATATAGCCTATAACTTCAGTTTATTGTTGTTGTAACCTTGTGTTACTATGCAATTATTAATGGACATGTTTAGTTAATTAAATTTGAAATTTTCAAAGCTCTATCGCAATTGCCGATCAGTTGATAGAAAGCATCAGATTGACGTTAACGTCAGATTAGGTTACAGGTTAAAAAAAATGTAAAAAAGTAAACACTAGCTGTTGTTGACAAGTATATTCAGTTCATATACATATTATTAATATTTAATTCAGTGATTGCAATGCTTACCCCATCCTCAGTAACCTATTCCAGCAGGCTATTGATAAACACAAGCCCTTCTTACCTCTTCATCACCTCGCTATTCATGTTGAATAAATTAGTCTGTTAATTTGAACTAAGCAAGCTGCTAAATCGTTCAGTTTACACTTGCCTCATGTCTAGGCCACTGTAGACTATCTGAAATTAGATGTAGGCCTATCAGAGGCTATAGTCTACCTGCTTTTATCAAAGCAAACCATGGCAAAATTGAATTACAATCATAAACCAAGATTTTAATCTGTAGCCCATGCCTATCGGAAGGATAAATCAATCTGCAAATGGGCCATTTGTAGTCTTAACATTTGGCACATAATAACAGCACAATTGCAAGAAAATAGCCTACATTAGTTTTTTTATGTTCATCCAAGTTTTTCTTGCTCATATCTACAGTTATCTACAGTTATGCACATGTGCAAAGGGGATTTATTTACAATTATAAACCTGGTTCGAGCCCTGAATGCTGATTGGCTGAAAGCCATGGGATATTTAAGCAATTAGGCCCGAGGGGGTGAGGTATATGGCCAATATACCACGGCTAAGGGCTGTTATTAGTCACGATGCAACGCAAAGTGCCTATGTACAGCCCTTAGCCGTAGTATATTGGCCATATCTCACAATCCCCCCGAGGGACCTGACTGCTATTATAAACTGGTTACCAATGTAATTAGAGCAGTTAAAATAAATGTTTTGTCATATCCGTGGTATACGGTCTGATATAAGACAGCTGTCAGCCAATCAGCATTCAGGGTTCGAACCACCCAGTTTATAACAGACCATATACCAGGGGTATGACAAAATATTACTTTTTACTGTTATAATTACGTTGCTAACCAGTTTATAATAGCAATAAGACACCTCCGGGGTTTGCGGTATATGGCCAATATACCACGGCTAACAGCTGTAGCCAGGCACTCCGAGTTGCGTCATGCTTAAGAACAGCCCTTAGCCGTAGTATATTAGCCATATACCATACCCCCTTGTGCAAATGATCTGGTGAGTTTAATGAGAGCGATTATCTTTTCTCTTGCCACATATTCAAATTCCTTTATTACGTCACGTCATATCTTGCAATAATTATTATTTTTGAGGAAACCTACATTTTGCTTCTATCGTCGTTACAAGTTACTATGATATTCTTTCTTAGTTGGCTCGATAATGTTATAGAAAAAAGTTTTATTGTATATATATGGCCTCCTCTCGCTGTGAAAAAATTAATTGGGTTAGTTTTCAAGCCTTTTGGGCAGGTCTTGAGTGGTCATTGGGCTAGAAATATTTGCTTGACCTGGCAACCGTGATCCCAGTGAGTAAGTAGTAGAGTTGTGTCAGTACAGAGGGATAGGCCATTAAGTGTTTTGAGCTTCAGTAAGGTTGGCTTCTTAGCTTTCATACCAATGGTTATCATCTGTATTGCAGAAATGGAACATAAATCACGGAAAATAGATGTTGGCGGTGGCAGCTGCAGAGAAGTATTTGGGTAAACAAGATTTGACTTCTGAAGAGTTACAGGGTGTGTTGAGTTGGGGTGCCCCATCCTTCCAGGCCATAGGCATGGTGCGGGAGAAAATAGAGTCAAAGTAGTGGAATGGGGTAGTGTTTTTTTTAATGAGTGTAGGTGTGGCAGCTGCAGTGAAGTACCTGGGTGTATGAGATTTTACCGCAGAAGAGTTATAAGATGTTTTGAGATTCTTTATGAAATAGCGGTATATAGGTGTATGGTTGTTTGGTGTGCAATTTTATTATTTCCCCCCCATTTAATTTTTTGTATCACAAATGCAAAGTGATTGAACACAGTAGGTGGCGGCATTCATAAACAAGGTGTGCGAACGCCATGATAGCAAAGAAGAAGAACCCGGAAGTTAGTTGTGTTTGTAAATCCAACAGCTAGCTTGCAACCCTGAGGTATATCAGCATACGGAAACCTCCTTCGACAGGAGTGGAAACAAAAAAGGAAAGGAGGGAATTCTCTGTCAGCTGCAATCGTTTGTAGGTAAGTGTTTTCTCTATTTTTTTTTTTTGGGGGGGGTTTGAAACGTTTCTCTTAATGAGATGCCTTTTTGTGACTATAGCTAATCTAGCTAGCTATCTGTAACGTTCGCTAGAAATCAAGCTAACTAGCTATTCGCCTTGCTTCATTACTTGTAACCTGCTTGTCAAGTTATAGCTAGGGTAGCCAGCCAGCCATGAAATAGTTTTATAGTTTTGCACTGACAGTTGAGTCATGTCCTTGCTAGTGCTAACAGCAAAACGTTAGCTTGCTAACAGTAGTTAGCTAGCAACACACTCGAATAACATGAAATGACAGTCATTGTTAGGTATGTAACTAGCGTGTTCTTTAACGGTCATGAGTATCCAGTTTGATTAGTAATATGGTGAATTAATGGTTTGTTCCTACTTTCAGCGTGTACTGTTGCCAAACATGTTGACGGAAGGCAGCTCCTTTGTGAAGGGGATAGCCCTGGGAGGCACATTCTGCCTGTTGTTGTCCCTGTTGGGGAGCTTTGCACCAGGCATGCAGTCCAGCCCAGAGGACCACCACCACCACCACATCAAGGCTCCCACCAAGGACGAGCTACAGAGCCTGTCTGATTCCCAGATGGTGGAGCTGAGCCAGAGAGTGCGAGTCTATTGCGTCATCATGGTTCAGCCTTCTGTCCTGGTGTATTGGTCCACAGCCAAGGACACCTGGGGTAAACACTGCGACCAAGCCGTATTCTACAGCTCTGAGTCGGCCAAAGCTCTGGAAGCGGTGGACCTTAAGGAACAGGACGAGTGGGCCAAGTTGCGCAAGGCCCTGAAGCATGCGTATGACAATGCCGGCGACCTGCGCTGGTTCTTCGTGGCGCGGCCCACCACCTTCGCCATTATCGAGAACCTCAAGTATCTCATTCTGGCCAAGGACCCCAACGAGCCCTTCTACATTGGCCATGCCATGAAATCGGGTGAACTGGAGTACGTGGAGTACCAGAGCGGCATTGTGCTGAGCTATGAGGCACTCAAGAGGCTGGTGAATGTGTTCAAGGATGAGGAGAAGTGTCCGGAGCGAGGCAGAGCCCTGTGGAAGCTGAGCGAGGAGAAACAATTAGCTATATGTCTGAAGTACACCGGAGTCTTTGCAGAGAATGGTGAGGACACACAGGGTAAGGGCCTGTTCAACAGTAAGAGTGTGGGTTCACTCATCCAAGACAGCATGGACAAAAAAAACTTGGATGTGGTGGAGGGCTGCTGCTCGGACTTAGCCATCACCTTCAGCGGAATGTCACCAAACCAGATGCAGGTCATGATGTTTGGAGTTTACAGACTACGCCCGTATGGGCACAACTTTCATGATTCCTTGATATTCCTGCCCCCTGAGGGCTCTGACAATGATTAAAGTGCAAGGCTTCCCACTTTGGGGCAGATATGGCATTAACCAGACTGCTGCTGTCAAGTGAATAAAGACAGTTTTCTTATTCAGTTTGTGAGCGTGAGGGAGGTTGGCAAGTACTCGAGGGAGGCAAATCATTATTCTTAGTCTTTTATACCTTTTTGAATTTGCACTCTGCACATAATACCATTGTGGAAAAGTAATGAACAGATGAAGAAATTTGAAGAGCAAATGTGCCACACATTCCACAGAGGGCCAAGTGTCTGCAGTCTTGCTCCAACCTTGTACTTGATAGATGAATCAAGGTCACTAATTAGTAAGGAACTCCCCTTGCATGGTTTAACACTCCATGGAATGAGTTTGACATTCCTGTCATCTAGAGTATACATAATTTTCGTTAACACAATTGAAATTTTTATTGGTATTTGTGGCTGATTTAGTTTAGGCTATTAAACTCAACAAAAATAAATGTCCTCACTGTCAACTACGTTTATTTTCAGCAAACTTAACTTGTAAATATTTGTATGAACATAAGATTCAACAACTGAGACATAAACTGAACAAGTTCCACAGACATGTGACAAACAGAAATGGAATAATGTGTCCCTGAACAAAGGGGGGTCAAAAATAAGTCTATCTGGTGGCCACCAGCTGCATTAAGTACTGCAGTGCATCTCCTCATGGACTGCACCAGATTTTCCAGTTCTTGCTGTGAGATGTTATCCCACTCTTCCACCAAGGCACCTGCAAATTCCCTGACATTTCTGGGGAGGGGAATGGCCATAGCCCTCACCCTCCAATCCAACAGGTCCCAGGTGTGCTCAATGGGATTGAGTTCCGGGCTCTTTGCTGGCCATGGCAGAACACTGACATTCCTGTCTTGCCTGAAATCATGCACAGAATGAGCAGTATGGCTGGTGGCATTGTCATTCTGGAGGGTCATGTCAGGATGAGCCTGCAGGAAGGGTACCACATGAGGGAGGAGGATGTCTTCCCTGTAACGCACAGTGTTGAGATTGCCTGCAATGATAACAAGCTCAGTCTGATGATGCTATGCCACACCGCCCCAGACCACGACAGACCCTCCACCTCCAAATCGATCCTGTTCCAGAGTACAGGCCTCGGTGTAACGCTCATTCTTTCGACGATAAACGCGAATCCGACCATCACCCCTGGTGAGACAAAACCGCGACTCGTCAGTGAAGAGCACTTTTTGCCAGTTCTGTCTGGTCCAGTGATGGTGGGTTTGTGCACATAGGTGACGTTGTTGCCGGTGATGTCTGGTGAGAACCTGCCTTACAATAGGCCTACAAGCCCTCAGTCCAGCCTCTCTCAGCATATTGCAGACAGTCTGAGCACTGATGGAGGGATTGTGCGTTCCTGGTGTAACTCGGGCAGTTGTTGCCATCCTATACCTGTCCCGCAGGTGTGATGTTCGGCTTTACCGATCCTGTGCAGGTATTGTAACACGTGGTCTGCCACTGCGAGGACCATCCGCTGTCCTTCCTGTCTCCCTGTAGCGCTGTCTTAGGCATCTCACAGTACAGACATGGCAATTTATTGCCCTGGCCACATCTGCAGTCCTCATGCCTCCTTGCAGCATGCCTAAGGCACATTCACGCGGATGAACAGGGACCCTGGGCATCTTTCTTTTGGTATTTTTCCAGAGTCAGTAGAAAGGCCTCTTTAGTGTCCTACGTTTTTCATAACTGTGACCTTAATTGCCTACCCGTCTGTAAGCTGTTAGTGTCTTAACGACCGTTCCACAATTGTAAAAGAAAGAAAAGCATGAAAGTGTTTAAACCCTTTACAATGAATATCTGAAGTTATTTGGAATTTTATGAATTATCTTTGAAAGTCAGGGTCTTGAAAAAGGGACATTTCTTTTTTTTGCTGAGTTTATAAGGCCACATGGAGTGAACATTTTGAAATAATCTTGAAGTATTGAGATGTCTCTAAACAGTTTGCTACACATGATTGGTTGCTACCATTGTAATAGAAATTGTTGGATTTGTTTGTTTCATTTTGGGGTAACTATTTTACTCACTTGAAACACCTGATGAAATAAATTGGCAGCCATGTTTATCCTCATACCAAAAACTAAATGAAATTAATTGTTCTGCTGACTTGCTGCATTTAGTCATAATGGGAAATCATAGTTCTTACTGACAAGTGCTAAACCAAATACTGAGCACTGTAAAGCCAAATAGGCCTTTCTCATAGTGAAGCAGTTTCTTACCCCTTGTTATTGATACGCTAATAGATATACACGCACAGTGCTTTCAGGAAAGTATTCAGACCCCTTGACCTTTTCCACATGGTTACGTTAGCCTTTTTCTAAAATGTTTTCCCCCCTAAATCTACACACACTACCCCATAATGACGATGCAAAAACAGGTTGACATTTTTGCAAATTATAAAAAGATCACATTTACAAGTATTCAGACCCTTACTCAGTACTTTAAAGCATCTTTGGCAGCGATTACAGCCTTGAGTCTTCTTGCACAGCTATTTTCAGGTCCCTCCAGTTGTTCGTCCAGGTTTGGGCTGGGCCACTCAAGGACATTCTGAACCAGGTTTTCCTCTAGGATTTTGCTGTTTTTAAAGTCATCATTGGCCTCATTGTGAAATCCCGGAGCAGTTTCCTTCCTCTCCGGCAACTGAGTTAGGAAGAACGCCTGTATCTTTGTGGTGACGGTGTATTGATACACCATCAAATGTAATTAATAACTTCACCATGCTCAAAGGAATATTCAACATCTGCTTTAAAAAAACAAAAACATTAACAATAGGTTCCCTTTGCGATGCATTGGAAAAGCTCCCTGGTCTTTGTGGTTGAATCAGTTTAATTCACTGCTTGAGCTTACAATTATCTGTATGTGTGGGGGACAGATGAGGTAGTCATTCATATTATACACAGTGAGTCCATGCAACTTATGACTTGATAAGCACATTTTTACTCCTAAACTCTTAGGATTGCCATAGAAAAGGGGTTGAATACTTAACTCAGGACATTTATACAGGTATTCTGTGTAGGCCATTGACATCTCAATCCATTTTAAATTCCGGCTGTAACAAAATGTGGAAAAAGTCAAGGGGTGTGAATACTTTGAAGACACTATATATAAACCATTAGGAACACCTGCTCTTTCCATGAGACTGACCAGGTGAAAGTTATTCATGTCACTTGTTAAATCCACTTCCATCAGTGTAGATGAAGTGGAGGAGACAAGTTAAAGAAGGATTTTTAAGTCTTGACATGGATTGTTGCCCATTGCAAGACAAAAGATTTTAAATGACTTTGAACAGGGGTAGTAGGTGCCAGGCACACCGGTTTGAGTGTGTCAGGAAATGCAACTAGACTGGTTCACGCTCAACAGTTTCCCGTGTGTATCAATGGTCCACCACCCAAATGACATCCAGCCAACTTGACACAACTGCGGGAAGCATCGGAGTCAATGCCGACGAATTGAAGCTGTTCTGAAAGCAAAAGTGGGTGCAAGTCAATATTAGGAAGGTGTTCCTAATGTTTTGTACACTTCTTTTTGGGACTAATGATATGTAATATGGCTAAGTCTGAATTTTTGAAGGACATAAATGCTTGTCCGGCCCATTCCTTAATACCCCACTATCTGATAACTGGCTCAAACTGTAACCCTCATTTTGTAATCAGTTAATTTGCACCAGTATATCTGTGTCCATTATATTTTATGTGGAAGTATTCTATGGATTTTGTTTTCACTGATGTCAAAGCCCTAATTTCATACCCATAACCTTTAAATGCCTACTGAGATTGGAAAGCAGGTATGACAGGTTTTTCCAAGGCCAAGTCTGCTTTTCAGTCGAGACCATGCAAGGAGACATCTTCTCTACCGATTTCCCAATGCTGTCAGAACAGGACCACGGCTGTATCCAACAACCAATAGGTGGTTCTCAATTGGGAGAAAGTCTGCTTTGTGACCTGAAAAGGGGCTGACATATGTAGGAGTGTGAATTTGTTAATAAGCAGGTGTGCTATCGAGGAGAAGCGGACAACTATCCTCTTGGCTCCCTATCGCTGAAGCCTTTTGAAATCTGCCACACCCCTTTTGAATAATTTCTGAGAAATGCGCACACGTTTAAAAACACGCCTGTTCATGCCCCATCAAGCGTCATTGTACACCCTGTAATAGATTTAATATGGACAAGTGTCAGCTAGATTGCTTGTTTTCTCATACATACAACACCTGAAATGTTGAATGTGACCATTTTTATTTATTTTGGGAGTTTCTTCAGTTAGCCTCCAATTCGCTAAAGAGTTATTTGATTTAACATCATAGATCCATGTAACAGCATATGTGGTACTATGATCTACAATCCTTTTAAAATGTTTTGCTCCTGGTAGCAAGTGAATCCCAACGACATTGGCAAAGAAACCATGAAATGTAAAGGCCGTGAAAAAGGGAAAATATATTGAATGCAGGTTTTTATTTGTGCATTAATTGGGGATTGGTTCAAAGCCTCCAGCTAGTTACACAGCTAAGTCCATTGGTGTAAACAATTGACTGGCAGCCTCACTATCAAGAGCTTCACGTTGTCCAGGGGGGTTGGTGAAGACATCTCACTTATACGTCTTCATGTGCCACAGTCCATCATTAAGATAGTGAACAGTTTCAACTCCTACTCCCTTGTTGACTTTCTCTCTGCTCACAAAAAAAGTGAAGTGGAATGAGCATTAGGCAAGTTTACAAAAGTACAGTAGTATACACACACACAGGAGGTTGGTGGCACCTTAATTGGGGAGGATGGGCTCGTTAATGGCTGGAGCGGAATAGTTTCCATATGTTTGATGCCACTCCATTTGCTCTGTTCCAGCCATTATTATGAGCCTTCCTCCCCTCAGCCTGCACTGGGTACACATACAAGTACATTTCTGCGGTGTAAATGGGTCTTTCTATAAATAAGGGGGCCAATGTGTGACTGATCGACATTTCAAAATGGTTTGAAAGAAAATGTTTTATGCAGTTCCACATGTGTACTTTAGAGGAATAAAAGTAAATATGCAAAGTGGCCCATAACTCCACCTATACAACATAGACCTTGGACTACACATCCTTTAAGTAGAGTACACATACATTGGCAAGTCAAATTCAGGGACCTTTTCGAGCACCTAATTGTCATTTGTTTATAGGGCCTAATATAGAACCCCCCCCAAAAAAAAAAAAGCGTAAAGTGTCAAAAGTAGGCCATTACCACTTAAGGAAAACTCCACCCAAAAACGTTTAGTCCATTGTTGATATACTGCCAAAATATATAAAAATGTCAGCAATCAGGTTTAAGATATGGAACTTTCAAAATATAGAATTCTGTCCCATATGATGCAACATTTTGTAACTATTGTATAGCAACCATAGACTAATGAAACATACCAACATACTAAAAATAAGAATGTATTTTTAGGCCTCTGCAATGCATTGACATTCAAATGATTTAATTTCTAAAATGTGAGAATATTGTGGCCATTGCCTGACTAAATAGACTGGATGCATGGCGATCTTTCTGTAGTCTGTGGCCAACGCAGGCACACAATGGAAGGATTTGTATCGAAAGCCAACAGATGTTGTCGTCCTCAATAACCGCATGTGGTTTTACCGCAACAGAGTAGGGCTTCACCCTTCAATTGAAGCAGCGGGAAACAAAACTGGCCACATCGCTCACAAAAACAGAAAATGAAATCACTGATAATTAATTATATGGGAGCAGAACTTACAAATTGGCTACAATAATTACAAGGACTTTTCAAACACCAAATTAAGGTCAATATCTGATTTTCAAGCTAGGCCTATACCAGCAGTCTACTTGAATTTCTGAGCTCCAATTCAAGTTGGCTACTTTCAAGCCCCTTGTATTGTTTAAAATTGCAGGTGTAACAAGGAAAACAAAATGTATTTCATCAGTGGTGTAAAGTATTTCTACCCGAGTTGTTTTTTGGGGGGTATCTGTACTTTAACTATTTGTATTAACTTTTCTACATTCCTTAAAATATTGTACATTTTACTCTATACATTTGCCTTGACACCCAAAAGTACTTGTTACATTTTAAATGCTTAGTAGGACAGGAATAGTCAAATTCACGCACTTATCAACCGAACATCCCTGGTCATCCTTACTGACTCTGATCTGGCGGACTCACTAAACACACATGCTTAGTTTAACTTTCCATAAATAAAATGGTGCCATCTGGTTTTTAAATTATTTACTTTTACTTTTGATACTTAAAGTATTTGGTTTAAAATATACTTAAGTCGAATGTTACTGGGTGACTTTTACATGAGCCATTTATTACGGTCAAGTATGACAGTTGGGTACTTTTTCCACCACTGTTTCATGTTATTTCATTACCAGATCATATTGTGAATAAGCCCACTGGGCTATGAAATGTTATTTACAGTGTATTCAGACCTTGACTTATTCCATATTTTGTTACGTTACAGCCTTATTCTAAAGATCCCTCCCCTCTCAATCTACACACAATAGCCCATAATGACAAAGCGAAAACAGGTTTAGACATTTGCTAATGTATTACAAATAAAACATACCTTATTTACATAAGTATTCAGACCCTTTTATAAAACTTGATTGAACTCAGGTGCATCCTGTTTGCATTGATCATACTTGTTTCGAAATGTTGTTTCTAAAATGTTTCTAAAACTTGGAGTCCACCTGTGGTAATTTCAATTGATTGGGCATGATTTGGAAAGGCACAACTGTCTATATAAAAGGTCCCACAGTTGACAGTGCATGTCAGAGCAAAAAGCAAGCCATGACGTCGAAAGAATTGTCCGTAGAGCTCAGACAGGATTGTGTCGAGGCACAGATCTGGGGAAGGGTACCAAAAAATGTCTGCAGCATTAAAAGGTCCCCAAGAACAGTTGGAACCACCAAAACTCTTCCTAGAGCTGGCCGCCCAGCCAAATTGAGCAATTGGGGGAGAAGGGACTTGGTCAGGGAGGTGACCAAGAACCCGATGGTCACTGACAGAGCTTTAGAGTTCCTCTGTGGAGATGGTTGTCCTTCTGGAAGGTTATTCCATCTCTACAGCACTCTACCAATCTGGCCTTTATGGTAGAGTGGCCAGACGGAAGCCACTCCTCAGTAAAAGGCACGACAGCCCGCTTGGAGTTTGCGAAAAGGCACCTAAAGGACTCAGACCATGAAAAACAAGATTTTCTGGTCTGATGAAACCAAGATTGAACTCTTTGGCCTGAATGCAAAGTGTCATGTCTGGAGGAAACCTGGCACCATCCCAATGGTGAAACATGGTGGCAGCATCATGCTGCGGGGATGTTTTTCAGCGGCGGGACTGAGACTAGTCAGGATCGAGGAGAAAGATGAATGGAGCAAAATACAGAGCGATCCTTGATGAAAGCCTGCTCCAGAGCGCTCAGGACCTCAGACTGGGGCAAAGGTTCACCTTCCAACAGGACAACGACCCTAAGCACACAGCCAAGACAACGCAGGAGTGGCATCGGGACAAGTATCAATGTGCGAGTGGCCCAGCCAGAACCTGGACTTGAACCCAATCTAACAACTCTGGAGAGACCTGAAAATAGCTGTGCAGTGACGCTCCCCATCCAACCTGAAAGAGCTTGAGGATCTGCGAAACTCCGCAAATATAGGTGTGCCAAGCTTGTAGCATAATACCCAAGAAGACTCAAGGCTGTAATCGATGCCAAAGGTGCTTCAACAAAACACTGAGTAAAGGGTCTGAATACTTATGTAAATGTATTCAAAAATATTTGTATAATTTGGCTAAAATTTAAAAAAAAAAAAAAAGTTTTTGCTTTGTCATTATGGGGTATTGTGTGTAGATTGGGGGGGGTAAATCTAATACATTTTAGAACAAGGCTGTAACATAACAAAATGTGAAAAGTCAAGGGGTCTGAATACTTTGCGAATGCACTATATATCCAGAATAATTCATAGGAAAAGCGCTGGGTCTATCCTATAGAATTCTGCACAGTAGACTGTGTCCAATCCGAGGCGCAAAAACATATGTAAAGGAACTCATTACCTTGAGGCTTTCTCAGTTCAATCTTGGGATATTAGAACCAATGTGGATCCAGGCACAACTGTCTTCACTGGTGTAATGAATGAGACACACATTCTGGACATTCCTCAAACATTACATGCGCTATCACAACAGCTGAAAATTACTTCCTGGATCAGATGTGAGAAAATATCACACTTAAATAAATCAGCTGGACACCAAATGCGCATCCAAGTATCAATGCATAATTATTTTAGAACCATGTTAATGACTGTATCAGTTTAGGTTTTAAGGTGACTCTTTTGGTTAGAAGCAATGGGTTTTGCAATCTCATAGATCATTTTGGATATGCATACCCATAACATGAGACAACGAACTGCTACCTGGAAATGGATCCTATTGCAGAAATGTATTTACTGGACTCCTGGAAAACACCACTCACTCCTGTCCAGTTCCATCTGATTTCTGCTTGGATGCCAGGACATTTCTGTTAATGGATGACCAGTATGCCCTTCTCCCTAGGACTCTGATAGGTGCAGAGCTAGTCAACCCAGTGGTGCCTGAACTTTTTAATAATACTAGCTTGTTGACTCTTAGAAAAAATAACCGCTATAGTTAACACTGCTTTATACTAGCATGAGGAAAATCAAAAAATTGTCCATGAGTCTGTCAGTAATCAGGTGCTAGCGGCTGACAGACTGGTGGTAGAACAATCTAAGGCAGGAGAATCAGTTATATCAGCCTTTGTGACTGAACAATTCTGAGAGCCTTTTCTCCTGGGAAGATGGTGAGCTTATCAATGCTGTAAACATCTGTTCCTTTGTTATTCTGTTTTCTACATTTTCATTGGCTGGTAACTTGTATGTGCTTTTGTGTCAAATGGATTCTCATGCAAAGTGTGAGCAATAATGTTAACCTATCTGTCCCCTCTGCTCCCTATCTGGAAGAAGAGGGACAGAACATTCTTATGACTGAAATGCCATTTCCCCCCAGGCAGGGAAGTCTGAAACCCCTGGTTTACAGAGCACCAGGACTAGTTATGCTGAGATACCATAAAAAGGGGAGATTGTGGTAGAGTACATTTTGATTTGTTATCTTATATGACCTGTAGAAGGGACAGGTCATTCTGTTCCTCATCTTGTCTGTAAGGTTGCTCTGTTCCCTGATATGCTCAAATCGCACTGTTTCAAGTTGCCCTTTTGTAATATAACTAGAGATGCGCGATATATTGGTAAGCAGATCGGAATCGGACGATATTAGCTACAAATGTCAGCATCGGATCTGTCTAGTTTAACGCTGTTGCGCAAAACCGATGTCCTAAGCTGACATGAATACCTATAATGTAGGTAGATGACGTAATGACGGCATGAAAAATACAGCGCAACACAGCATTCCTAACCTGGCCCACAATGTCTGCTGTGTGGATCTATTTTCAAGTTTCAAAGGAAACTAACAAAAAGGCCATATGTAACGTTTGTACTGCTATTATTTCCAGAGGGGAGAAAGGGAAATATTTCAACACCACAAACCTAATCACCCATTTGAAAGTGCATCACCCCCAGACGTTCAGCGACTACTTAGAACCAAAGCAGAAAAAAAGCTTGCCACACTTCCAACAACTAAACAAGTTCAAGTCCAGCAGTCATTTGAAAGAGTAAGAACATTTCAGCGAGACAACTCAAAGGCGAAATCCATTAACGCCAAGATAATGACAATCTGTGCTCTGTCGTGGATGTTGGCTTTCGCCGACTGGTTGAGCACCTCGAGCCCCAGTACACACTACCAAGTAGGCGCTATTTTTCAGATGCTGCCCTACCAGAGTTACACAGCATCCATGAGCTACTTGCTATGGGCGTCACTGCTATTAGCTTCACGACTGACATTTGGACCAGAATGGCATTTGAGAACATGTTTGAAACATGAACACTCCTAACTACATTCGAACAACGAGAATTAAGCTCAAACTGTGTCTGCAGCAGACGTGATACCCTCTGTCATGGCAGTGAAACACCTGCTCAACAAAACTGCAGACACAGAGCGTGGGGTTAACTTGCAAAAGTACTCTACTAGAGGCTGTGAACAAGCGATTCGGTGACATTCTCTCTGACCTGATTTACTGTGTCGCCACCTTTTTCGATGCTAGGGACAAGGGCCGCTACTTCGATGCAGACAAACAGGGTTCATGTGAAATGTTAGACACAGCTGGACAAGATGGAAATGGACACAGTGCGCACCGAGGAAGAGGACCCATGACAAGAGGGCACGGACAGACAGAGCTGAAACTTCACTGCTTGACATTATGATAATCCTGGTTGAGAATGAAAAGACTGAACAAATGAACCACGAAACCCAGCAAATAAGTAAAATAAATGGGTTTTGATTGTTTTACAGGTAATGGGGACATATGTAAATGCCAACAACTTTTTGGTCTGTGTGTGTTAAATAGTTAACTGTACTAGAATGTTTTAAAGGCCTCAAATTTAAATATTGATTATCGGTATTGGGTTTATTGGCAAGGAAAACAATCGGGTATCAGCCAAAAATGTAATATCGGCGCATCCCTAAATATAACCAGTCTGTTTCTAAACTACTGTGTTCTAACTTCCTGTAAAACAATCCATCTATTGATAAGCAGAAGTACCGGACTCATTCAAAGGGCATGTGCAACACCCCTCCCATCCTGGGTCTGTATAAATGTCTGAAATCACCCCTCCCATCCTGGGTCTGTATAAATGTCTGAAATCTAAGAGCGAGTCGAATTGGTTTTTACTTTGCATGCATGCTTGTAATAAAGCTTTTTATATTGAGATCGGACTGCCTTCTGAGTGGTTTTTCCACCACAATAGCTGCACTGCATTTCTGAGAGCTCTATACAAAAAAAAAAAAAACTGTGACAGCTAGATCCAGGATTCTTAAAGGGTTCAAGTTCAATGTCTAATTTAACTGATGAATGCTTAATACATGATAACGCCATCTTAAATGCAAGGTCAGAAAAGTAATGTTTCATGCCGCTCAATTTTGGAAAAATCCATCAAAACACCAACCAGGATAAAGAGTTAAACATCAACTTGTGAATTTGATTGAATATAGCTAATATAGCTAATATAGCTATTATATTAATGTAATGACATGAAGAATATTTTTTGCAGATTATTATCAATAACTTAACAGCTGAAACAAGTTGTTCAGTGTAGGAAATCCTCCCTGGTACCCTAGATTATAGAAAGACCCAAATAGGAAAAAGCACATGATGTGATACTTACATGTCTTCTGCAGACATCTTCATGACTCCGACACAAAGGGCATGTTGCTTGCCCTCCGCCATTATGGCCTGAAACCAATTGTCAAGGAAACACCATCTCACATGCACTTGATACTAACAGGAAGTATCAAAAACACCAATGCTGGTGTATGACATCATTACAAGCTGACATAATGGTGCGTTCAGAAGGTAAAAATGTGTAAAAACATGTATGGGTCAAACTGCAACATTATACACATTAAGGTTGTAAATGGCCTTGTTTTACCATCTTTTGGTCAGAGAGTTGAAAGGTCAGTGACTCACACTCTGGTATCAAAATGCTGGTCTGAGTTTCCTACTTGGAACTCCGAGGGCCGATCTAGTGGTAAGACATTTCCAACAGGAACTTGGACCTCCTAGTTTCTGAAAGCATCATCATGATCACAATGAATATGATTACATGGATGGGGGCCAGGGGGCCTGATCCTAAATAAACACTTTCACTATTAGACACTGAGAATACAGCCCAGTAAGATATTGTACTGAACATAAATGATCAGCATAATCGGTCATAGGAAGGATACAACTACTGTTTCTGAGGCAGAGGGGTAGAGTTTGGCGCCTGGGGACGTCAATCCAGGACACATGATATTGGCTCCACTTAAGACAAACTTGATAGCCCCTTTGTCTACTTGTTGGTGTGGAAGAATAAAGGGGTCTGTAAAATATGAACAGAGAAACTTACTTAACAGTACACTGCAACACAGCAATTCATCTGACACCTGCACATCAAAAAGAGCAGAGGTCTTACACTTATGCAGCAGTCGGAGGGTTGGGTAGAACGGTCCTTCTCTTTGTCTGAAGAAGAGCAATTCTCCATTCACCGTCAAGATTTCAATGTGTTCATGGCTGCAGGTTGGATGACGGAACACAAAACAACATGTCAAACTCTTCTCTTGTTCACCCAAGGGGGGGCAATACCCAGCCCTCTTGGGTTCTCAGGCGAAGCATGCAACGCGGCCAATGTGTACAACAATCCCGACACCGTTTCTAAATAGATATCCAGCATCTCCGAACACCTGTGTGTAACGGAAGAAGGAAGCTAGAAAAGTGTTGAAAGTTTAAAAAAATACTGTTGGCTGCAACAGTTACAATGTAGAATAAGTGTTTTTTGCATTTGTAAAATTATTTTGATGTGATATGAAAGTAGAGGGCCTTGTATTTATTGAACCAAATTGCAATTGAGAATCCATTCACACTTATATGGAGTATCAGACTGTTTTGGATGCCAGAGTCAATTTGCCTCTAGACATAACTTAAGGGCCTTGGATGGTAAGGAGTAGGCTAGACTACACTCCATCACAGTCCACCTAGTAAAACTGATGTCAACAAATATTCCAAATACAATGGACTTGTTCGACATTGCAGCAGACAGTGCTGGTGACTTGTGACTGACTGATCAACGAATCACCTTGCATGATCATAAATAACTACTAATTATTATTTGTAGATCAGTCAGTCGGTCAACATTTACCCACACTGGGAAAGGGGGATACCTAGTCAGTTGTCCAATTGAATGTATTCAACTGAAATGTGTCTTCCGCATTTAACCCAACCCCTCAATCAGAGAGATGCATCATGGACTTGCTGATCTGAAACCATTGACTGTACATAGTCTCGAACACGGCCACTGATAAAGGGGAAAATATTATCTTCTTGACTTACCATCGCACTATTTTGACAGGGTCCTTTTTTGGCATGATATGGTTGAGCCATGACTCAATGTCTGGAAACTGGTCCAACAGCTGGTTTTTGATGCCTTTGATTACAGAGGTCTTCAGCTGAATACAGTTGGAAACATTTTCCTTCTCATCAAATCTGAAACGAGACAATAGAAACACATTCATGTTAGTTTGACCCTTCATTCAAATGAAAGCTAATCAAGAGTTATCAGTTGATAAGTCTATTTGGAAGACTAAGAACATGTTATAGTTAGCTAGCTAAGTGGCTATAGTTAGCTAACTAGCTGCCTGGTCATGTAGATAGCAAGTTAGCTAGGGAAATCATGCGTAATACCTACTTCTTAAACATCCTCGTTGGTCGCGTTTACTGTGTTCTTCTCTACCTAGACAAGTCTATTATTTTTGCTTGATGTTTGACTTTGATGAACAAAAATCCAATAACATGTATTTCAATTCAATAGTCTCCCCACGCCTGATTCGCAGTTTATAGGCAGCAAGTGACGTCAACTTGCGACATGCATGCGACGGTTTCGAACGAAATACGGCAGGCTCCGAACCCGAAGGCCCCATTCGAATATTTTAAAGATGAGTCCTTCCTTCCTCCCTTCTTTCTATACTTTATTCTTTTCCATGTTTATTTTTTAAATTTTATTTTACCTTTATTTAACCAGGTAGGCAAGTTGAGAACAAGTTCTCATTTACAATTGCGACCTGGCCAAGATAAAGCAAAGCAGTTTGACAGATACAACGACACAGAGTTACACATGGAGTAAAACAAACATACAGTCAATAATACAGTATAAACAAGTCTATATACAATGTGAGCAAATGAGGTGAGAAGGGAGGTAAAGGCAAAAAAGGCCATGGTGGCAAAGTAAATACAATATAGCAAGTAAAACACTGGAATGGTAGTTTTGCAATGGAAGAATGTGCAAAGTAGAAATAAAAATAATGGGGTGCAAAGGAGCTAAATAAATAAATAAATAAAAATTAAATACAGTTGGGAAAGAGGTAGTTGTTTGGGCTAAATTATAGGTGGGCTATGTACAGGTGCAGTAATCTGTGAGCTGCTCTGACAGTTGGTGCTTAAAGCTAGTGAGGGAGATAAGTGTTTCCAGTTTCAGAGATTTTTGTAGTTCGTTCCAGTCATTGGCAGCAGAGAACTGGAAGGAGAGGCGGCCAAAGAAAGAATTGGTTTTGGGGGTGACTAGAGAGATATACCTGCTGGAGCGTGTGCTACAGGTGGGAGATGCTATGGTGACCAGCGAGCTGAGATAAGGGGGACTTTACCTAGCAGGGTCTTGTAGATGACATGGAGCCAGTGGGTTTGGCGACGAGTATGAAGCGAGGGCCAGCCAACGAGAGCGTACAGGTCGCAATGGTGGGTAGTATATGGGGCTTTGGTGACAAAACGGATTGCACTGTGATAGACTGCATCCAATTTGTTGAGTAGGGTATTGGAGGCTATTTTGTAAATGACATCGCCAAAGTCGAGGATTGGTAGGATGGTCAGTTTTACAAGGGTATGTTTGGCAGCATGAGTGAAGGATGCTTTGTTGCGAAATAGGAAGCCAATTCTAGATTTAACTTTGGATTGGAGATGTTTGATATGGGTCTGGAAGGAGAGTTTACAGTCTAACCAGACACCTAAGTATTTATGTCCTTTCTATACGTTCAAAATACGTTGTAAACCATAACTTTTGACAGTAAACCAAAAAACTTTAGATAGGAAAACATAGTTGGGTTACTTGGGTACATTAAAGCACACTATTAGACCATGTCAGAAGATTTTACTACATGTAGCAGGCAGGTAGCCTAGTGGTTAGCGCGTTAGACTAGTAACCGAAAGGTTGCAAGGTCGAATCCCCGAGCTGACAAGCTAAAAATGTCGTTCTGCCCCTGAACAAGGCTAGGAACTCACTGTTCCTAGGCCGTCATTGAAAATAAGAATTTGCTCATAACTGACTTGCCTAATAAAATGGAAATACATTTACACCATCTCGGGCGCCATCTTGCGGTACATGGCAGTTGTACAACTAAATAAAGCTTGCTAAGTAGCATAGCCACTTTTGCAGGTCGTCATTAGTTACTACAGACACAGGGTCCTAAACCCCGCCCATTTCTACAATTTATCTTCTGAAATGTATTATTTTAAACCTAACCCTAACCCCACTGCTAACCTTATGCCTAACTCTAACCTTAAATTAAGATTAAAAGCATACATTTTATTTTTAATTTTATGGCTGTGCTAACTAGTGGAAACCACTTTTGCAGCAGTAACATGTGGGTAAAGCACTTCCGGTAGGTCATGGAATCGCTTGTAGAAGGTACGTTTTGATATTGAACTTCCCAGGTGTTATGGCAATTTAACACTTGATACATTACATATTTCGGCTAGAAATAAGTCTCTATTGGATGCCGACAAAACCAACTACCGCTCCACAACGTGGATATTAAAGAGAGGCCAAGCAATAGGAAGCAGTAATCAACCATCTTTCTTCTGCCAGCAGAAATAACAAGAACAGTGAGAGGGTCCAAGTCATTGAGCTGGTCCAAATGGGGCTGTAGTTTGCAATGTATTGTCTGTTTCTTAGCTAGATACTTGTAAAAGACCGGACGACTCGGTTGGAATATAGCAAGATAAACCTTGGAATCGCGACTTGTTAACCCACGGCACATCTGGAGGTTTATGATTAATAGACTGGCTATAGCTATTAGAATTTGTATTCATTTTTTCATGTTTCCAATAGGTTTACCTTCCCCTAATCCCCCACCGCCAACCCAAGAGGCTAGACCAGCAGCTTCAGATGTAAATAACGACAGCAGTATCACGTCTTCGAAGAAGAGGAAAATAAACAGTTCTGAGAGGGAAGACATTGATTCAATCTCTTCATCTCCTAAAACCACAAATTATTCATCTTCCTCCTGCACCTCCACTTCGCAACACATTCAGAAGAAGTTGAGGTTCGAAGATTCAGTAGATTTCATTGGACTGGATGTGAAAATGGCCGAGGAGTCGTCTGCATCGTGTTCTTCTAACAAGATGAAAACAGTTTTTTTGGCTGGGGGTGTTGGGCACCATGCAAACGGGCTGACGAAAACGGCAGGCTCCACTACCTTCTCCAACAGCAAACCTGGCGCTGCAAAGAAACTAGTCATCAAGAACTTCAAAGGTAGTGTGATATTCAAAACATTCTAGTGATGGATGCAAGGAATTGCTTGCTGTAATCCCATTTGTCCCTTATAGTGAACGTTTCTTTTAAAATTGTGTTAATTACTTGGCCTTGCCTAAAATATGTGCTTTAGTCTGGCTAATCTATGCAATTTTACAGTTGAATATGTGTCATTGTAAAATAGGTGGTTCGAGCCCTGAATGCTGACAGCCATGGTATATCAAACTGTTACCACGGATATGACAAAACATTTATTTTTACTGCTCTAATTACACCGGTAACCACTTTATAATCGCAATAAGGCACCTCGGGGGTTTGTGGTATATGGCCAATATACCACGGCTAAGGGCTGTATCCAGGCACCCGCGTTGCGCGTAAGAACAGCACTTAGCCAGTGGCCATATGCCACACCCCCTCGGGCATTATTGCTTAGTTATAAAATGCACAATGATACACTACTATTTAAATGCCTGACATGATGCAGCTCATTTGTCTGAATATTGTTTTGTTTTTTAGATGTTAGACTGATTATGTGTAAAAAAACAAAACTTAAAAAAACAGTGGTACAGATAAAATAATGACACCAGAGAATTACTGTTCCCAAACTGCTTCCCCATCTCTTTCATTTTCTTCACAGAAAAGCCCAAATTGCCAGAGAACTACACACACGAGACCTGGCAAAAGCTAAAGGAGGCGGTCGAGGCCATTCAGAACAGCATTTCAATCAAGTACAATCTTGAGGAGCTCTACCAGGTACCTCAAAAATGCTGCACATGCCTCATTTCCCTTCAGAACAGCCCTGGGTCATGTTCACATAATATTTTATTTGTCACATGCTTTGTAGACTAACAGTGCAATGCTTACTTACGGGTTGTTTTTCAACAATGCAGAGTTAAAGATAATAAATAGAAATAGTGACACAGAATAAATACCCAGTGACTAACAAATAACAATGACGAGTAAAAATAACATGGAATTTGGCACCAAACCTGGACTTGTCCAATAAGAAGTGCTTGTTTTCATTGACCAATGCAAAATGTTTTATGCTCCCTGCCCTAATGAACACTACTCTGGTTATTATGATGATTGGCCACAGATGGGAGCCCTCCTCCCCTGTGACCGTGACTTCTTATTCAAACCTATGATTTCGCAGTCAGTAAGCTAAACACAGTCTTAACAAACAAGCTATTTTTTTTCTTCATGTCTCTAGGCCAGTATCTTGCGAAAGGTTTTGACAATAATTTGTGTGATATGTCTGCACTGTTTAATAGCTGTGTTGAGTTATGGGATGTTTAGATTACTTGGTGGCGGTGTCTTCTGTAGGATATTACATGCATAGATAATCAGTGTTTTAGCCCTGAAATGTAATAAACTCTTTAAGCACTCTCCTTTCTGTTTGTTGTTTTAGGCTGTGGAGAACCTCTGCTCCCATAAGATATCAGCCAAGCTCTACAAACAACTGCAGGTTGTGTGTGAAGACCACATCAAGGCACAAATCGATCAATTCAGAGAATATCTTTTTCTGTGTGTGTAAATAGATGGTACTAGAAAGATGGTTCAATGTATGTTTAGACACCGCTCAATCCTTGATCACTCAATGTAGGCTTTCATAAGTCTAATTATTTTGTATTTACTAGGGGATAGCTTTTGTCATTTGAACTACAGAAACTGAAATCATGTTCTTTTTTAAGGTTGATATTGAATGCATGTCCTTTTAATCATGTGTACTGAAAGGACACTGCTGCTGCTTTGTGTTGTTATGCATATGAAACCTGCTACATCCTTGACTCAGTGCTCACGGATGCACTGGACAGTACACTCTTCCTGAAGAAAATAGACAAGTGTTGGCAAGATCACTGCAGACAAATGGTATGTCTAGGACTCTGTCCTTGATAGGATGTCATTTGATTCAATCTCATTCAAATAATTTCCTATAAAGGATTTCTTTCCTCTTTTACAGATCATGATTAGAAGTATATTTTTGTTCTTGGACCGCACCTATGTTTTACAAAATTCAATGCTCCCGTCAGTCTGGTGAGTTTCTCTCCCTCAAATCAAAATTCTGTAGAAAACATTGTTCAATTTCTAACTGTGTTCTGTCAATAGTAATTGGCTTTGGTTCATATTAATATCACCCTTCTTCCCTTCAGGGACATGGGCCTGGAGTTGTTTAGGTTTTACATTATCAGCGACATGAAGGTCCAGAGCAAGACCATCGACGGAATCCTGCTGCTCATCGAGAGGGAGCGCAGCGGCGAGACCATCGACCGTAGCTTGCTGCGGAGCCTATTGAGCATGCTTTCTGACCTGCAGGTATGGCTAAGCCACTTCACACAGGGCATGGGAAAGCCTACTCAGTGGATTTCTTGTCCTATTCGCCCGGTTAATCAACCCTTAGCCCCTACCCCAGTGGTTCCCAAACAAGGGGTCGTGACCCCATGTGGGGTCATCTGATGAAAATAGGGTCACAGGAGAATTTCCAAAATCCTGAAGGAAAAAAAATATATACCAAAAATGTAAACGCAACAATTTAAACAATTTTATTTAGAGTTCATATAAGGAAATCATTCAATTGAAATAAATAAATTAGGCCCTAATCAATGGATTTTACATGACTGGGCAGGGGCGCAGCCATGGGTGGGCCTGGTAGGGTAGAGGCCCACCCACTTGGGAGCCAGGATAGTTTTTCCACACACAAACGCTTTATTACAGACAGAAATACTCCTCAGTTTCATCAGCTGTCTGCGTGGCTGGTCTCAGACGATCCCACAGGTGAAGAAGCCGTACATGGAGGTCTAGGGCTGGTATGGCTACACGTGGTCTAGGGTCGTGAGGCCGGTTGGACATACTGCCGAATTCTCTAAAACGATGTTGGAGACAGCTTGTGGAAAATAAATTAACATTAAATTGTCTGGCAACAGCTCTGGTGGACATTCCTGCAGTCAGCATGCGAATTGCGCACTCCCTCAAAACTTGAGACTTCTTTGGCATTGTGTTGTGTGACCTGCACATTTGAGTGGCCTTTTATTGTCCCCAGCACAAGGTGCACCTGTGTAATGACCATGCTGTTTAATCAATGCTCACTAACAGGGATGTAAACAAATATTTTAGAGAAGTAAGCTTTTTGTGTGTATGGAACATTTTGGGTATATTTTATTTCAGCTCATGAAACACTTGAAACATTCCCATGGTGAAAGGCTAGGACCGCACACTATTGCAGAGACTTTTATATTTTCGGCGGCAATTTATATGGTGAATAAAATGTGTGGGGAGGCACAGAAACTCTTATCATTACCTATGTCGGATACCTGGTAAACAAAGAATTTATGCTATTGCTAGCAATCAAGAGGAAAGTCTGACTGACTCAAGCTCCCCAGCTTATGCTTTACAAATGGGCGTGAGGGCCAAGATGCCCATGCGTTGACTTTTGTCGGGGATGCTATTCATGAGGACATATTGTTCTGTCCCACGATTCCTGAGCATGAAACAGCATAGCGGATGTTTGGATCGAATGGTGGGCTTTTGCACAGATGGGGCTCCATCTACAGTATGGCGGGCAGGCCTCTGCACTCTAGTTATGAATGTGTTTTCCTCTGCCATATGGACACTGTATGATACACCGAAAAAAACTGGCGGCAAAAGAGCTGAGCACAGAACTCTGTGATACTGTATATGGCAGCAGGTAACTTTGATTGTAAACTACATCAAACCACATCCACTGTTGGCACACGTGTTCACAAAACTGTGGAAATATCGGATCAGAGCATGACAATGTTCTATTTCACACTGAGGTTTGGTGGTTATAGAGGGGAAATATTTTTCTCATTGGAAGAGCAGTTTGGTAACTACTTCCCAATCCATTTGACTGTGATCCTGGCTCAGTTGACATGCCGGTAAGTGAAATCGAACAGTTGATCGAGCTGTCATGTGCTCGAATGCAGCAGACAACGCATTCACGGGTCACTACAGAGGGGTTTTGGTTCCTGACTCAAAGGGAATGCCCTGCCGTCTCCCTTTGAGAATTAATGTCGCGTTCAAAACAACTCGGAAATCTCAGACTTCAGTGCGTTCAAGACAACTGGGAACTCGGAAAGAAACGAGCTCAGACTGGGAAAAGTCATTTTGAATGGTCATCCAACTCAGAATTCCTAGTCGGGAACTCAGGCCTCTATTTATAGACTTACTGACCTAGAAGATCACTAACGTCATGATTTGACCTCGTATTTTTCAGTTCCCAGTTGTCTTGAAAGCACCGTAAAACTCATGGTAGGCTACCTTTCACCAGCTCATATCTGTAAGAAGCTGGATTCGGTGCTCTCAACTGCATAAAAAAAAAACATATCGACCCAGGTTGGATGTGACAGCAGAGATGAGATGCGCCCTGTCGACCACACCCCCTGACTGAAAAAGTCCGACGTGACATGCATCAAGCACATCCATCTCATTAGTGGTGGTGAGATGAGAGATTATGTCTGAATAATTTGCAATTGACTGTCATAGCCCCACATTAAAAGTATGTGATGGTGAGTTGAAGACAATCAGAATTACTGTTAGAATGGTTTTAAATTGACTGCCAAAGCCCCAAATAAAATAAAAAGTAAACATTGGCTGTTAATTACATTGTTTTCACATGGTTTGGGTCGTGAGAATTTTCAGATATCAAAATGGGGTCCTGGGCCAAAAACATTTGGGAACCCCTGCCCTACCCCCTAAGCATTTGTTTAGATCAGAAAGGATTGGACAGGGATATGAAAGCTGTTTCTTGTAGCTATCCATTTCTTCCAGATGTGCAGGGTGGATAGGGGTTGATCCTGCACTATGATATCCCTTTGATATTGCCAACCACTTTAACTTTTTTGGTGACAAGATTAGCACACTTGCATGCAAACAACAAATTCTGAGCCTTCATATTCACGCATAATGGACCAAATAATCAAAGACAATCACTGTAGTTTTGAGTTCTACAAAGTGGGTGTGGAAGAGGTGATTATTTTTTTAAAAATCTATAAGTAAGGACAATCTACCATGTACCAAAAAACTGGATGGTATATTTTCTGAAATTCTTTGCGGAATACATTGTGACTCATGTTTGCCACTTCTTCAATTTAAGCCTAGAAGACAGTGTGTGCCCTCAGGCTACTGGGGTGGCAGGTAGCCTAGTGGTTAGAGCATTGGACTAGTAGTCGAAAGGTTGCAAGATCGAATCCCCGAGCTGACAAGGTAATAATCTGTTCTGCCCCTGAACAAGGCAGTTAACCTAGGCCGTTATTGAAAATACGATTTTTTTTTCTAAACTGACTTGCCTAGTTAAATAAAGGTTCTTGTTTTTTTAAATGAAGGGAGGGAGGCTATTCTTGCTACCCAAGAATAGCAGAGCACTCTTTAATGGTTCAAACAGCCAACCAAAAGTGCTTAGCAAACTTTTGGAAAAAATGGTGTTTGATCAAATACAAAGTTATTTTACAGAAAACAAATGAACAACTTTCAGCATGACACAAATGACTAATGATTGGCTGAAAGACATGTATAGTAAGAATGTGGGAGCTGTTTTGTTAGACTTCATTTCAGCTTTTGATGTTATTGATCATAATCTATTGTTGAAAAAAGGTTGGTGTTATGGATTTGCATCCTCTGCCTTTTATTATGGATTAAGAGTTCCCTATCTAATAGAACAGAGGATTTTTGTTAATGGAAGCCTCTCATGCAATTTCAATTGAGTCTGGTGTACATCAGGGCAGCCGGCTAGGGCTGTTATTGTTTTCTGTTTTTACAACTGACCTTCCACTGACCTGGAATAAAGCCTATGTGTCTATGTATGCTGACGACTCAACAGTATGCGCATCGGCTGCAACCGTAAAATAAATGAGACACTTAACATAGAGCTCCAGTCAGTTTTAGAATGGGTAACTGGCAATAGGCTGGTGCTAAATATCTCAAAAACTAAAAGCATACATTTTTGGGACAAATCACTCGTTCAACGCTAAACCTCGTTTAGATCTATTATTGAATAATGTGGCTATTGAGCAAGTTGAGGAGACTAACCTGCTGGGTGTAACCCTAGATAGCAAGCTTTCATGGTCAAAACATACTCTATGGTTGCTAAAATGGGAAAGGTTTGTCCATGATTGGGCATTGCTCTGCCTTCTTGACATCCGTGTCGACCAGACTGGACTACTGCCCAGCTGTGTGGTCATGTAAGGCAAATAAAGACATAGGACAATTGCAGTTGGTCCAGAACAAAGCAGAACGTATCGCACTTAGATGTACACAGACAGAAAGTGTCAGTAACATGCATGTCAGTCCCTCCTGGCTCAAAGTTGAGGAGAGATTGACTGCATCACTATTGGTCTTTGTGAGAGGTATTGATGTGTTGAAGGTACCGAACTGTCTGTGCAAGCAGTTGGCACACAGTTCGGACAGGCATCGGTACAACACAAGACATGTAACCGGAGGTCTCTTCACAGTCCCAAGTTCCAGAACAGAGGCTGGGAAATGCACAGTATTAAATAGAGCCATGATTACATGGAACTCCGTCAGCCCAGGTAACTCAAGCAAGCAATAAAACCAGTTTTTAAAAAAAAACAGATAAAAGAACACGTTATTGCACAAAGGGGACTGTGAAGAGACACGGCCAAGCAATTCCGACTGTGATGTATTAGACCTACACAACCGGTTAAAAGTTTTAGAACACCTATGCATTCAAGGGTTTTTCTTTTCTTTTTTACTCTTTTCTACAATGGTGAAGACATTGAAACTATGAAATAACACATGGAATCATGTAGTAACCAAAAAAGTGTTAAACAAATCAAAATATATTTGAGATTCTTCAAATAGCCACCCTTTGCCTTGATGACAGCTCTTCCATTCCTATTTTGGTTACTACATGATTCCATATGTGTTATTTCATAGTCTTGATGTCTTCACTATTATTCTACAATGTAGAAAATAGTAAACATAAAGAAAACCCATGAATGAGTAGGTGTTCTAAAACTTTTGACCGGTAGTGTATGTACTCATTTGTAGGCTGTGTGTGATATAAATGTATGCAGTTCAATCCTTGACTAATAATGTTCTGTATTATGTCATGTTTCATGTGGACCCCAGGAAGAGTAGCTGATGCTTTTGCAGCAGCTAATGTGGATCCTAATAAATACCGAATCTCTGACTCTGCTGTGTCTAAGACATCATGGGGTGTTTGTCAGCTGTGTTATTAGCAATCAACAACACCCGCGTCGGGATTTGAGTTGATGTACTATCACCTCCCCCACTTAAGAAATGGCTTTAATGACACCCAATGTTCTCCCTCCTCCTGACAGATTTATCAGGACTCCTTTGAGCAGCGCTTTTTGGAGGAGACTAATCGTCTGTATGCCGCTGAGGGACAGAGGCTGATGCAGGAGAGAGAGGTGATTTATCCCCCTGGGCAGTGCAACACCACTGACTCTCTACTCCAGACCTCAGAGCCCTATGTCATCATAAATTAGAATATTCTGAGTCTGACTGGAGGCCACATTTTGATAGCCTGGTTCCAGATCTGTTTGTGCTGTATAGCCAAACAGGATATTGTACTGCCAAAACTTGACAATGATCATAGAAATTGGCAAGGTCTGTTCTTGTTCTTTTGCCAACTCCAATGATCGTCATGTTTGACAGTAAAATGTATTGTTTGGCTATACAGCACAAACCGATCTGGGACATGGCTAGCATTTAGAGTCTTGAGTCATCTTACAGTTACTTCTGGTAAAGAAAATATGTGATATGTGGAGTGGTTTTACATGACACTAGATGTTTGTTTGACCCTGTAAGGATAGGTTGCTTTTGACTTCGTATCCCAAATGATTTAGCAGCTACTTGGTGGTTTAATCTGATCACTTCTTGAATATCTCGTCAGGTCCCAGATTATCTCCATCACGTCAACAAACGCTTAGAGGAGGAAGCAGACAGAGTCATCACATATCTAGACCAGAGCACACAGTGAGTATTCTTTGTTAGAATACAAGGGGTTCGTCTTCCAAGAGTCCATCAGTATTGGTGTCATCTGTTTTCAGTTCCACATTTGACGTAATTAATTTTTGATTTGCTGCTGCCTTGGCACCGGTCTCAACGGGGTCTACCTGTCTAAATATAAAGGATGAAAAAAAGAGAGATTTGACTCCTCATTTCCTCCCTCTCCCGCATTCTTTTTTCAGAAAACCTCTCATTGCCACTGTGGAAAAGCAACTACTGGGTGAACATCTCACTGCAACACTGCAGAAAGGTATATATCAGAGACTACAGACTTACCACACTGGGACATTTGTTTGCTTACAATGGATGACATTTTAACAGAGTAAAAAAAAAAACGATGCTATTGTCACATCACTTATCACATGATGAGAACATCAAATGTAAAAATGAAAAAAAGATATGGACTGTTTTTTGTTTAGTTACATGAACTAAATTGTCACTAAATACCTTAAACTAAACTACTATTTTCCATCTCCAGGCTTGAATCACCTGCTAGATGAGAACAGAATCCAGGACTTGTGTCTTCTCTATCAGCTCTTCAGTCGGGTGAGAGGGGGCGTGCTAGTCCTCCTACAACACTGGATCGAGTACATCAAGGTATGCTTGAAAACATCAGTAGTCCGAATCTGTAATTTACTCTTACTAATTCACTTTTTGAAGGTGTGGGGATACTTCCTTCCAAATACAAAACAGCTGGAGATTTGGATCATTCATTTGTATAGTATATAACCTAAAGCAATCCTTGACACCTCTACCAACATCACACAGGCCTTTGGAAGTACGATGGTCATTAACCCTGAGAAGGACAAGACCATGGTACAGGAGCTGCTGGACTTCAAGGACAAGGTGGACCACATCATCCACGTCTGTTTCATGAAGAATGAGAAGTTTGTCAATGCCATGAAGGAAGCCTTCGAGACGTTCATCAACAAGAGGACAAACAAACCTGCTGAGCTCATTGGTTGGTATCTCATGATGATCGCTATGGGAAACATGATAACGATAGCACTACAACGAGTGAACTGACTGAAAGAGAACTCATCTTTTCAAATTGTCTTCGTTCATAGATATTTGTGTGCATTATGCTCCCATCAGTTTAAAGCTTCAGAATAAAGCTATTAAGCAAAAATTCTATTCCAGTTTTTTTTACAAGTAAACTACAAAAATGTAAATAAAACAACACGTGGTTGTATTTTGTAGCAAAACACGTGGATTGGAAACTGAGGGCGGGGAACAAGGAGGCCACGGACGAGGAGCTGGAGAAGATGTTGGACAAGATCATGATCATCTTCCGATTCATTTATGGTAATGTGGTCCCAACATATTCATTTATGGTCATGTGGTCCCAACATATTCATTTATGGTCATGTGGTCCCAACATATTCATTTATGGTCATGTGGTCCCAACATGTTCATTTATGGTCATGTGGTCCCAACATATTTCGCCAAACCATCATCTACTTCCAGGTCCTTTTAACTTTCCTCTTTGACAGGTCTCTTAGAAGCCTGTTGAAGTCTGTCTTTGTACTTTAACTTCATCCTCACCTTTTGAATTCTTGAATAGGAAAAGATGTTTTTGAGGCCTTCTACAAGAAAGATCTGGCCAAGAGGTTGCTGGTGGGAAAGAGTGCCTCCGTGGATGCCGAGAAGTCCATGCTGTCGAAACTGAAACATGGTCAGTGGGTCCCCATCAGACCTGGGTTCAAATAGTATACATTTTCCATCAAATGGCTGTGCTTGATTGACTGAGGCAGTGGAAAGGTGCTCAACCTACCCCACCCATCCGACACTTCAGGCAAGCTCAATCAAACGCTCAAAATAATTTTAAATATTTCAAATAGTATTTTAGAACAATTCCACACACAATCCCCCACCACTGTCTACATCAGAATCCACCACTAGGACTGGGAATGATATCACAATACTTAGGTGCCGATACGATATGTATTGCAATTCTCACGATTCTACATGTATTGCGATTTGATGTTCCAAACATATTGCTCACTATATGGGTTCTATCTTCGGCTGGTGGTACGGCAGCGGTAGTGCCAAACACACGTTAGTTTGCAATTTCAGCGTGTAAAAACTGATGCTCTGGCGTTTTCCACCCCATGCAACAGGTTCAATTTACTTGCTGCAGAGAGACATGAGAGAGTATGAGAAGATTAGTTTTGATCAGTCATATAAATATAAGTCCTGGAAACATGTTGGCTCACTTTAAAAACTATATACAGTACCAGTCAAAGGTTTGGACACAACTACTCATTCAAGGGTTTTTCTTTATTTTTTACTATTTTCTACATTGTAGTAAAGACATCAAATCTATGAAATAACACATGGAATCATGTAGTAACCAAAAAAGTGTTAAACGAAACAAAATATATTTTATATTTGAGATTCTTCAAATAGCAACCCTTTGCCTTGATGACAGCTTTGCACACTCTTGGCATTCTCTCAACCAGCTTCACCTGGAATGCTTTTCCAACAGTCTTGAAGGAGTTCCCACATATGCTGAGCACCTGTTGGCTGCTTTTCCTTCTCTCTGCGGTCCATCTCATCCCAAACCATCTCAATTGTTTTGATGTCGGGTGATTGTGGAGGCCAGGTCATCTGATGCAGCACTCCATCACTCTCCTTGGTCAAATAGCCCTTACACAGCCTGGAGGTGTGTTGGGTCATTGTCCTGTTGAAAAACAAATGATACTCCATCCCATCTGGTTTGCGCTTAGTGGGACTATCACTGCAGAATGCTGTGGTAGCCATTCTGGTTAAGTGTGCCTTGAATTCTAAATATATCAGACAGTGTCACCAACAAACACCATCACACCTCCATGCTTCACAGTGGGAACTACACATGCGGAGATCATCCGTTTACCTACTCTGCATCTCACAAAGACACGGCGGTTGGAACCAAAATTCTCAAATTTGGACTAATCAGACCAAAGGACGGATTTCCACCGTTCCAAGTCTCTTCTTCTTATTGGTGTCTTTTAGTAGTGGCTTCTTTGCAGCAATTCAACCATGAAGGCCTGATTCACGCAGTCTCCTCTGAACAGTTTATGTTGAGATGTGTCTCTTACTTGAAATCTGTGAAGCATTTATTTGGGCTGCAGTTTCTGAGGCTGGTAACTCTAATGAACTTGTCCTCTGCAGCAGAGGTAACTCTAGGTCTTCCTTTCCTGTGGTGGTCCTCATGAGAGCCAGTTTCATCATAGCGCTTGATGGTTTTTGCGACTGCACTGGAAGAAACTTTCAATGTTCTTGAAATTTTCCAGATTGACTGACCTTCGTGTCTTCAAGTAATGATGGACTGTCGTTCTTTGCTTATTTGAGCTGTTCTTGCCATAATATGGATTTAGTCTTTTACCAAATAGGGTTATCTTTTGTACACCCCCCCTACCTTGTCACAACACAACTGATTGGCTCAAACGTGTTAAGGAAAGAAATTCCACAAATGAACTTTTCACAAGGCACACCTATTAATTGAAATGCATTCAATGTGACTACCTCATGAAGCTGGTTGAGCGAATGCCAAGAGTGTGCAAAGCTGCCATCAAGGCAAAGGGTGGCTACTTTGAAGACTCTCAAATACAAAATATATTTAGATTTAACACTTTTTTTTTGCTAACTACATGATTCTACGTGTTATTTCACAGTTTTGATGTTTTCACTATTATTCTACAATGTAGAAAATAGTACAAATAAAGAAAAACCCTTGAACGAGTAGGTGTGTTCAAACTTTTGACATGTATGTGTGTGCGTGCACTTGGAAAGTATTCAGACCCCTTCGGTTTTACCACTTTTTGTTACTTTACCCCTACCTACATGTACAAATTACCTCGACTAACATGTACCCCTCACATTGACTCGGTACCGGTACACCCTGTATATAGCCTCGTTATTGTTATTTTATTGTAACATCATTTTTAAAAAATTTAAAAATTGTAACTTTAATTTATTCAGTAAATATTTTTTAAACTATATTTTCTTAACTGCTTTGTTGGTTAAGGGCTTGGAAGTAAGCATTTTATGGTATTCAGCGCATGTGACAAATACAATTTGATTATTCTAAAATGTATTTAAATACATTTTTTGGACTAAGCGAAAACAGGTTTTTATTTTTTCCACTTATAAAAACAGAAATACCTTATTTACATAAGAATTCAGACCCTTTGCTATGAGGTTTAAAATTGAGCTCCTACGCATCCTGTTTCCAATCATCCTTGATGTTTCTACAACTTGATTGGAGTCCACATGTGGTAAATTCAATTGATTGGACATGATTTGGAAAGGCACACACCTGTCTATATGAGGTCCCACAGTTAACAGTGCATGTCAGAGCCAAAACCAAGCCAAGAGGTTGTAGGAATTGTCCGTAGAGCTCCGAGACAGTGTCTCGGCACAGATCTGGGGAAGGGTACCAAAACATTTCTGCAGTATTGAAAGTCGCCAAGAACACAGTCTTAAATGGAAGAAGTTTGGAACCACCAAGACTCTTAGAGCTGGCCGTCCGGCCAAACTGAGCAATCGGGGGAGAAGGGCCTTGGTCAGGGAGGTGACCAAGAACCCGATTGTCACGCTGACAGAGCTCCACAGATGAACTCTGGAAATAGAAGAACCTTCCAGAAGGACAACCATCTCTGCAGCACCAATCAGGCCTTTATGGTGGAGTGGCCAGATGGAAGCCACTCCTCAGTAAAAGGCATATGACAGCCCGCTTGTTGTTGGCCAAAAGGCACTGAAAGGCCTCTCAAACCATGAGAAACAAGATTCTTTGGTCTGATGAAACCAAGATTGAACACTTTGGCCTGATTGCCAAGCATTGCGTCTAGAGGAAACCAGGCACCAGTCATCACCTGGCCAGTACCATCCCTACGGTGAAGCATGGTGGTGGCAGCATCATGCTGTGGGGATGTTTTTCAGCGGCAGAGACTGGCAGACTAGTCAGGATCGAGGCAAAGATGAATGGAACAAAGTACAGAGAGCTCCTTGATGAAAACCTGCTCCAGAGCTCTCAGGACCTCCGACTGGGGTGAAGGTTCACCTTCCAACAGGACAATGACCCTAAGCACACAGCCAAGACAACGCAGGAGTGGCTTCGGGGCAAGTCTTTAAATGTCCTTGAGTGGCCCAGCCAGAGCCCTGACTTGAACCCAATCGAACATCTCTGGAGACCTGAAAATAGTTGTGCAATGACGCTCCCCATCCAATTTGACCAGAGCATGAGAGGATCTGCAGAGAAGAATGGGAGAAACTCCCCAAATACAGGTGTGCCAAGCTTGTAGCGGCATACCCAATAAGACTTGAGGCTGTAATCGCTGCCAAAGGTGCTTCAACAAAGTAAAGGATCTGAATACTTACAGTTGAAGTCAGAAGTTTACATATACAAAACTCCTGACATTTAATCCCAGTAAAAATTCCCTGATTTAGGTCAGTTAGGATCACCACTTTATTTTAAGAATGTGAAATGTCAGAATAATAGTAGAGAATTATTTATTTCAGCTTTAATTTCTTTCATCACATTCCCAGTGGGTCAGAAGTTTACATACACTCAATTAGTGTTTGGTAGCATTGCCTTTTAAATTGTTTAACTTGGGTCAAACGTTTCGGGTGGCCTTCCACAAGCTTCCCACAATAATAAATTGGTTGAATTTTGGTCCATTCCTCCGGACAGAGCTGGTGGAACTGAGTCAGGTTTGTAAAACTCCTTGCTCGCACACACTTTTTTAGTTATGGCCTCAAATGTTCTATAGAATTGAGGTCAGGGCTATGTGATGGACAATCCAATACCTGGACTTTGTTGTCCTTAAGCCATGTTTCCACAACTTTGGAAGTATACTTTGGGTCATTGTCCATTTGGAAGAATTTTGTGAAGTGTACCATTCCCTCCTGCAGCAAAGTACCCCCACAACATGATGCTGCCACCCCCGTGCTTCATGGTTGCGATGGTGCGGCCTTTCAGGTTATGTCGATATAGGACTTGTTTTACTGTGGATATAGATACTTTTGTACCTGTTTCCTCCAGCATCTTCACAAGGTCCTTTGCTGTTGTTCTGGGATTGATTTGCACTTTTCGCACCAAATTACGTTTGTCTCTCGGAGACAGAACGTGTCTTCTTCCTGAGTAGTATGACGGCTGCGTGGTCCCATGGTGTTTATACTTGCGTACTATTATTTGTACAGATGAACGTGGTACCTTCAGGTGTTTGGAAATTGCTCCCAAGGATGAACCAGACTTTTGGAGGTCTACAAACAAATTATTCTGAGGTTTTGGCTGATTTCTTTTGATTTTTCCATGATATCAAGCAAAGAGGCACTGAGTTTTGAAGGTAGGCTTGAAATACATCCACATGTACACCTCCAATTGACTCAAATGATGTCAATTAGCCTATCAGAAGCTTCTAAAGCCATTACATAATTTTCTGACATTTTCCAAGCTGTTTAAAAGGTACAGTCAACTTAGTGTATGTACTCTTCTGACCCACTGGAATTGTGATACAGTGAAATAATCTGTCTGTAAACAATTTTTGGAAAAATTACTTGTGTCATGCACAAAGTAGATGTCCTAACCGACTTGCCAAAACTATAGTTCGTTAACAAGAAATTTGTGGGGTGGTTGAAAAATGAGTTTTAATGACTTCAACGTAAGTGTATGCAAACTTCTGACTTCAACTGTATGCAAATGTAATATCAGGTTTTTTTATTTATAAATTTGCCACGATTTCAAAAACCTGTTTTTGCTTTGTCATTATGGGCTAGTGTGTGAAGATTGATGAGGGGGAAAAACAATTTGAATACATTTTAGAATAAGCCTGTAACGTAACAAAATGTGGAAAATGTCACGGTAGGTGTATGTGATTAATATATATCAGTATATGCTATATATATATATATATATATATATATATGTGTATTATTTTATTACAAAAATACTTTTTGAGTCAAAGTATCAATATAATATTGCAGTATGTAACTATATCAATCCCCCCCATCACTAGCTACTACTATTAACTGTACACATACAGTGCCTTGCGAAAGTATTCGGCCCCCTTGAACTTTGCAACCTTTTGCCACATTTCAGGCTTCAAACATAAAGATATAACACTGTATTTTTTTGTGAAGAATCAACAACAAGTGGGACACAATCATGAAGTGGAACGACATTTATTGGATATTTCAAACTTTTTTAACAAATCAAAAACTGAAAAATTGGGCGTGCAAAATTATTCAGCCCCTTTTACTTTCAGTGCAGCAAACTCTCTCCAGAATTTCAGTGAGGATCTCTGAATGATCCAATGTTGACCTAAATGACTAATGATGATAAATACAATCCACCTGTGTGTAATCAAGTCTCCGTATAAATGCACCTGCACTGTGATAGTCTCAGAGGTCCGTTAAAAGCGCAGAGAGCATCATGAAGAACAAGGAACACACCAGGCAGGTCCGAGATACTGTTGTGAAGAAGTTTAAAGCCGGATTTGGATACAAAAAGATTTCCCAAGCTTTAAACATCCCAAGGAGCACCGTGCAAGCGATAATATTGAAATGGAAGGAGTATCAGACCACTGCAAATCTACCAAGACCTGGCCGCCCCTCTAAACTTTCAGCTCATACAAGACTGATCAGAGATGCAACCAAGAGGCCCATGATCACTCTGGATGAACTGCAGAGATCTACAGCTGAGGTGGGAGACTCTGTCCATAGGACAACATTCAGTCATATATTGCACAAATCTGTCCTTTATGGAAGAGTGGCAAGAAGAAAGCCATTTCTTAAAGATATCCATAAAAAGTGGCGTTTTAAAGTTTGCCACAAGCCACCTGTGAGACACACCAAACTTGTGGAAGAAGGTGCTCTGGTCAGATGAAACCATCACCCTGAACACACCATCCCCACTGTCAAACATGGTGGTGGCAGCATCATGGTTTGGGCCTGCTTTTCTTCAGCAGGGACAGGGAAGATGGTTAAAATTGATGGGGAGATGGATGGAGCCAAATACAGGACCATTCTGGAAGAAAACCTGATGGAGTCTGCAAAATACCTGAGACTGGGACAGCATTTCGCTACACTCGCATTAACATCTGCTAATCATGTGTATGTGACAAATAAAATTTGATTTGATTTGAGATTTGTCTTCCAACAAGACAATGATCCAAAACATAAAGCAAAATCTACAATGGAATGGTTCAAAAATAAACATATCCAGGTGTTAGAATGGCCAAGTCAAAGTCCAGACCTGAATCCAATCGAGAATCTGTGGAAAGAACTGAAAACTGCTGTTCACAAATGCTCTCCATCCAACCTCACTGAGCTCGAGCTGTTTTGCAAGGAGGAATGGGAAAAAATTTCAGTCTCTCGATGTGCAAAACTGATAGAGACATACCCCAAGCGACTTACAGCTGTAATCGCAGCAAAAGGTGGCGCTACAAAGTATTAACTTAAGGGGGCTGAATAATTTTGCATGCCCAATTTTTCAGTTTTTGATTTGTTAAAAAAGTTTGAAATATCCAATAAATGTCGTTCCACTTCATGATTGTGTTCCACTTGTTGTTGATTCTTCACAAAACAATACAGTTTTATATCCTTATGTTTGAAGCCTGAAATGTGGCAAAAGGTCGCAAAGTTCAAGGGGGCCGAATACTTTCGCAAGGCACTGTATAACTTTGACCAACAACTATGAAGCATGTGACACTGAATGAGACTAGGGACTCGTAACCTTGGTCCTTTCTTTAGAATGTGGAGCGGCGTTCACCAGCAAGCTGGAAGGCATGTTCAAGGACATGGAGCTTTCCAAGGACATCATGGTGCAGTTCAAACAGGTACACATGCTTTTGTCCTTCTCTGTTTTAGGACAACAGAATCTAAGACGTTACGCAGTCAGCTATCCATATGTAAAAAAAAAAATATCATAATAATAATTATGTCTTTGCAACTTGTTGTTGTGGCAATATTTTCACAACTAACTTTAGAATTATTAGCCTAGATGTGTCTCATTAGACACCATTGATTGGTTGGTTTGTTTCTCCCTTTTCCTATTACATAGTGTCAAAACCTCCCTGGTAACATTGAGCTGACGGTGAACATCCTCACCATGGGATACTGGCCCACCTACGTCCCAATGGAGGTCCATCTGCTCCCAGAGGTTAGTGCAAGTATCAAACCCTTCAGGCTCTGTTATTTTATGGCCTGCTATGTAATACATTTGGTGTATGTCACACCCTGTTCCCTTGTTTTATAGTGCAGTACTTTTGACCAGGGAACTATATAGGGAATAAGGTGCAATTTGGGACAAAGCCATAGTCATTGTCTATGATTATTTTAACACTCTTTCTTGGCCAGATGGTGCGGCTGCAGGAGATTTTCAAGACGTTTTACCTCGGCAAGCACAGTGGCAGAAAGCTACAGTGGCAGTCGACATTAGGCCATTGTGTTTTAAAAGCTGAATTTAAAGAGGTACAGTAGCTAGTAATTTTTATTAATCTAGTATGTTAGGCAGAAATTCATTGTGATAACATTTCCTTTTCCACAAACAGGGCAAAAAGGAGCTTCAGGTATCCCTGTTTCAGACACTAGTGCTGCTCATGTTCAATGAAGGAGAGGAATTCACCTTAGAGGAGATCAAGCTAGCTACAGGAATAGGTCTGTATGATCACAATGTACTCAGTCATGACACAAATCCTAATGGATCCAATATAGCAGTCCTCTAGAGACATTTTCAGACATGTTGCTGAAACTGTATCAATTATTATCACTATCATATTTTCTATTTGATTGAAACACAAGCTTTTGCCCAGTCTTTTTGGTTTGAGTTTGCGTTGACCTAAAGTGAGATGTGTGTGCAGAGGATGGCGAGCTGCGGCGGACCCTGCAGTCGTTGGCGTGTGGCAAGGCGCGTGTCATCCATAAAGTCCCCAAAAGCAAAGACGTGGAGGACGGAGACAAGTTCTCGTGTAACGATGACTTCAAACACAAACTCTTCAGGATCAAGATCAACCAGATCCAGATGAAAGAAACGGTATATTTTCTTTCTTTCTCAGCAGGGCTGTAGTCATTAGGAGGAAATATTTGTCATGTTTTTATTGGACAGGTTTGTTTTAGTGCATAATGAATATGTCCCAATGCTATTTAAATGGGAATATGAGTCTCAGTCCAGTCTAGTTCTAGCACTAATGTTTCTGAACTATGCATTGACCCTTAGAGGCGGGTGTTCAAGTCTGCTACTCTCCACTACGTTGTAATAATAATAATATGCCATTTAGCAGACTTTTTTTCCCCAAGCCACTTAGTCATGTACGGTTGAAGTCAGAAGTTTACATACACCTGAGCAAAATACATTTAATCCCATAAAAATGCCCTGTCTTAGGTCAGTTAAGAACACCACTTTATTTTAAGAATGTGAAATGCCAGAATAGTAAGAATTATTTATTTCATCACATTCCCAGTGGGTCAAAAGTTACATACACTCAATTAGTATTTGACAGCATTGCCTTTAAATTGTTTAACTTGAGTCAAACGTTTTGTGTAGCCTTCCACAAGCTTCCCACAATAAGTTGGGTGAATTTTGGCCTATTCAAATCAAATCAAATCAAATTTTATTTGTCACATACACATGGTTAGCAGATGTTAATGCGAGTGTAGCGAAATGCTTGTGCTTCTAGTTCCGACAATGCAGTAATAACGAGCAAGTAATCTAACTAACAATTCCAAAAAAAAACTACTGTCATACACAGTGTAAGGGGATAAAGAATATGTACATAAGGATATATGAATGAGTGATGGTACAGAGCAGCATAGGCAAGATACAGTAGATGATATCGAGTACAGTATATACATATGAGATAAGTATGTAAACCAAGTGGCATAGTTAAAGTGGCTAGTGATACATGTATTACATAAGGATGCAGTCGATGATATAGAGTACAGTATCAACGTATGCATATGAGATGAACAATGTAGGGTAAGTAACATTATATAAGGTAGCATTGTTTAAAGTGGCTAGTGATATATTTACATCATTTCCCATCAATTCCCATGATTAAAGTGGCTGGAGTAGAGTCAGTGTCATTGACAGTGTGTTGGCAGTAGCCACTCAATGTTAGTGGTGGCTGTTTAACAGTCTGATGGCCTTGAGATAGAAGCTGTTTTTCAGTCTCTCTGTCCCAGCTTTGATGCACCTGTACTGACCTCGCCTTCTGGATGGCAGCGGGGTGAACAGGCAGTGGCTCGGGTGGTTGATGTCCTTGATGATCTTTATGGCCTTCCTGTAGCATCGGGTGGTGTAGGTGTCCTGGAGGGCAGGTAGTTTGCCCCCGGTGATGCGTTGTGCAGACCTCACTACCCTCTGGAGAGCCTTACGGTTGAGGGCGGTGCAGTTGCCATACCAGGCGGTGATACAGCCCGCCAGGATGCTCTCGATTGTGCATCTGTAGAAGTTTGTGAGTGCTTTTGGTGACAAGCCGAATTTCTTCAGCCTCCTGAGGTTGAAGAGGCGCTGCTGCGCCTTCCTCACGATGCTGTCTGTGTGAGTGGACCAATTCAGTTTGTCTGTGATGTGTATGCCGAGGAACTTAAAACTTGCTACCCTCTCCACTACTGTTCCATCGATGTGGATGGGGGTGTTCCCTCTGCTGTTTCCTGAAGTCCACAATCATCTCCTTAGTTTTGTTGACGTTGAGTGTGAGGTTATTTTCCTGACACCACACTCCGAGGGCCCTCACCTCCTCCCTGTAGGCCGTCTCGTCGTTGTTGGTAATCAAGCCTACCACTGTTGTGTCGTCCGCAAACTTGATGATTGAGTTGGAGGCGTGCATGGCCACGCAGTCGTGGGTGAACAGGGAGTACAGGAGAGGGCTCAGAACGCACCCTTGTGGGGCCCCAGTGTTGAGGATCAGCGGGGAGGAGATGTTGTTGCCTACCCTCACCACCTGGGGGCGGCCCGTCAGGAAGTCCAGTACCCAGTTGCACAGGGCGGGGTCGAGACCCAGGGTCTCGAGCTTGATGACGAGCTTGGAGGGTACTATGGTGTTGAATGCCGAGCTGTAGTCGATGAACAGCATTCTCACATAGGTATTCCTCTTGTCCAGATGGGTTAGGGCAGTGTGCAGTGTGGTTGAGATTGCATCGTCTGTGGACCTATTTGGGCGGTAAGCAAATTGGAGTGGGTCAAGGGTGTCAGGTAGGGTGGAGGTGATATGGTCCTTGACTAGTCTCTCAAAGCACTTCATGATGACGGATGTGAGTGCTACGGGGCGGTAGTCGTTTAGCTCAGTTACCTTAGCTTTCTTGGGAACAGGAACAATGGTGGCCCTCTTGAAGCATGTGGGAACAGCAGACTGGTATAGGGATTGATTGATTGATTGATATTCCTACTGACAGCTGGTGGAACTGAGTCAGGTTTGTAGGCCTCCTTTCTCGCACACGCTTTTTCAGTTCAGCACACACATTTTCTATTGGATTGAGGTCAGGGCTTTGTGATGGCCACTCCAATACCTTGACTTCGTTGTCCTTAAGCCATTTTGCCACAACTTTGGAAGTATGCTTGGGGTCGTTGTCCATTTGGAAGACCCATTTGTGACCAAGCTTTAACTTCCTGACTGATGTCTTGAAATGTTGCTTCAATAGTATCCACATAATTTTCCATCATGATGATGTCATCTATTTTGTGAAATGCACCAGTCCCTCCTGCAGTAAACCATCCCCACACCATGATGCTGCCACCCCGTGCTTCACAGTTGGGATGGTTTTCTTTGGCTTGCAAACCTCCCCTTTTTCCCTCCAAACATAACGATGGTCATTATGGCCAAACAGTTGTATTTTTGTTTCATCAGACCATAGGACATTTCTCCAAAAAGTATGACCTTAGTCCCCATGTGCAGTTGCAAACCGTAGTCTGGCTTTTTATGGCGGTTTTGGAGCTTCTTCGTTGTTGAGCGGCCTTTCAGGTTATGTCAATATAGGACTCGTTTTTACTGTGAATATAGATACTTTTGTACCTGTTTCCTCCAGCATCTTCACAAGGTCCTTTGCTGCTGTTCTGGGATTGATTTGCACTTTCAATACCAAAGTATATTCATCTCTAGGAGACAGAACCCGTCTCCTTCCTGAGTGGAATGGCGGCTGCGTGGTCTCATGGTGTTTATACTTGCATACTATTGTTTGTACAGATGAACGTGGTACCTTCAGGCATTTGGTAATTGCGCCCAAGGAGGAACCAGACTTGTGGAGGTCTACAATTTTGTTTGAGGTCTTGGCTGATTTTCTTTTGATTTTCACACAATGTCAAGCAAAGAGGCACTGAGTTTGAAGGTAGGCCTTGAAATACATCCACAGGTACTCCTCAAATTGACTCAAATGATTGTCAATTAGCCTATCAGAAGCTTCTAAAACCATTACATCTTTTTCTGGAATTTTCCAAGCTGTTTAAAGGCACAATCAACTTAGTGTATGTAAACTTCTGACCCACTGGAATTGTGATACAGTGAATTAGAAGTGAAATAATCTGTCTGTAAACAATTGTTGGAAAAATTACTTGTGTCATGCACAAAGCAGATATCCTAACCGACTTGCCAAAACTATAGTTTGTTAACAATACATTTGTGGAGTAGTTGAAAATTTTGTTTTAATGACTCCAACTTAATTAAGTGTATGTAAACTTTCGACTTCAACTGTATACATTTTACTTTTAGGTGGTCCCGGGAATTGAACCCACCATCCTGGCGTTGCCAGTGCCATGCCCTACTAACTGAGCTACTTCATCAATCTCACCCATTTGATTCTATCTGTATTGTCTATCTATAAATAAAAGGAAAATGGGTGGGGGGGATATTAGCCACTCATTCATTTGGTGGATTGTCCTTGGTAGGTGGAGGAGCAAGCCAGCACCACGGAACGAGTCTACCAGGACCGGCAGTATCAGATCGATGCCGCCATCGTCAGGATCATGAAGATGAGGAAGACTCTGAGCCATAACCTCTTGGTGTCGGAAGTGTACAACCAACTCAAGTTCCCTGTCAAGGTGAGTGAACGAAGAACAAACATGTGAAACACATTAACCTGTGTGCAAGAAGACTACTCACTCAGGGGTGAAGTTTTCCGAAAGCATTGTAGGGAACGTGGTACTTTATTTACACAGACTGACCTTCCAACATACATTTTGCAATTGTTACTCCGGTCCCTGTGCATAACCTGGTCTCAGAGCATTTTGTATTATTCTGTATGCAAATCTAACAATCCATTTAGTATTATATGTTACGTTTTGTATGGTATATATTATTTGTGGATGTCCATCACCCATTTCGTATGATATGTTACGAATTACAATTCAAATTATATGTTAAGAATTTGCGAAACGTACAATGTGTTACGAATTTGCAAAATGTAACGAATTTGCAAATCGTATGATATTTTTTTCAATATATCAAAGTGGCTAAGGTTAGCTTGCTCACTAAATATATCTATGTGGCTAAAGTTAGCTAGCTCACTAATGTTAGCTGGGTTAGGGATAAGTTTAGGAGTTAGCATTTTTACCTTCATTTACCTTTATTTAACTAGGCAAGTCAGTTAAGAACAAATTCTTATTTTCAATGACGGCCTAGGAACAGTGGGTTAACTGCCTTGTTCAGGGGCAGAACGACAGATTTTTACCTTGTCAGCTCGGGAATTCGATCTTGCAACCTTTCGGTTACTAGTCCAACACTCTAACCACTAGGGGAAGGGTTAGTTAAAACAGAAACCCAGCTTAAAACCACAAACAGCAAGCAATGCAGATGTAGAAGCACGGCGGCTAGGAAAGACTTCCTAGAAAGGCAGGAACCTAGGAAGACACCTAGAGAGGAACCAGGCTCTGAGGGGTGGCCAGTCCTCTTCTGGCTGTGCCGGGTGAAGATAGAACATGGCCATGAAGGCCAGATTGTTCTTCAAGCTATTCATAGATGACCAGCAGGGTCATTCAGAGGTCGAGACAGCAGGTGTGGTAGAGGGAGAGAGAATCAAAAACAGCAGGTCCAGGACAAGGTAGCGCGTCTGGTGAACAGGTCAGGGTTCCATAGCCGCAGGCAGAACAGTTGAAACTGGAGTAGCAGCACGACCAGGTGGACTGGGGACAGCCAGGAGTCATCAGGACAGGTAGTCCTGAGGCATGGTCCTAGGGCTCAGATCCTCAGAGAGGAGAGGGAGGGAATTAAATTCATGCAGGACACCACATAAGACAGGAGAATTACACCAGATATAACAGACTGACCCTAGCCCCCTGTGGACACTGTGGCCCCGTCCGATGATGTCCTCGGAGACCCTTCCACCCCAACCAACCTCCTTTTGTTTTTGCCTTAAGTAACCATCTGTCTTATGTTACCAAACAAAACATATCATACCAAATGGAGTGTCTCGGCTATATGTACAGAATAATATGAAATGCTCTGAGACCAGTTTGCTGTGTGACTTGGTGGCTGAGAGAAAGTGCCTTGTTAGCTACGAGGCTTTAGGAAAACTCATGTATGATCCAAGTACATTTCCAAGCACTTCAGAGTGGACTGTAATTTTGAGATTTTCTGTTTGCTGACACTCACTTTCTCAACAGCCTGCTGACCTAAAGAAGAGAATAGAGTCTCTCATTGACAGAGATTACATGGAGCGCGACAAGGAGAACCCCAACCAATACAACTATGTGGCTTAAAGCGAGTTAGACAGAGCGAGGGATGAAGAGAGCGAGATGGAGAGCAGGTGGTCCAGTCAGGCTGAAGGCTTCCCTGAGCACTCTGTCCCATGGATGCTCTTCCTCTTGCTCTTCTGCACACATGGATGTCAGCGTTACCCTCTTTAACCCAGCAACCGACAACTGAATGGATACTGCTCAGCGGGATTTTATCAGGGGCCTGTTTTCCTGTGGACTGCATGCCCATTAAACAAGAATATCGTCCATTCATTTCTCAGTGCCGCTCGGTGAGAATTGGACTAGCTACCTTGGACAAAAAAAGACAAACCAATGTTGTTCAGTTTGTTCTTTTTTTACGGAGAGGGAAAAAAAGTATTTATTTTCAAACTTAGATCTCTGTCCATTGTCATTTGTTTATGGCATTCTGTCCCTTGTTTTTTAAGTCACTACATTATTTGATTTTAATTCACTCTGTACTGTCCCATGCAAATGTTCAAACACCTAACATGGCTCTTAACATACTACACTTGGAAGAAAAGAGAAAAACAAAAGTAAAGCTTGTCTCATCAATCAATGTTGTATGTGAGACCCATAGATAAACATTCACAGTAGGATATTATTTTTCCGTGGTTGATTTCAGTGTCAAATGTGTGCACCTGCAGCCAAGTCAAACAATTCTCAGTATCTATTAGTCGCAACCTACTCCTGTTTATTAACAGCAACAACAGCAATCAATGGGACGATTGTTAAGTAGCAATATGAGGAATTGACAATATGTGCCAAAAATAGAGCACTTCTTTTGTTATATGATTTGTTAATGCTGCTAAACAAACACTTTAACTTGTACATGTTATATGCATTTAGTTTTCCATTTTACTTTAGCCGACTGTTTCAATGTTTTCTTTTTTTATAGACAAGACTTTACAAATGTATTAAAATTGTAGTTGCGAACTTCGACAGAGATTATGTACTATTAAAAGCACAGCCACATCAGCCCCTGTTTCCCTTCATGTTCCCAAGTATGATATCTCTTATGTTCCAAGCATTATATTCTTTGTAAGTCCTCTCTGTAGGCCTTATGGAAGGCCATGTGTTTGTGGATAGATGGAGTTGTTTGATATCTCAACAGATGAAACTGTTTATTGAGAAATCATGATTGACTGGACTTTATGCCCTGTCTGAATAAATGTTTGTTTTACTGCTTCAGATTAAAATAATTGTCAGTGTTTCTATTTTGTTTTCCCCCCCCTTCATATCTGTTAATTTTCATAGACATCTCAACCCCCCCAATAGTAAGATAGTATTGGCATGTAGTATATAATATTGGGTTACCAACATATCAGCTGCACCTTTTTATTACAAGAAGTTATCCATATCAGAGTTTCTAAACCATCTTTGTCCGTGTTATACGATGTAAATAGTAAAATGTGTTCCCTCAAAAAGAGGGAGGAAAAAGTATCTTTTGATTGGTTGTTTGGGTGATGTGTGTCACAAAATAAACAGGAACATGATTCTACAAAATCCATATTTTGTCACTTATTCAGGGGGAGAAGTAGCAACTAAGATTATTCAAAGCACATTTATTGTGGAGTTCCGATACGTGCTTAGTATATAGGAAGCTCTGCCCGCAGGTCATATGACTTTAATTTCCTGGTGCTTTTGCGGGAGCTGCACATTTGGAAGGTAGCCGAAGTCGAACGCCGTTGTTTCCGGGTGAAGTGTTTTGGCTACCAAGTTATCATGTTTTGGTGCGCGTTTGTGGTTTTCTTCCTGGCTCTTGGAAATGGTATGTTTAGACAATTGAAATTAATATTGCTTTGTGTCACCGTTGGCTAATATTGTGGGTCACAAAAGAGGAAACTTTCGGTGCTCCGTCACTTCAGGCCTATCCTCTACCAGATTGTTAGCTTGATAGCTATTTATTTTCTACGCCAGTAGTTAGCAAACAAACGTTAACTATAATTTAGTTTAACGTTGTTTCAAAAAAGAAATTGCTGTCCATAATCTCAGACTTGAAGTTCATGGAACTGTTGACCTGTCATGCTTATTTAGCTAGGTAATGCGCCTGTTGTGTTATTTAGCAGTTGCAGATAAGACTTCTTCCCGGATGGACAGGGAAAATGACGAGTTTTTCCCTCTGTCTTTGGCTATAACCCAATGTCATGTTTAGACATTGTATTTGGCTTTATATCGCCATTATTGTGTCTATCAAACCTTAACCTGTCAACAATCCACCAGTTGCATTCACCCAATTTATTTGGAACATGTGATAAGATGATTTGGCTCAGAACACCTATCTAGCTAGTTACTAATCTGCTGTCGTTAGTCACTTCGTTGCATGACATTTTCGTAGTTGGCAACAGCAACCAGTTACTGTTGTACATCCAGTTCAATCCAAAATCTTGGTTTAAAGGAAATTAAGGATTCACACCTCGAAGGTTGTATCTTATTTAGCTAGCTAACGTTACCTTGCTTGTTGATCAGGAAGTTGTCTCATGACCTAGCTACAGATTTTACCCCAGATAAAGTGATATACCAAAGATTGGTGTCCATTACAAGAGAGCCCCATACAAACTAACCTGCTTTCCTGTAACGCCAAGTAATGGACACCAACAGTCGTTGGTTTTTAACATTAGCTCGCATACAATCTGTAGCAACTCATGACCAAGCATCTCTTGATTGCCCTTTCCCAACAGTGTTGTTCAATAGTGAAACGGCTGCTGACTGCTGTGAAATCTTAAACAAGGGATCAACTAGATCCAGCCGTCCGGGGGGGGAGGAACATAACAATAAATACGTTTAGACTACAAATTGACTGGAAGAAAGCTAAACGGATCATATTTGACAAAAATATAATAATTTCAAACCTTGATTAAATTTGGGGACATTGCCCTAAATTTGGGGACATTGCCCATTTGACTGGTCAATCAAAATCCCATAAAACTTATTGTAAGAGTAGGGGTGTTCACCCCCCTCATGGGTAAAGTCCCAACTTGGCCACATTCCATCATGGCCACCTAATCATCCCCCTCATTCCTAATTGGCATATCACTCCTCATGTCCCCACCTTGTGCTGGAGTAGATGGTTGCTGTTTTACAGGTTCCTAACCAATTGTGCTATTGTGTTTTTTGTGTGCGTTATTTGTAACTTATATTGTACATAATGTTTCTGCCACTGTCTCTTATGACCGAAAAGAGCTTCTGTATATCAGGACAGCGATTACTCACCTCGTACTGGATGAATACTTTTTCTTAAAGAGTCAGCTGAGAAAGATTTACTTCAGACACTGGACAAGGCCCAAATCCCCATCATTTACATGAAGAAGAGCCAAGATATCGGGAACGTAGGTCAGGGTCCCTTGTAAGGATTTGACGGCGAGTGGGTAATCTGCCTCTACCATCAGTCCTATTAGCCGACGTGAAATCATTGGATAACAAACTGGATGAGCTCCTATTAAGACTATCCTACCAACGAGACATTAAAAACGGTCAAATATTATGTTTCACCGAGTCGTAGCTGAATGATGACATGGATAACTAACAGCTGGCTGGATTTTCCATGTATCGGCAAGATGGAACAGCCGGTAAGACGAGGTTGTCGGTCTGTGTCTATTTGTCAATAACAGCTGGTGCACCGTACGTACATACCCCAACCAGAAGCTATGGATTACAGGCAATATCCGCACTGGGCTAAAGGCTGGATTTGCCGCTTTCAAGGAGCGGCTAACCCTAACCCAGAAGCTTATAAGAAATCCCGCTATGCCCTCCAACGAACCATCAAACAGGCATAGCTTCAATACAGGACTAAGACAACACCAGCTCTGACGCTCGTCGGATGTGGCAGGGCTTGCAAACTATTACGGACTACATAGGGAAGCACAGCCGCGAGCTGCCCAGTGACACGAGCCTACCAGATGAGCTAAATGACTTCTATGTGCGCATCGAGGCAAGCAACACTGAAAGCATGCATGAGTGCACCAGCTGTTCCGGACAACTGTGTGATCACGCTCTCCGTAGCAGATGTAAGTTCTTTTTAAACAGGTCAACATTCACAAGGCCAGGCTGATTACCAGGACGTGTACTGGCAAGTGTTTTCACTGAAATTTTCAACCTGTCCCTGACCTAGTCTGTAATACCAACATGTTTTAGGCAGACCGCCAGTGGCGGACTGGCTGCCAGGTGCACCGGGACAGTTCCCGGTGGCCTGAGGGTTGTTTTGGCCTGCCATGAATAGTAAACTTGACAAGCGACAATATAGCAAGCAGGAATGAGTTGACGGAGAATCCACGCATCAGGCGTGACTCTCCCTCTCGCTGCAGTGTCCCCGTGCCAAAAATGACATCAGGTCTCTCCGCGACGCACATAGCAACCGTCAACCTGCTTCTCTACTGACTTTTTCGACAAGTCACATGGCGAAATGGACGGCCAGAAAAGGAACGGTGGAGCAGAGAGTGAGAATAAAAAAAGAGAAAGGCCCTTGCCACAGACGCTGCAAAATAAGCAACATGTTTGCCAGTAAGGGACCAGTAAGGGAGTCAAAAACACTAGCTAAAACACACACACCCAGCATGGTTAGCTAAGTAGCCTAGTTAATAATAGTGACACAACGGCCAGTAGGCTAAACAGTTTGCACGTCTTCGTGGAGGAATTATATCATGGCAATGAGTGCAACAGTGATCATAATGACATTGAAGGCAATATACGTTTCAACTAGTAAAAAATAGTAAACTTAGACTATGGACATGCCAGCATTCGGTCATGATTCATGCCACATAAGCGAGGGAAAGTGCACATACACTGTACAGTGAAACAGGCTACAGTAATGTAACCATAATACATCCATGAATGTAACACAGTAGCCTGTGTGACACAGCACAGGCAATGACAAAGATCATTAGCGCCATTAGTACCAGCATTACAAGTTACTACAATAATATACAGCTCTGGGAAAAATTAAGAGCCTACTGATACACTAATGATAGTGAGTCTGATAATAGTATTTTCTTTGCAAAGGTGGAGAAGGAAGCAGCAGCAGCACTAGAGTGTCTACGTCAGTTCAGAGTCAGACTCAGAGCAGGAACCTTCAGGTACAACCTGAGCACAAACCTAAACATATAGGCTATGATTTTAGGTTAATATTTTCTTTATGATATTATCAGTAGGACTGTAATCGGGGGGCATACAATCAATGACTGCACAAGTAATACAAGTTTAAGTTTAGGTTATTTCCCATGTTAATCTCATTCTGCAGAGCAACCAGATGTACAGAGCCCAGTACAGGGAAAACAGAAAGAGACAGTGAAAGCACTGAAAATCCGTTTGATTATTTTGCCCGTCCTCAGTCCAAGGATTTTGACTTATTCTTTTCAGTACCACCCAAAACAAACCCCTCAGTCATTCCAAATGTATTCCACTCCAAAGATGGCACAAACAGAAAATGGCTGACATACAATGAAGTAACTCAATCCTTGTCCCTGCTCAGTATGTCTTTCGTTCGCAAAACCTTCAGTCAGTGATAGTGCATTTGTCAAAGGAGGCATGTAGGCCTGAAACATGCCCATCAGAGCGTACAGGAACATGAGAGAAGCTAGAACCATAGAGAAAGTGCAGACGCCTTTTTCCTCAGAGCCAGCAAAACAGACATCCATACCCTTCTGAGTGATAAGCAGTTCAACTAAAACAGGTCAGGAAGAGGAGGCAGGTCATGGAACATGTGATTGAGGTAGTTAAAATTATTGGTAAATGTGGGCTTAGCTACGGAGGACACAGACACGAAGCTGCATATAACTTGGAAACCATGGCTGTCAATCATGGCAAGTTTCTTGAGCTTATATTGTTGCTAAGCAAATATGATCTCTTCCTACCTGAGCATGTTAGTGATTGCATTGAGAAGAGCAAGAAACAGATGGAAAGTAAAGGGAGAGGGTTCTTGGTAACTATGATGTCCAAAACAACAGCAAATAAAGTCATTGAAGTCAGAATGTTGATTCAGTAGACAATTGCTGTTGAAGTGAGAAAGGCAGGGATGATCTCAGTACAAATGGACACAACACAGGATTTAACATCGAAAGACCAGTGGGCAGTAGTTCTGCGATATTTCACTGATGTTGTCCACGAGAGACTCATTGCGGTCATTGACCGTGAGTCATCGACTGGACAGTACTTTGTGGACCTTGTGAAAAAGACCCTTGAGAGATGGACAAAGATATCAAACAGTGTGTTGGTAATGCAACAGGGTCTTCTAAGCATTGCTAACAGGAGAGTCTCCTAACCAAGTACACATATGGTGTCCTCAACCTTGTGCTAACTGACACCACTGGGGTTTGGCAAGTGAATCCCTTTTCTCACTATTGAATGACATTGCTGTGTTCGTTCAAGATTCCTACAAGCGCATTAAGCTAAGGGAGGAAACCAGTGAGGACAGGAGACGCAGACGGCTTGATGCAATTGGTGAAACAGACTGGTGGGTCAAAGTTGAGGCCTTGAGGAAAGTATTTGAAGGCTTTGCAAAGCCTGACCATGCACTTCACACGGATGTGGCCATCACGATGGAAAGAATTGAAAATGATGCGACCATAAAACCTGCCATCCGATGCAAGGCCCAAGGGTACAAGGATGCTCTCCTAAAGCATGAAACCATACTTACAGCTGAGGTTTTTCTCAGGATTCTTGAGCAGACGTCCCCTCTCTCTAAATACTTGCAAACAAGTGGCATGGATATCGTAACAGCACAGCACTTGGTGACGGGAATGGAGGATAACCTGAAAGTCTGCCCGAGACTTTGTGGGTGTGAAGAGGACAGCAGACAACTTTGTTGGGTGGACCAATGGCATTCTGGAGGAGCAGCAGGACTGTGATGCTGAAGCTCAGACTGCTCTCCCAGAGAAGAGAACAAAAAAAATGAAGAGACCCAGGTGAGTTGGCAGAAGATGAGTCCATTGCTTATGCTGACATGGATTACAAAATCAAGATCCACAATGTGGTACTGGACACTTGTTGAAAGTATTCACCGCCATTATGCAGCAAACACAGTGCTGTGTGCAGATGAATCCGAAGCATTTTCCTGAGATCAGAGAAAAGGGCCTTCCAAAGACAGCCATGAAGGAGCTCAGCGACTGCTTACTGGAATTTGATGAACATGCCACTGAGGCATTGCAGGCTGAACTGATCAGCCTTGCACAACAGTGGGAAAGACTGAAACAGTCAGCATTGGAGGAGTACAACACCAGGGCTGCTGCTGCCAGTGATGAATCAGGTGAAGGCTTTGAGGATCCTGATGAAAGGGTGGAGTTGGTGAGCAGAAGTTGTTCCATGTCTAAAAACTGCCCGATGTGCTGCAATCTTCTCCTGTCTCAGTACAATCTGCTCAAGGAAGTGTTTCACATCATTGGTTTGGGCTACAAGTTCCTCCTCACCCTATCCATCACTCAAGGGGCTTGTGAGAGGACCTTATCCACCCTGAAATTCATGAAGAACCGCCTAAGAACCTCCCTCACTCAAGAGAACCTTGTTGACACGTTCCTTTTGATGACAACCGAGAGGGAGATTCTTATGGGACTTGACAAAGATGACAACATTGACAAGATGCCAGTGAGTTACTGTGCCACCTGCTGGTTTACTAGTGGTAATTACAGGCTGACATGGGTGAAATACAATTTGCTGTGAGTTAAAGCTTTTGTACAGAGGCATGTTTTTTGGGACTTTCGTATTATACTTGCAGTTATGTAGCCAATGTTCAATTTCATTGACTCCGTGTTTAGATGTGTTTATTTTTGTGCTGTTTGCTTTATGGGCAACAGTGAGTGAACATTAATCTACATTTTTTTGAAGAGTGTTTTTTTGACTTTTGTATTATACTTACTTACATTGTTGTAGCTTATGTTCAGTGAATGTGTGTGTGAAGTTTTTTGATATGCTTGAATATAGAGATAATCATTTGAGCTAACTCTGTATATCTCATTCTCTTTAAAAAAAAGTGTAGGCTAATTGTTTTGTGTGTCTAGCCTTGTACATTTGTATGTGCTATGATTGGTGTATTCCTAGTGAGATTGATGGTGGACCCATAACCATAGTTTACCTTACTCAGTGTTCTGATAGGCTACTTGTTGGTCAGTCCCAAATGTTTGTATTTTGCAATGTGGATAACTTTCTTCCCCAATGAACATAGTGGCCAAATGCATAACTAGTTTGGTACCCGTTACTTTAACAAATAGGGTTAGCCTACAAAATTAGCTGTCTGGTGGTTTGCGTGAACAGGGTGTGGTGGTTTGCGTGAACAGGGTGTGGTGGTTTGCGTGAACAGGGTGTCCTGGGATGGAGTCAAATTCCTGGCCTGAATTGTTGTTTCAGTCTGCCCCTGCAGACCACCATAGTCTCTGTGTCCAAGAACACCAAGGTAACCAGCCTAAATGACTACCGACCCGTAGCACTCACGTCTGTAGCCATGAAGTGCTTTGAAAGACTGGTCATGGCTCACATCAGCACCATCATCCCATAAACCCTAGACCCACTCCAATTTGCATACCGCCCCAACAGATCCACAGATGACGCAATCTCTATTGCACTCCACACTGTCCTTTCCCACCCGAACCAAAGGAACACCTATGTGAGAATTCTATTCATTGATTACATCTCATCGTTCAACACCATAGTGCCCTCAAAGCTCATCACTAAGCTAAGGACCCTGGGACAAAACACCTCCCTCTGCAACTGGAGCCTGGATTTCCTGACGGGCTGCCCCGAGGTGGTAAGGGTAGGTAACAACATCTGCCACACTGATCCTCAACACAGGGGCCCCCTCAGGGGTGCGGGCTCAGTCCCCTCCTGTACTCCCTGTTCACTCATGACTGCACGGCCAGGCACGACTCCAACACCATCATTAAGTTTGCTGATGACACAACCAGTGGTAGGCCTGATCACTAACAACGATGACACAGCCTTTCGGGAGGAGGTCAGAGACCTGCAGTGTGGTGCCTAGGATAACAACCTCTCCCTCAATGTGATCAAGACAAAGGATATATATGATCGTGGACTACAGGACGCCCACATTCTCATCAAAGGGGTTGTTTTGGAGCAGGTTGAGAGCTTCAAGTTCATTGGTGTCCACACGACCAACTAACTATCATGGTCCAAACACACCAAGACAGTTGTGAAGAGGGCACGACAACACCTATTCCCCTTCAGGAGACTGAAAAGATTTGGCATGGGTCCTCACATCCTCAATGTTCTACAGCTGCACCATCGAGAGCACTGACTGGTTGCATCACTGCCTTGTATGGCAACTGCTCGGCCTCCGACCGCAAGGCACTACAGAGGGTAGTGCGTACGCCCCAGTACATTACTGTGGCAAAGATTCCTGCCATCCAAGACCTCTATACCAGGCGTTGTCAGATGAAGGCCCTAAAAATTGTCAGACTCCAACCACCCTAGTCATAGACTGTTCTCTCTGCTACCGCACGGCAAGTGTTACTGGCGCACCATGTCTAGGTCCCAAAGGCTTCTTAACAGCTTCTACCCCCAAGACATAACTCCTGAACAGCTATTCAAATTGCTACCCGGACTATTTTCATTGACCCTCACCTCCATTTTTACGCTGCTGCTACTATCTGTTTATTATCTATGCATAGTCACTGTACCTACATGTACATAATACCTCAACTAACTTGTGCCCCGCACATTGACTCTGTACCGGTACCCCCTGTATATAGCCTCATTACTTTATTGTTGTGCTTTAATTATTTATTTTTATATGTAATTTTTACATGCATTTTATTTTCGTAAATACTTTCTTAACTTATTTTTCTTAACTGCATTGTTGGTTAACGGCGTGTAAGTAAGCATTTCACTAAGGTATTTGGTGCATGTGACAAATACAATTTGTTTTGATAGCTGATGTGTGGTGAGCGTTCTGGCACAAAAATGGTTACTGTGCAGCACTGAGGTGGTGCTACACATTGATAGGGGGTAACGTGAGTTACGTAACCCCAGTTGGTGAAAAGCACTATATAAATCCAATTAATTATTATTTGTATTATGATCACGACTCTCTATTATACTTGGTAACAGATTTAAAAAATGAAAATCACTTGGAGCGGATTTCCTGGTGTTTTTAGTCTTATGTCCAACAATAAAAATTTTTTTAAAAATTTAAAAATATATATATTTTTTTAATTTGGGGGCAAATAAAAGCAGTTGGGGAACTGTGTCTTAGACCCTCCCAGTTAGATAGACAGCAGCTGCTACAGCAATCACTTGTCTGCCACGATTCACTTTTAATATTCAATACAGTCAGAATCCTAGTTTCGTTTTCAGTAGTAAATCTCTGATCGCCCCTCCCCCCATATGCATAAAGTTTATATTTACATCAATGTGTTCATTTGGCCTGAGAAATGGCCCCAGAGTCCTCTGTTGCAAGCTAGGGCCTCTGATATCAGGTCACTCGTGGTGACGTGGTCCCTGTCACTCCAGGTCAAGCCTAACCATGACCTACCATTTAGTCCCATGTGAGAGTAATCTGCTGATGAACGGTTTATTCAACAGTTTAAAAATGAAGGTTAGGAAATCGTTAGCCCATGGCGTGTTCCCCACTCTGACTTTTACAGTGATTTGAGGCCATTAGGCTACTTATATAAGGGAAGTAGAACATATCCAAAACGTATGTTCGACTAGCCTACCTATGCTGGTAAGATGTGCGTTTATTTTGAATTTATTGAAAGGGGTTTATTTACACATCTGCCTCATGTTTTTTTGTCTTCTCATTATGAAATGCAATACTTTATTTCTATTGCAGAACTCCACCTGTCACATGCGACTGAGGTGTCAGTCAACAACACAGAGAATAAATTATGCCTCTACGCCAATTTGATGGTCAACTTCACCGTCACCTATGAAGTTGGTGTAAATAAGGTGCGTAATCTGTATATTTACTCCTATTTAAATGGTTTTTAATTTGCAGGCTAGTACATCTAAGCCTTTAGAGAACTCCTAAAACAGTCCAGGTATCAAGGGAGAGGGATGCTATGCTACTAGCCTCATGCCATGAATATGCATAGCCATCGAAAGACAACTCCGATATGTTTTTTTTTTCTCAGTCATCATCTGTCCTACTTGTAAAAAGTGTATTGATATAACTTAAGCATTACTTGCAGCCACGTGAGTGCTAGTTGGCTACAGAACAGAACATTAAGCGAGCTAAGAACAGCCACACAAATAAACGGACTACATGAATATTGACTCTGGGTATAGGGGTGTAGCCCAGCTGCTGAGAAATGTCTTCTGTTCATCAATTTTCTGTTGAGTTTTTTTCCCCTGTTGACTAAATAGTTGTGAGCCAAAATATTGACACTCTTGCACTTTTTTCAAGTAATGAACCATTTCTTCCTGAAAAGTCTTGAAATTAATACATATTTTGGTATCCACATATTCATGTATTTGGTTTGCAGTTGAAAAAAAAAAAATCTGAATAATTTACTAAATGTTAGCTTATTCCACAAAGAAATCATAAAATGGCCCGGACAATATTATTAGCACCTTCTGGAAGTAGTTACAAATAATTAATTTCAAGCAGGTGATTCTCCTTTACTTTGGAATTGAACTCATCTGTGGTGAGTTGCAGGTGTCTACTATATAAAAAAAAATAGAATAGAATAGTTTGAATAGAGAAAAGGACTCATTCTCCTATTTCGTGTCACTGTGTACCGCAATGAGCATAGTGGAAAGAAAGAAAACCAGAAAATTATTTGAGGTCAGATACAAGATTGTAGCCAAGCATGGACAATCTCCAGAGACCTTGATGTTCATATTTCCACTGTATGTAATGTTAACAAGAAGTTTGAGGCCGATGCCACTGTAGCCAACCTCCCTGGACTTGGCCACTAAGGGGGCCCTTAAGGGATTTATATGGTAGTAGACCCAAGAGGACCCCACTGCTGAGAGAAAGACATACAGTGCCAAATAAAGTATTCATCCCCCTTGGCATTTTTCCTATTTTGTTGCATTACAACCTGTAATTTAAATGGATTTTTATTTGGATTTCATGTAATGGACATAAACAACATGGTCCCAATTGGTGAAATGAAAAAAATTGCAGGAAATTGCTGCATGCATATGTATTCACCCCCTTTGCTATGAAGCCCCTAAATAAGATCTGGTGCAACCAATTACCATCAGAAGTCACATAATTAGTTAGATTGCACACAGGTGGACTTTATTTAAGTGTCACATGATCTCGGTATATATACAGTTGAAGTCGGAAGTTTACATACACTTAGGTTGGAGTCATTAAAACTTGTTTTTCAACCACTCCACAAATTTCTTGTTAACAAAATATAGATTTGGCAAGTCGGTTAGGACATCTACTTTGCATGACACAAGTCATTTTTCCAACAATTGTTTACAGATTATTTCACTTATAATTCACTGTATCACAATTCCAGTGGGTCAGAAGAGTACATACACTAAGTTGACTGTGCCTTTCAAACAGCTTGGAAAATTCCAGAAAATTATGTCATGGCTTTAGAAACTTCTGATAGGCTAATTGACATAATTTGAGTCAATTGGAGGTGTACCTGTGGATGTGTTTCAAGCCCTACCTTCAAACTCAGTGCCTCTTTGCTTGACATCATGGGAAAATCAAAAGAAATCAGCCAAGAACTCAGAAATGAATTGTAGCCCTCCACAAGTCTGGTTCATCCTTGGGAGCAATTTCCAGTGTAAATCAATCCCAGAACAACAGCAAAGGACCTTGTGAAGATGCTGGTAAAACAAGTCCTATATCGACATAACCTGAAAGGCCACTAATCAAGGAAGAAGCCACTGCTCCAAAACCACCATAAAAAAGCCAGACTACGGTTTGCAGCTGCACATGGGGACAAAGGTCGTACTTTTTGGAGAAATGTCCTCTGGTCTAATGAAACAAAAATAGAACTGTTTGGCCATAATGACCATCATTATGTTTGGAGGAAAAAGGGGGAGGCTTGCAAGCCGATGAACACCATCCCAACACTGAAGCACGGGGGTGGCAGCATCATGTTGTGGGGGTGCTTTGCTGCAGGAGGGACTGGTGCACTTCACAAAATAGATGGCAACATGAGGGAGGAAATGTATGTGGATATATTGAAGCAACATCTCAAGACATCAGTCAGGAAGTTAAAGCTTGGTCGCAAAGGGGTCTTCCAAATGGACAATGACCAAGTATACTTCCAAAGTTGTGGCAAAATGGCTTAAGGACAACAAAGTCAAGGTATTGGAGTTGCCATCACAAAGCCCTGACAACAATTCTATAGAGAATTTGTGGGCAGAACTGGAAAAGCGTGTGCGAGCAACGAGGCCTACAAACCTGACTCAATTACACCAGCTCTGTCTGGAAGAATAGGCCAAAATTCACCCAACTTATTGTGGGAAGCTTGTGGAAGGCTACCTGACGCGTTTGACCCAAGTTAAACAATTTAAAGGCAATGCTACCAAATACTAATTGAGTGTATGTAAACTTCTGACCCACTGGGATTGTGATGAAAGAAATAAAAGCTGAAATAAATAATTATCTATACTATTATTCCTACATTTCACATTCTTAAAATAAAGTAGTGATCCTAACTGACCTAAGACAGGGAATTTTTACTGGGATTAAATGTCAGGAATTGTGAAACTGAGTTTAAATGTATTTGGCTAAGGTATATGTAATTCCGACTTCAACTGTACACATGTTCTGACAGCCCCAGAGTCTGCAACACCACTAAGCAAGGGGTACCACCAAGCAAGCGGCAATATGAAGACCAAGGAGCTCTCCAAACAGGTCAGGGACAAAGTTGTGGAGAAGTACAGATCAGGGTTGAGTTGTAAAAAAAATATAATTAATTTTGAGCATCCCACAGAGCACCATTAAATCCATTATTAAAAATGGAAAGAATATAGTTCCACAACAAACCTGACGAGAGGGCCGCCCACCAAATTTCACGGACCAGGCAAGGAGGGCTTTAATCAGAGAGACAACAAAGAGACCAAAGATGTCCGCTGTGGAGCTTTGCAGCTCCTTCAGGGTTATTGGAGTATCTGTCCATAGGACCACTTTAAGCCGTATACTCCACGGAGCTGGGCTTTACAGAAGTGACCAGAAAAAAAAGCCATTGCTTTAAAAAAAATAAGCAAACATGTTTGGTGTTCACCAAATGGCACGAGGGAGACTCCCTAACCATATGGAAGAAAGTGCTCAGGTCAGATGAGACTAAAATTGAGCTTTTTGGCCAATGAGGAAAACGATTTGTCTGGTGCAAACTCAACACCTCTCATTACCCCGATAACACCATCCCCACAGTGAAGCATGGTGGTGGCAGCATCATGCTGTGGGGATGTATTTCATCGGCAGGGACTGGGAAACTGGTCGGAATTGAAGGAATGATGGATGGCGCTAAATACAGGGAAATTCTTGAGGGAAACCGGTTTTGTCTTCCAGAGATTTGAGACCGGGACGGAGGTTCACCTTCCAGCAGGACAATGACCCTAAGGATACTGCTAAAGCAACACTCGAGTGGTTTAAGGGGAAATATTTAAATGTCTTGGAATGGCCTAGTCAAAGCCCAGACCTCAATCCAATTTAGAATCTGTGGAATGACTTAAAGATTGCTGTACACCTGCAGAACCCATCCAACATGAAGGAGCTGGAGCAGTTTTGTCTTGAAGAATGGGCAAAAATCACAGTGGCTGGATGTACCAAGCTTATAGAGACAAGAAAAAATCATTTGCATCTTCAAAGTGGTAGGTATGTTGTGTAAATCCAATGATCCAACCACCAAAATCTATTTTAATTCCAGGTTGTAAAACAACAAATTAGGAAAAATGCCAAGGGGGGTTAATACTTACGCAAGCTGCCTGACTGCAATTTGCCAACACACCTGAACATGCCAAAATCTGTCTGGGAGAATGAGATGAGACCAACTTAGAGCTTTTTGGTAAAACACACAATCTCTGTTTACAGAAAACAAAATTAGGCCTTTAAAGAAAAGAACACCTTCCCTACAGTCAAACATGGAGGTTCAGTGATGATTTGTGGTTGCTTTGCTGCCTCTGGCATTGGGTGTCTTGAACGTATGCATGAAATCAGGACAATACCAAGGCCTTTTAGAGCGCAATGTCGGACCCGGTGTCAGAAAGCTTGGTCTCCATCGAATATCATGGTTCTTCCAGCAGGACAATGACCCCCAAGCACCCAGGAATGGTTCAAGACAAAACGCTGGACTGTTCTGAAGTGGCCAGCAATGAGCCCAGATCTAAATCCCATTGAAAACCTATGGAGAGATCTGAAAACAGCAGTTGGTAGAAGGCACCCTTCAAATCTGGGAGAACTGGAACCGTTTACATGAGGAGTGGGCCAAACTTCCAGTGCAGAGGTTCAGGAAGCTCATCAATGGCTATAGGATGTGCTTGATTGTGGTTATTTTGACCAAATATTAAGTCTAGGGTGTGGATCATTTTGTCAATGCCATTTCTGTTTATTTTAAATGATATATTAAGTTCTGAATAAAAAATAAAGGTTCTGTAATAACAGTGAAATAAAGAATTGTAGAGTCCAAATACTTTAGTCAATTTCAACTTATTTTGGTGGGACATTGTGAGTTACTTGAAAAAAGTGCAAGGGTGCCATTATTTTGGGCCACAGCTGTATCCTGTAATTGTCATGGCTTGTCTATTTCACCAGGGTTCATCAAAGTTATAGCCCTTATATATATTAAAAAATTATTCTCTTTTAATAACTCCCATCTCAGTCTGATTTATAGGCCTAGATATTTCCCAGGATATAAAATATATTATTTTGTTCCTTTTTTCCCTCCTAATCCATCATAAGAACGGACACACTGTTAAGTTATGTCAACAATACTATTTTCCCATGACCTAAGCATCTGAAATAGCCCTGTTCCTGAGAAAGTACTTGACAGGAATGGGATTCCCCTCTTGTCACTTTCTTAATGACTGTCCAATATTTTCGGCCCCTTTCAGAGTGAAACGGTTCTTTTTGTACTGCCTGAAAATGTGACAACAGAAGGGAGCATCTGCAATAACACAACATCAACATTGAAACTCGGTTTTGGAGACGGGCACAGCTGGGCGGTTGAATTCACTAAGGACAACAAAACGTACCAAGTAGATTCCATTGTCTTCACCTACAACCTCAATGACTCAAGCGTCTTCACCAACTCCACGTCAAACGGTAACTATTGACTACACAGCCTTGTCATGATACTGTTCATTCATGATATACCACTTCGGTACTGTAGTTGATATGACGCATACTGATATTTGACTGAATCTCTCTTGGGTTTAGAAACCAAGTCTGTGACAGCAAAGCCAAGGATCACCAACGTGGGTGTGGATACCTACTATTCCTGCAAGAGCGAAAATGTCCAGAGAGTAGAGTCTGTCACTCAGACACTGTATGATGTTACTTTACAGGCATTTGTCACAAACGGCAGCAAAAGTGACACCGGTAGGTTGTACGAGAACAAGCATCAGGCCATTGTAGGATCAACTGTGACAAATTATCTGATTTATTGTGCATTATGTCAAACACTTACTGTGTCTGTTCTCCAGGTTTGAAGTCTATTCCATTTCAATACAATCAATTCAAGAAGTGAACTGAATATCAGATTACTTACTGAATTGATCCCAACCCTGTTGGTTCTCTGAAAAGTCTTTCTCTGTCCTTACACAGACACTGTATGCACTGCTGACCTGACCTCCACCACTGTGGCGCCCACCACGACCGTTACCACCACAGCTGCCCCCACTTCTACCCCTACCCCTACACTGCCCACACCCACCACTGGAAATTACAGCATCGCACCCGACTTCAACAGTACAGCCTGCTTAATGGCCACCTTCGGCCTGCGGATCGGCTTCAAGCAAGGAGACGTATGTATAAACATAGTATAGCCATTTTAAAATGGGCTCTTTTGATGTTATCATGCAATTGCCTGTTCAGTAGAAAGGGTTCAGACATGTTTTTCGCAGAGAACTTGACTTGTCTATGAAGATAGGTTGTTGTTACTAGTATATTAATGTTCTTGTTGTTTATCAACCTGTGTTTTCAGTTGAATGCGTTGTTGTACAACTGACTAGGTATCCCACACTCCCTTTCCCCTTTATTAGAAAGTGGAGACCATCAACCTGGTGCCCAGTGCGACTGAAGTGGGCGGGGCTTGTGGGGTCAACAGCAGCATCCTCATACTGACATCGGACACAATCGACATCATGTTCACTTTCAGCAACGTAAGTTGACGAGGCCAAATATCTGAAACCAAGGCCGTTATTATCCTGGTTGTCTGCATTTAACTTGTAGACAGCTGGACTAAGGCGGTAGGATGCAGCGTAAGGTCTGTTTGTCTCCTGTTCAAGGGGTTTCCTTGCTCGTTACAGGACAGCAAGAAGTTCCACCTGCACGCTTTGAACGTCACAGTGAAGCCAGCCACTGGTAGGCAACCTAGCACTACAAACCCTTTCAGAAAGCACTAGCGTAGTAAACCAAGTCCCTATTTGGACGATAGTATAGGATCAACTTTATTGTCCCCCAGGGGAAAGTTGTCTTGGACACAGTGCGGCTTTATAAGAAATAAACACTATACATTACATACATACACAGTATATACAATGCATATTAAAACCTCTACTCTCTTTGCTCACTCTGTGTGTTACATCCAGGGGTGGCTGTTGTTGCAGCCAATACCAACATGTCCATTTGGGTGGCGGCGGTTGGCAGCTCCTACATGTGCAACAAGGAGCAGACATTAACTGTCACCGAAACGCTCACTCTCTACACGTTCAAGCTTCGCGTCCAGCCCTTTGGGGTTGAAAAAGGGGAATTTGCTACAGGTAGGTGACTGAGATGGTGAATTGTTATCAATACCTTTGTGTTGTGTTAGCCATATGCTACAGTTTACTAGGGTTTCTAGAGCCAAATGCAGCAAATATGCTTGAAACTGAGGCATAGGCCATAATAACCACTCTTGGTATCAGTAGAATAGGTCAACTGTCCAGTTTGGTGAGAAACAGCTAAGTATTTAGAGCAGCAGGTAGCCTAGCGGTTAATAGCGTTGCGTGGGTAACCGAAAGGTTCCTGGTTCGAATCCCCGAGCCAACTAAGTAAACAAAATCTGTGCCCTTGAGTAAGGCACTTAACCTTAATTGCTCGTTTAAGTTGCTCTGGATAAGAGTGTCTGCTAAATGACTAAAATGTTAATATGTATTTTATACTATGCCATGTTTCTGCCCCTGCTTAAACTGATTAACAACCAAATGAGCATGAGAAGATGAGATGTTCCGAGTCATGCTCATTGATTCTCTCTCGTCTGCAGCCCATGACTGTTCACTGGATGACACCAGCATCTTAATCCCAGTCATTGTTGGTGCCGCCCTGGCCATCTTGATTCTCATTGTAGTGATTGCTTACGTGATTGGTCGAAGAAAGACCTATGTGGGATATCAAACCCTCTAAAAAGCTATCTGTGATCATGAATCCAGAACACAGTTTGATCCTTATGTGTCAGGGGGGTCCCAAAACCTGATCCTGGATTGGCTGTGTAATCTTTCCATTAATGACTGACTCACAAACTGGAATAGTCAGACTATAGTCTCTTTACTTCAGCCACTCTTAAGAGCTGCTTTTAGACTTGAGATTAGGCTAGCTTCGCTTAGGTTTAGACTTGAGTAGCTTTGTTCAGGTAATTCTGAATACTCAAAATGCTCTCCAGGACCAGGTTGGACCACCCATGTTCTTTGTGTAATCTCCCTTTTTGTTTGATTTGCTTTGTCTGTGCCCCCCTCCCCTTGTTGAAAGGAGCAGTGCAGGATTCTCTGCCTCTGTTCAGTATAGAAGGTCTTATTTATTGCAGCATATCTGAAAGTGATTGTTTCTTATGACACTCCATTTCCTTGCATCACTTTCCAGATTCTTGTTCAGTGTAGGCTCTCTTTTGATCAAGTAGCACATTTTATAGAAACTCAGAGTCAGAGTACTTGTGCTACTGTTTGCACATTTTCACGAGGAGTTGTGACAATTGGGTGTTGTGCCCTTGTCACTGTGAATCATGCTCCCTCCCCCTCTCCCTCACCTTTTTTTGTTTCATATGTTTTTATTTAATGTCTGTGTACATTTTAGTTGAACCTTTCTTTTGTGGTTTCATTCATCCTCACAATTCATTGTAGCAGTGCAACATTTTGACAACTTGAACATTTTAGAATTTGCCTCGCAGCTCAATGAGACGACATTGAGTAGCTTTGTTGATTTGTCTCAGGAACTCCTTACTAACTAACCAGGATAAAGGTCTGCTGCTTCGCTCTCCTCTCTCACCTTACTGATAATCCACTAGTCACTGTAGTTTGAATCTGGAAAGGGAAGACTTTACGCCTGAAATCTGTGTGGCCACATTTAAAAACAGTGATATTATTGGCATGTAGTGCCTTCTCCAAGTTGACGGTACCAAACAAGGGATCTGTCCCTATATGTTCACACACGGCACTAGTTGACATAATGTTTGCCACTAATGTCTGTTTGTCTCAGAATTATGTGTTAACCCTTTGACTGACTGGCTGTGAAATCTACCTTGAAGTGTTACTTTAACTCTGAAAAGTCCATGAGGATGTAAAAGATGAACCTGAAAGGAGAAATGAAACCAAACCCCCTCTCCCGTCATGACATGTTGGCATTAGGTTTCAAAAAGGGATAGCTGTAGTTGACTTATTTGCTGCCATTCAAATGTGTTCTTTGCAGATGGTGATTATTTTGTACATATAAATGCATTCAATCGTTCAGTAAGTTTGACGTAAGTTCAAAATGCATGCTGCAATATTACACCTGTGTATAGTATAGTCTTTGCTCCAGTGTTGCGCCAGAAAGCTGCCAGTTAGTAAGGGGAACTTGTAAACTGAGCTGGGGTCAATTCCATTTTTACAATAAGTAAATTTCAGAAAATTGATTTCTAATTCCAATTGTCCTCTGCTCTTCAGTGAGGAACATCTGAATGTGAATTTTTGTTTACTTCCTGAATTGACTAAAATTAAATGGAATTAACCCCAACCCTGCCCAGTTAACCCCTTGTAAGTTATACCTATCGACAGAGAGTGGAAGTAAAGGTCATTGTCCACAGGATGTGTATATTTTTGTACTGTTAGGATGGGATACAATGGGTATCATGTTGTAGTGCAGTGGTCAGCATGAAGCATGAATACATTTGATTGCTGCCTTTAGTTGCTTTTGATTCAACCAATTTTTCTTCAGATTATGTGAATGATTCATTTATTCCTTATCAAATATTATTTTTGATTCTTGCATTACAGTTCGGTGTGATGTGTTTTGGAAAATTGACTGCTTTTCTACAAATCCTGTTTGTTACTATGATTCTAAAATTGGCTTCTCAGACCCTATATAAAGTCAATTCTAAAATACCCTTTGGAATCTTAACATTTACTACTCCCAATTTTCATTCACTTGACAATGTTATGATTGTGACAAATTTTTGCCTTACTCAATGAAGCTTGTCCATTTGAGATTCATTCAGGTTTGATATCTTTACATTTAGTCTAAATGTCTCCTATTTTATGAATTCAAAATGCATCATGTTAAGAAAAGGGAAATCCCTATTTCAGGAGAGGCCCATCCTCCAAATGTAAGATGCATTGTATTTTCTTCTGTGTAACTCCAAACAAATGTTCATTTTTGAATTCCTTTTCAATAGGCTTTTAGCTGCAATAAATGGGAATGGAAATTGTCCCCCAAAACAATGGTGTGGAACATTTTTTTATATTTTACAATTATGAAAATAAGTGTTATTGGTCCCTGGTCATTTTAGTAAATTGCTCTTTGTTTTCCAACTATTCTTTACTGAGAAGCCTCCTAGTATGACCATGCATTCACGATTTTCATGTTTTACCTTTCTTCCACCCTGCAACGTCCCTCATGCCCACTTTCTTTACTGTCACCCAGCGGAGGATTGCGGAGACGACACGACAGGGAGCTGGCTCGTTCCTATAGCCGTCGGGGTTGCTCTGGCTGTGCTGATTCTCATTGTATTGATCGCATATTTTATTGGGAGAAAGAGAAACCAAGGCTCTAGCTATGAGCACTTCTAAATGACCCCACTGGCTATGCTGAGGTTGTATCTTTCCTCATCAGGATACATGTTGATTTTAATTTAACTACAAATTGATATGTGCTGTGCATAGTTAACCTTAATGTACAATTCACCTGAAGCAAAGCTCTTTCCCATGAAACAATGAGTTTTAGAAAATGTTTGTGTTAAAGAAATTGCTTGGCTCCATTGATAACATTTGGCATGTTTGTAGATATATTTAGAATTGATTGGCTGACTCTTATTCCTTACTTATAACATGGTTGACTATAGATGGCAGATGATGGCCAAATATTTTCCTAACTGCTGTCACTGCCCATGTTCTGACAGAATCCCCGGTGTTGTTGTAGATCTGCCATCACCGAATATGCTCTGACAGAACCGCCCCCATGTTGTAGATGAATGTCTGGGTTCTGATCTGATGTCTTGCTGCTTTTCGAGCCTTGTCATCCATGTTGTCTGTAAAGAGCTTAACCAAATCCTGTTTCTTCTCTCTTCACTAAAATGTGTTTTCTGCTAACTAATTGCTAGCATGCTAATGTCGCTAACCCTTCTTCTGTCTCTTCTCTGTGGCAGCCGTGGAGTGCTTCATGGACTCTGATTTGAGCTTTCTGGTGCCCATCGCTGTGGGCGTGGCCCTCTGCTTCCTAATCGTCCTTGTGCTTATCTCTTACCTGATTGGCCGGAGGAAGAGTCGCACCGGCTACCAGTCTGTATAATCTTAACCAATCCCAGCTGCTTCTGCCTCTACCCATTCCTTCCCATCCTCCCCCACCCAAGCCCGTCACAACACGTTGGCTCCCCATCCCCAAAGCTTCTATGGCATCCGATTGGAAATGGAAGGAAAAAATGTATCTTTCCTTGACGTTACCCCCAGCAAATTCCCTGTTCAGACTCCCACCCGAAGAATCACCCCACCCAACAGTAATTTTGAAAGTTGACCGTCTGTTGCTATTTTTTGACACCAACAATGACTGAAATCATTTACCACCAAAACCTGTCAACATAATCAGTGGTATTGCACCAGGTGTGTGTGGATGTAAATTGCACGGAGTGAAGTATCATGGGTCATCTTAATAACAGGCCATCAGTTTCTTTATTCCCAGAGAGGCTCATATGAATGAGGCTGTTTTTTCTCACTGTTTTGTGTTGCATTATATTTCTATGTTTCTAATTAATTACTCTCTTGTATAGAATTAATTATGTTGATTTTGGATAAATAGGGACTTGAAATTGTGCAAAGAATTTATTGAAAGTTCATGGATACAAATTGAGGTATTGCTATTCATAAGTAACCATTGTGAAATATTTGTAGAATTAGAAAATATCCTATTTTTGTGAATTCCCTGTAATTTAAATGTTATACCACCTGCACTAATCTTCTCTTAGTGTCCCTTTATTGTACTAGGACTGACTTTACAAAGACGCGTACCAACCAGCATTTGGAGCAGTTGCATAAACATGTGATTTTGATGTTTTAGAGAAAATATAATGTTAAGAAGTCCCCTCTCAGGGAAAGGACGACAGCGGTATAGACTCCGGTCGGGTATCACAAATGGCTCTGTTAAGACGGAGGCTATAGGGACTCTGCAATAGACTAAACTAAATGTGATGTTGGTTTGCTGTTAGGAGTGTCCCTATAGCCTTTTCCTCTAAAGGCGTTTACTACCTGGATTATGTTCAGTAGGTAGGGCGTTTTGAAACTTAGTGAAACAGGGAGGTACTGCCTGAACAATAACCTTTTTTCGTTGCAAACAGTTGCTACGGTGTGTCCTTCTGAACACTGCCCAGACCTCATAATAGAAAGTATAATAATTTACATATTCTAGCACAAATTATTTTATGACCAAAGCTTGGACAGAAAGGAAACTTATTTCTGGACCTCTGCATTTCAGAGCAGGTAAATGAACAACCTGAGTTTTTAATAAACCAGTGACATGCATTGTGTTTGACCAAGGATGATGTTTCTATTATCAGGCTTGTTATTCTGTTCCGTACCAATACATAAGACCTCTGGTTAATTTTGCCCCAAAGATGTGGTTTTGTGCCTTTTTTGTTGCACTAGTATTCCCCTCAACCAAGCCTGTCTCAATCCGATGAAGAATGTTGAGATGATGTTAACTTGTTGAACTTCAGTTGGAGCGGAGAATTAAAATAGTTGCTTTCCTGTTTTGTAGCACTTTGCCTCTTCTTTCGTTACCTACTGGTGTTTTCCTTTCCTTTTACTGCGCTTGTTATGACAAGGACATTGTGTGTGTGTGTTGCATACAGTTGTAAATCTAGCCCTGGCAATGTTACACACATTTTCTCTTTTTTTAACCTTTATTTAACCAGGAAGGGCTCATTGAGATTAAAATATATTTTTCAAGAGCGCCCTGGCCAAGATAGGCAGCACCAATTCATTACAAAAAAATTAGACAGACATGAAACTACAAGTAATCTAGTAAAAACCATTGAATTCACAAGAGTATAAAACAGTAAATTAAAAAAATTGACAGGTCAGGGAATCAGCCTCAAAATCCTTCATCAGTGATTTAAAAACACCAATCGGGACAAGTCCTTCCAGTTTTAAAGTATTTTGTAAGGTGTTCCAAGACGATGGCGCAGAGTACATAAAAACCCTTTTACCAAATTCAGTTCGGACATTTGGAACAGTTAGCAGGATAAAGGCCAGCGAACGAAGAGAGTACCCACCACATTTCTGAACAATAAAAATTCACAACAAAAAGGTAGTAAAATCAAAGTGGTTTTGTAAATAAAAGTATACCAGTGACTGAGCCTACGAGTGACTAGAGAAGGCCAGCCAACCCTGGTATACAAAGTGCAGTGGTGCGTAAGGGTTTTGCAGTTTAAAATAAATCTCAAAGTGCCATGGTAAAGAGTGTCAATTGACCTCAAACATTGAGCGGAAGCTCAAAAATATATATAAAATATCCCCATAGTCTAGTAAAGGCATAAATGTAGCTGATACTAGCCTCCTGGCTTCAAAAGAAAAACAGGCCTTATTCCTAAAATAAAATCCCAATTTCAGCTTCAATTTTTTTGTAAGTTATTGAATATGCAATTTAAAAGAGGCCGTCATCAATTAAAATTCCAAGATATTGCTGAGGTTACAACCTCAATCTCCTTGCCCTGACAGGTAGTAATAGGTAAAAGGTTCAGAGGTCTATTTCTTGCATTAGAAAACACCATTAGTTTAGTCAGTATTGAGGATAAGCCTCAATTGACACAAGGTACAGTGCCTTGCGAAAATATTCGGCCCCCTTGAACTTTGAACTTTTGCCACATTTCAGGCTTCAAACATATAGATATAAAACTGTATTTTTTTGTGGGACACAATCATGAAGTGGAATGACATTTATTGGATATTTCAAACTTTTTTAACAAATCAAAAACTGAAAAATTGGGCGTGCAAAATTATTCAGCCCCCTTAAGTTAATACTTTGTAGCGCCACCTTTTGCTGCGATTACAGCTGTAAGTCGCTTGGGGTATGTCTCTATCAGTTTTGCACATCGAGAGACTGAAATTTTTTCCCATTCCTCCTTGCAAAACAGCTCGAGCTCAGTGAGGTTGGATGGAGAGCATTTGAACAGCAGTTTTCAGTTCTTTCCACAGATTCTCGATTGGATTCAGGTCTGGACTTTGACTTGGCCATTCTAACACCTGGATATGTTTATTTTTGAACCATTCCATTGTAGATTTTGCTTTATGTTTTGGATCATTGTCTTGTTGGAAGACACATCTCTGTCCCAGTCTCAGGTATTTTGCAGACTCCATCAGGTTTTCTTCCAGAATGGTCCTGTATTTGGCATCCATCTCCCCATCAATTTTAACCATCTTCCCTGTCCCTGCTGAAGAAAAGCAGGCCCAAACCATGATGCTGCCACCACCATGTTTGACAGTGGGGATGGTGTGTTCAGGGTGATGAGCTGTGTTGCTTTTACGTCAAACATAACATTTTGCATTGTTGCCAAAAAGTTCAATTTTGGTTTCATCTGACCAGAGCACCTTCTTCCACATGTTTGGTGTGTCTCCCAGGTGGCTTGTGGCAAACTTTAAACGACACTTTTTATGGATATCTTTAAGAAATGGCTTTCTTCTTGCCACTCTTCCATAAAGGCCAGATTTGTGCAATATACGACTGATTGTTGTCCTATGGACAGAGTCTCCCACCTCAGCTGTAGATCTCTGCAGTTCATCCAGAGTGATCATGGGCCTCTTGGCTGCATCTCTGATCAGTCTTCTCCTTGTATGAGCTGAAAGTTTGCCAGGTCTTGGTAGATTTGCAGTGGTCTGATACCCCTTCCATTTCAATATTATCGCTTGCACAGTGCTCCTTGGGATGTTTAAAGCTTGGGAAATCTTTTGTATCCAAATCCGGCTTTAAACTTCTTCACAACAGTATCTCGGACCTGCCTGGTGTGTTCCTTGTTCTTCATGATGCTCTCTGCGCTTTTAACGGACCTCTGAGACTATCACAGTGCAGGTGCATTTATACGGAGACTTGATTACACACAGGTGGATTGTATTTATCATCATTAGTCATTTAGGTCAACATTGGATCATTCAGTGATCCTCACTGAACTTCTGGAGAGAGTTTGCTGCACTGAAAGTAAAGGGGCTGAATAATTTTGCACGCCCAATTTTTCAGTTTTTGATTTGTTAAAAAAGTTTGAAATATCCAATAAATGTCGTTCCACTTCATGATTGTGTCCCACTTGTTGTTGATTCTTCACAAAAAAATACAGTTTTATATCTTTATGTTTGAAGCCTGAAATGTGGCAAAAGGTCGCAAAGTTCAAGGGGGCCGAATACTTTCGCAAGGCACTGTATGTTGAACAGTATTAAAAAGCAGTTTGCAAGTTCTGGAAAGCTTTTGTAAGAGACGAGGCATAACAGTATCATCAGCATAAAAATGAGGTTGTGCATTTTGGACATTTGTCTAAATTTATATAAATAGTGAATAAGAGAGGACCAAGTACAGAGCCTTGGGGCACACCATTCAAGACAGACAATTTAACAGACAAACCCATCAATTTGAGTGCACTGAGTTCTATCAGACAGATAGTTAGCAAACCATGCAACTGCATGCTCTGAAAGACCTACACTCGACAATCTCTGCCTTTTAGTATAGCATGATCAACAGTATCAAACTGTATCGAGAGATCAATAAAAAGTGAGACACAGTGCTGTTTTTTGTCAATGGCTTCAGTGATATCATTTAAAACCTTCATGGCTGTAATTGTGCTATGCTTCTTCCTGAAGCCTGATTGGTACATTGATAAAATAGAGTTAGTAAATAAAAACTAATGCACTGTCCAGGCCCACAGATCAGACTTTGATCAGGATCATGACTGTACAATCTCTATTGACATGACTGTCGTCCAGGATACATCCCAAATGGCACCCTAGTGCCTTCAGAAAGTATTCATACCCTTTGATTTGTTCCACGTTTTGTGTTACAGCCTGAATTCAAAATATATACAGTGGGGCAAAAAAGTATTTAGTCAGCCACCAATTGTGCAAGTTCTCCCACTTAAAAAGATGAGGCCTGTAATTTTCATCATAGGTACACTTCAACTATGACAGACAAAATGAGGGAAAAAAATCAAAAAAATCAAATTGTAGGATTTTTAATGAATTTATTTGCAAATTATGGTGGAAAATAAGTATTTGGTCAATAACAAAAATGTATCTCTACTTTGTTATATACCCTTTGTTGGCAATGACAGAGGTCAAATGTTTTCTGTAAGTCTTCACAAGGTTTTCACACACTGTTGCTGGTATTTTGGCCCATTCCTCCATGCAGATCTCCTCTAGAGCAGTGATGTTTTGGGGCTGTTGCTGGGCAACACGGACTTTCAGCTCCCTCCAAAGATTTTCTATGGGGTTGAGATCTGGAGACTGGCTAGGCCACTCCAGGACCTTGAAATGCTTCTTACGAAGCCACTCCTTCGTTGCCCGGGCGGTGATTTTGGGATCATTGTCATGCTGAGACCCAGCCATGTTTCATCTTCAATGCCCTTGCTGATGGAAGGAGGTTTTCACTCAAAATCTCACGATACATGGCCCCATTCATTCTTTCCTTTACACGGATCAGTCGTCCCACCCCCATGCTTCACAGTAGGTATGGTGTTCTTTGGATGCAACTCAGTATTCTTTGTCCTCCAAACACGACGAGTTGAGTTTATACCAAAAAGTTATATTTTGGTTTCATCTGACCATATGACATTCTCCCAATCTTCTTCTGGATCATCCAAATGCTCTCTAGCAAACTTCAGATGGGCCTGGACGTGTACTGGCTTAAGCAGGGGGACACGTCTGGCACTGCAAGATTTGAGTCCCTGGCGGCGTAGTGTGTTACTGATGGTAGGCTTTGTTACTTTGGTCCCAACTCTCTGCAGGTCATTCACTAGGTCCCCCCGTGTGGTTCTGGGATTTTTGCTCACCGTTCTTGTGATCATTTTGACCCCACGGGGTGAGATCTTGCGTGGAGCCCCAGATCGAGGGAGATTATCAGTGGTCTTATGTCTTCCATTTCCTAATAATGCCTAATAGTGCCTTTTATACTGATAACAAGTTCAAACAGGTGCCATTAATACAGGTAACGAGTGGAGGACAGAGGAGCCTCTTAAAGAGGTTGTTACAGGTCTGTGAGAGCCAGAAATCTTGGTTGTTTGTAGGTGACCAAATACTTATTTTCCATCATAATTTGCAAATAAATTCATAAAAAATCCTACAATGTGATTTTCTGGATTTTTTTTCTCATTTTGTCTGTCATAGTTGAAGTGTACCTATGATTAAAATTACAGGCCTCTCTCATCTTTTTGAGTGGGAGAACTTGCACAATTGGTGGCTGACTAAATACTTTTTTGCCCCACTGTATATTTTTCTCACCCATCTACACACAGTACCCCATAATGACAAAGTGAAAGCATGTTTTAAAATATAAAATATAAATATAAAATATCTAATTTTAAACTGAACAAAAATATAAACGCAACATGTAAAGTGTTGGTCCCATGAGCTGAAGTAAAAGACCCCAGCAATGTTCCTATATGCGCAAATAGCTTATTTCTCTCAAATGTTGTTTGTTTACATCCCTGTTAGTGAGTGTTTCTCCTTTGCCAAGATACACCACACCTGTCAGGTGGATGGGTTATCAAGAAGCCGATTAAACAGCATGATAATTACACAGGTGCACCTTGTGCTGGGGACAATAAAAGACCACTCGTGCAGTTTTGTCACACAGCGCAATGCCACAGATGTCAAGTTTTGAGGGAGCGTGCAATTGGCATGCTGACTGGACGAATGTCCATCAGAGCTATTGCCAGATAATTTAATGTTCATTGCTCTACCATAAGCTGCCTCCAACGTCGTTTTAGAGAATTTGGCAGTATGCACAACCGCCTCAAAACCGCAGACCACATGTAACCACGCCAGCCCAGGACCTCCACATCCGGCTTCTTCACCTGCGCTATCATCTGAGACCAGCCAACCGGACAGCTGATGAAACTGAGGAGTATTTCTGTCTGTAATAACGCCCTTTTGTGGAGAAAAAAATTATTCTGATTGGTTGGGCCTGGCTCCCAAGTGGGTGGGCCTATGCCATACTAGGCCCACCTATGGCTGCACCTAATTTAATTGACTGATTTCCTTATATGAACTGTAACTCAGTAAAACCTTTGAAATTGTTGCATGTTGCAATTATGTTTTTGTTCTGTACACATAAGTATTCACACCCCTGAGTGAATCATTTATAGAAGCAACTTTGGCAACTGTGAGTCTTTCTGGGTAAGTCTCTTAAGAGCTTTCGAAACCTGGATAGTACAATATTTGCCCATTTTATTTTCTAAATTCTTCAAGCTATGTAGAATTGGTTGTTGATCTTTTGTTAATCAACCATTTTCAAGTCATGCCGTAGATCTTTTTGCAGATTTAAGTCAAAACTGTAACTCGTCCACTCAGGGAACACAGTCTTCTTGGTAAACAACTCCAGTGTACATTTGGCCATGTGTTTTAGGTTATTATCCTGCTGTCAGGTAAATTAATCTCCCAATATCTGGTGGAAAGCAGACTGAACTGGGTTTTCCTCTAGGATTTTGTCTGTGCTTGGCTCCATTCCATTTATTTTGTATCCTGAAAACCTCCCCAGTCCTTCACAATAACAAGCATACCCATAACATAATGCAGCCACCACTATGCTTGAAAATATGGAGAGTGGTACTTAGTAATGTGTTGTATTGGATTTGCACCAAACATAACGCTTTGTATTCAGGACAAGAAGTAAATTGCTTAGCCAATTTTTCTGCAGTATTTAATGGCTTGTTGCAAACAGGATACATGTTTTGGAATATTTATATTCTGTAGAGGCTTCCTTCTTTTCACTCTTTCAATTAGGTTAGTATTGTGGAGTAACTACAATGTTCTTAATCCATCCTCAGTTTTCTCCTATGAATACTTATTAACTCAAGACATTTCAGAGATTTCAAAAAACATAATTTCACTTTGAAATGGAGTGTTGTGTGTAGGCCAATGACCAACCAATCTCAATTCAATCCATTTTAAATTCAGACTGTAACAACAAAATGTGGAAAAAGTCAAGGGGTGTGAATACTTTATGAAGGAACTGTATTCTCTATAGGCCCTGTTCAAAAGTAGTGCATGATAAAGGGAATAGAGTGTCCATTATGGACGTCCCAGTGCTATGTTATGGGTGCAGTCATCACTGGTATATTAGTAGGTGCCCAAATTCTGTCTCCTTTTAAGGTCATATGAGCCTATTTCTATTGAAGTTCAATGTGTTGCAGAGAACAATGGATAGATCTACACTTAATCTCTCCAATGGATTGGTTGGATTCCCATATTGTTTAGTGTTTTGCGCATCCATAAGCCTCAAATAAACAATGTAATTTAATCTGACTTGATACGTTGTGGTTTTTATACTTGATGCGTCAAATCATGTCATTTTTTTTCAGGATTTTGTGTGAATTCCTTAATGTTTATAGTACATGACAGATACACATTGTTCAATTAGTCAATATAATTTAATGTTTATTGTTAACATTTGCTACAGTGGTTTTATTAAACAATATGAATTGGCATAATGCTCACCATTTTAATATTTCTTAGGCAGTTTTGATCATTGACTGTACCATATCAACATAATGAATAAATCATTCTGCAATGCCTTTAAATATACACACCACTACTTATTTATTTGGATAGTGAAGCTAAAACTTTTAATTTGGCACTCTACTCCAGCATTTTGGATTTGAGATCAATTATTTGACACGAGTACAGTACAGTACACGACAGTACAGAATGTCACCTTTTATTTGAGGGTATTTTCAAATCAGTTTTACCATTTAGAAATTAAAGCACTTTATTTATCTAGTCCCCCTATTTCAATGTGTCATAAGCATTTGGACTAATTCACGTATAGAGTTGGTTTTCTGGAAACAGACTAAGTCTAGTACTAGACTAAAAAGCTTGTAGAGAATCTCCATTAAAATAGCTTTTTAGTACAAGACTAGGCTTAGTCTGTTTCCCGGAAATCAACCCTTAGTGTATCACATTTTGTCTAAAGTTTAGTATTTGGTCCCATATTCCTAGCACGCAATGAGTGCATCAAACTTTTGACTCTTCACATTTGTTGGATGGCAATGGGTGCATTTGCAGTTTGTTTTGGTTGTGTTTCCTTACGGATTATGTTTTGCGCAATAGAAATACATGGAAAAGAATGTATTGTGTCATTTTGTAGCCACTTTTATTGTAAATAAGAATAGAATATGTTCCTGAACACTTCAACATTAATATGGAGGCTACCGTGATTATGGCTAATCATGAATGAATCGTGAATAATGATGAGTGAGAATTACAGAAGCATAAATAGCTTACATAGAGGCACAAGCTTGATGTAGTCATTGCGTGCTATGAATATGGGACCAAATACTTAACGTTTAACTAAATGTAATACACTATAAGTGAATTTATCCAAATACTTATGACACCATCGAATGGGGGGACTAGATACATAAAGTGCTTTAATTTCTAAACGGTAAAACCGATATATATATGAAAATACCCTCAAATGAAAGGTGACATTCTGTTCTGTCGCCTCATACAAAAAAAACAAACATTTGATCTCAAATCCAAAATGATCGAGAAATTTTAGGTTCACGGTCCAAATAAATACGTAGGGAAGTGTATATCTGGGCAAAGTAGACCTTCAGAGAATGATGGCTAAAAGATAGTCATTACTTTATCTTGTTTGTGCATGTGTAATAAGTTATGTTTAATATACTGTGCTTGACAACCTTCAACGTAAGAAAAGAGTTGCATGTAAAAAATATATAATACATTCCTATGGGAAAAAAAGCATTGTTCTTATCAACATTGTATTTATTATAGTATATATCAGAATAAATACATGGATACCAGGTTTAGTAGAATCATAGCAAAGGTACTGTAACAAGGATTAATTCTAGGCCTAAATCAAAATAGCCTGTTATTTCATGAAGAGTGTGCAAGACTGGCGTACAAGTTTAGCAACAATGTGACCTCTGTCGGTTTCCACAGTAGATCTTACTTTCCATCAGCTAATATAGAGATCAAAGTCAGCCTGCAGTATTACAGTCTCAGTAGCAGTCTTGTGTTCATACAAAATAAAACAAAATGGCAGCATACACTGAGTATACAAAACATTAAGAACACCGGCTCTTTCCATGACATAGACTGACCAGGTAAATCCAGGTGAAAGCTATGATCCCTTGTTAAATCCACTTCAATCCGTGTAGATGAAGGGGATGAGACAGGTTAAATATGGATTTTTAAGCCTTGAGACAATTGAGACATGGATTGTGTATGTGTGCCATTCAAAGGGTGAATGGGCAAGACAAAAGATTTCAGTGCCTTTGAACAGGGTATGGTAATAGGTGCCAGGCACAACGGTTTGTGTCAAGAACTGCAACGCTGCTGGGTTTTTCACACTCAATAGTTTCCCATGTGTATCAACAATGGTCCACTACCTAAAGGACATCCAGCCAACTTAACACAATTGTGGGAAGCATTGGAGCAACATGGGCCATCATCCCTGTGGAATGCTTTCGACACCTTGTAGAGCCCATGCCCCAACAAATTGAGGCAGTTATGAGAGCAAACGGGGGTGCAACTCAATATTAATGTTTTGTACACTCAATGTATATTATCAATAAATGTAGAATAAGGAGCTATCAAAAAACAACAACAAAACCTGAAATGTAACCTAGTCATTTACTGTTTATCTTACTGAAATGTAACCTAGTCATTTACTGTTTATCTTACTGAAATGTAACCTAGTCATTTACTGTTTATCTTACTAAAATGTAACCTAGTCATTTACTGTTTATCTTACTGAAATGTAACCTAGTCATTTACTGTTTAACCTAGTCATTTACTGTTTATCTTACTGAAATGTAACCTAGTCATTTACTGTTTATCTTATTGAAATTTAACCTAGTCATTTACTGTTTATCTTACTGAAATGTAACCTAGTCATTTACTGTTTATCTTACTGAAATGTAACCTAGTCATTTACTGTTTAGCTTACTATGTAAAACCTGAAATGTAACCTAGTCATTTACTGTTTATCTTATTGAAATGTAACCTAGTCATTTACTGTTTATCTTATTGAAATTTAACCTAGTCATTTACTGTTTATCTTATTGAAATTTAACCTAGTCATTTACTGTTTAGCTTACTATGTAAAACCTGAAATGTAACCTAGTCATTTACTGTTTATCTTACTGTGTAAGTAAAAGTGTCCTGCCTTCACCATTCTTCATATTGTAGCCCTTGGAGTCTACAAAACACAATAGATATGCTGTTGAAAAGTACAAACTCAAAAGAAATTAGTACACAATTTGATTTAAAATCAAAATGTGCTTAACATGTTCCTCTTATATCCTTATTGTACAGTGGGTATTTATGTCTATTAATAATGTCTTAAATTATAAATTGCATAGCTACAGAGACGAACTACCTGTGAGATTGCCTTGTGTTTCATAAACCTAGCTAGTGGCATTCATCTAGCTAAGTATTCAATGGTAATATTCAGTTTCTATACTTAGCTTGTGCTCAAGACTATTGGTGAGCTGTCTGTGTCGTGTGTGTGTGTGCTTATGATCCTATAACATTCCAAATTATTGCTTTTTTCAGCAAAAGGCACAAGAGTACATGAGGAAATGGGAGAAGAGAGAAGCTGGTCAACTATTTTATGCAAAACAAGGATTCAACATTATGAGATTTTTTCCTATATTCTCTTGTCTCCTGGTTGTCATGGGGACAGCATTCAGCATGGGGAATACTACTATGCGCCCACATCGAAGGAGAAGGACACACTGCCTAGGAAGCGATCGGTAGGCGAATCATTGATGATGCCCTTGCCATTGAGTTTGCATTTTACAACAATGTGGGTGTCATATTGCAGCCCATTGAAACGCACGGCCACCACCGGTGCTGTGTAGTTTACCTGGGAAAAGGGATATGGGACACAAGCAACTTGAGTGGCTATTGTCACTATGATCATGCATATAATCTAGATCATGAGAGCAACAGTGTAAGTCATGATGCTGAAAATCCTCACTTACATGTCTCAGCTTCCCATAGTAAGGGTAGTACATCAGGTTGAAAATGCTTTTTGGGAAGAACTGAAGTTCTCCTAAGCTTTCTGGCACACCTTTCTGAAAGAGTGAGAGGTCACCCAGTGAGTTATATTTTGGTGACTAAAGCAGTTATTATATTCAGTAACGAAGAGATGATGTTTGGAGGGAGGAATGCTGATCGTTACTGTACCTTGACTCCACAGGTCACGTTTACGGGAGTGCCATGGCCAGGTAAATAGCCTAGTATCTACAGGGAAAGAAATGAGAGCAAAGAAATGACCCTTGTATTGTTATAACGTCATTTTGATGAGAAACCATGTAAATCTGTGCATATTTATAATTCACAGTGGTTATCTTCCGTTTTCTACCTAGCGATAATATTCATTTTGGATATCCCCACCAGGTTTCATTCTAAAACGTTAAAAATGGGGACAATAAAACTATGCTACAGTATATAATGGTAACAATAACATTGATTTGATTCACAGGAACGCTGTAATCATTTAACAAGACTGTTTTTATCTGCTCCTCACAATGGCCACAAGATGTCACTGAAATCTATCTATCTCAGATTACCTCAATGGCATCCTCCATTTCATCGATAAACTCTACTTTACGTCTATAACACAGATAACACTATATGTTAGCAAACACTGATTATATATGCAGCTTTAGGATGAAGTTCATGTTAGGTGACTGATGCTGTAGAGGGATAGTGTGGTCCTGGATCTGTTTGTGCTGGGAGAATGACTCCTGTGATCGTTGTCATGCCAAATGTGCTTGGCACGCTCATAGAAGTTGGCAAAGACAGTCCAAACAGATCTGGGATCAGACTATCCCTCTATAGCATCATCTTGTGGCCATTGTGAGGAGCAGATAAAAACGGTCTTGTGATATGATTACAGCGTTCCTGTGACTCTACTGTAGAATATAGTTTTATTGTCCCCATTATGAACATTTTAATATTATTGCTAGGTTAAAAAAATTAAGATAACCACTGTGAATTTTAAATATGCATAGATTTACAACATTGTTTCTCAACAAAATGATGTTATAACAATGGGTCCTCCATGGGGGAGATCTCTACGATCTGATCTGAGCTGTGTCTTACCCGGTTCATTCGGAGGAGGATGCAGGGTTTCCCCTGGGAGAATCCAAAGTGGGGGTCCTGGAGCCCCGAGCACTCGCCCAGCCAGGACCTCTTGAACTGGCACGCCTTCCTCTCTGCGCTTTCCCCTTGTTCATCCTGCATGAAGTACGCGTCCTGCGGACACTGGATGTTCCTCTGCTCCTGTACGGCGTCATTGTATGCTGAAAGAGATACATAAAAGAAAATTGTCCTTTTTTCATGGGGGGTTCATGGTTAGCACTGAAACACCATTGATAATTTAAAGAATGGTATATGCTACTGTATGTCAAGGAGTGTGACTGGTTGAAAAAATAGGGACATGAGGTGGATGGGGAGGGGTGGGCTCCCATAAATAAACCAATTGTTCCGCCAGGCCTCTGATTCAGGCAGCCTGACCAAAGCGGGGAACTGAAGAAGGGGGAAAATGTAGCAGAACTCAATGGATACGCTCTGCCCACAAAGAGGCTTCCCTTCCCAGCATGCAGTTCTGCCAGTGGCGGTTTGGGCATGGGACAAAGGTAGGGAAGGTGGGGGGAGAGGATTAACTTACTGTGTGCCTGTTCTGCTTCAATATCATACTCCCAACATTCCCCAACATGTCCCCAACATTTGAATCCCATTGAACCCAACACAAACAAACACTATCCTCAGCTAACTTTCAGCCCACACTCCCGCATTTTTGTACAGCTAAAAGTAGCATTGGAATCAACATGGTAATGTCATGTTCACGGTGGAATTCATGTTTCTATTCAAGTTTGGCCAAATGCCAACTATTCCATCATGCATCTGACTCACGTCTTAGTTGTTCTTCCATTAGCTTTGCATACTTCTTCCAAGACTTGCGGTCAGATGCATTGAAGGCGATCTCATAGTGCCCATCCAGTTGTGGGGACATCGTCATACCTGCCAAAGGAAACCCATAGACAGTCAACTGTGCTTACGTTCAGATAGAATGGACAGATAGAAGGATGGAGGAGTGATAGAGGGATAGAATGACAGAGAAATAGGGAGTTGTGGGTTAGAGTTTATATTTACCTGGTGGCATCACCCTGTCGTTGTGGGTTGGATGGTAGGGGCTGATAGACAGCATGAGGCACCACATACAGGCACCAAACATGGCCGCCAGGAATGCATACAGTGCCGTGTAGAAGAGGATGATCAGAACTAGAAGGAGGTAACATGGATGGCAGATAAAGAGAATGAATTCAAACCAGTCATTATAACTCAATTTCATGGAGATGATGAGAAGAACGGCGAGGGTAACAGTGGTTATGGCTATCAGCGTGATTTGGAAAGACACAAGCACAGCATCAGAACAGAAAGTCATTGATTTGAATTGCCTATATAATGAAGTATAATGAATCCCCTGTTATTATGTTGGAAGTTGGAATTGTCTGGGCTGTCTAGACACTCCTAATGGCTTTGCTCAGGATGCTCACTATTGTGTTAATTAAACCAATACAAAAGAGTTGTCTCTCCAAGTCTGCAAATGGGAATCACTCCAATCAGTTTGTATTTTGTTATGAAATATATTTGTTAACAAACTCATTCACATTATCTGAACTATATGAAAAAAAGAAAACCCTGGGAACTGCCATTGTTCTCCCCCGATTGCAATTAGTCCATTAGCAACTAATCAAACCCAAACGTGCCCTAAACTAAAGGCTTTTACTGCGCAGGCAATTTCACAGGAGACTAGTTGCAGCCAGCCTTGCGTCCCCTGAGCCCACAAAGGCCTTACTGTTTGAGCTCAGTGAGAATTCACCCAGCAGTCCTTTCACTCAGGAACACAGTGAACCTCCGGTTGCCATCGTAGTGACGGTCTTTTGCAGCCATAGAACCATGGCCAGCTCCAAGTAGCCCCAATCACCCCACTCTGTTAATGTGTCCCCCTCTCACACTCCTCTCACACAGGAGACACATCACAGACTTCAAACTCAGTCCCCTCTCCTTTCTTGCCAGGGGGCACATGGGGCCCCATTCCTTCACAAGTGTGCATACATTGCTTTCTGAAACTATCGCTCCTTTTCCTGAGCCTGGCCTTTTGTCTTCTGTTTTACTGGGCACGATGATGAAAAACAGCAAGTTTTCAGCTTCTGACGTTTTCAGGAGGAACATGCTCTTTCTTGAGACGTTTTTCAAAGCTTGGCTCCTTGGACTGCTCTCGTATGGTAGAGTTCAAACCCAAACGCGTCACATAGCAACAAGGCTGTCGGATCAAGAGCCCTGCTCCATCATCACTGATTCAACAAGCCCCAGGAAACAGCCTCTGAAACCCCAGGAAACAGCCTCTGCCAAGAAAGTTTGTCTGACGACTGCGCCGAACAGTCACTTGTCTACTCCCTATGTGTTCGCCTGTGACCGTGAGGCCGCGAGCACGCTAGGGTCAAATGCAGAGTTCACGGGAGCTTTGGGAAAGAGGCAGTGGAAAGCCAGGTGAGGGGTATGAGGAATGTGATTCCTGGCCAGTGCGCTGCCCGGAACAGCGCACTCCCGCCGGGAATCCGTCCCCAGGCAGCCTTGTTTTTGTCCACATCGGGACAGAGTTGTCTGTGCACCTATGTAAACATGAAGCTCGGGGACACACACACTCACAGTCCAGTGAGCAGAGGCGAGGAACGAGGTCCCCCCCAGCTACAGCCCATCCCAGCCCATCACCCAAAAACAATAAGCCACGAAACCACCACTTTTGCTTCAACCATTGGTGATTAACATTGTAATGATTACAAATGAGAGAGGTTAATGGCTCTATAAAGAGGTTAAGTACCAATGTGTCAGTAGACCTAATGTTGCAGTTTTGAACACTGCATAATGTACACGCTTTAGCTGTTATCTTGGGGGTGGAATATTTTGTGTGATATGATATGTAAGCGCAACATGCAGTTCTGCTACTACTGAGCACTTCTACTTACACCAGCTATGCCCAGTGCGGCCCATGAACTCTCTGGTTTCTGCATTCCATAGATATGTCTTCACATCGCCTGCTTTCTCGTGGAGCGTTCTCTTAGGTTTGGGCTTGGGCTTCCATTTCTCAAAGTTCAGGTCTTCCTGCTCCAGAGGTTGATGTTCTATCAACTCCTCCTGCACCTCTTCCAAGGCCTCTGACACTGCGTGCTTTCCAGGCGGCGCCTCTGCAGACTGGCACAAGGAATAAATAGAGGGAGAAAAGGAAGGTAAGAATCACCCCAGTCCGACTTTGCCTTGCCACGATGTTGTCAATCAATATCTAGTGGTTCTAACTCATTATAGAAAGCCATTTTTGGATTATTATAATCAGCCATGTTTTTTAGGTTAAGCGCCATGAATATTTTTACATTAAAGACTATTATTCCCTATTTATCGAGTAAATGCAATTTTCCAAAACAGCATGACATCCACTGTAGCAACGCTCCTCCACGATGGTCCTGTCCCATCATGTTTCGTAGTCCTCTTTGGGAGGGCTCTCCTCCTCGAGGTTGACCTTCCTGCTTGGAGCAACAGCTGCATCTGAGCTGGAGGGTCACGACGACAGCCAGATGTAAAACACTGATTCTCAGCATAGAGAGGCCCAAGAAAGATATCCAGTGGTCAGTGAAACCCCCTGGGGTTTTAAGAATGTCACTTTCTTAATGAAGTGGAGTTTTTAAGAACTTTTTCTATGGCTTTGTTGTAAGATCAAATGCACTTTTTAAAAAAGCATCCTGTTATTTGCAGATGGATCAATTACTGGTAGGCCTTCTGGATGTTTAAAGAATCTAAATCAGAACTAGATCTGATATATGGCATGCAGGTTTGATGGGTTAACAGTTACAGGCAGATAGGGATTTAATTTTATTCTATTCTGACATAAATGGGTAAGAACTGAATTAATTATTAATTAAATCCATGAGTTATGGTACCCCAATCCTCTTGCAAGGTGCACTTGTAGACAGCAGAATGAGTCCCAGAAATCAATTAGTTTTCATGTCATCCTCTGTTTTTTAAAGTGGACTTACTGGATTTGGTGAGTAGTTTCCATGGTGCTCTTCCTCAGCCCCTCCCGCTGTAGAAATGGGCTCCATGATTCTTCACAGAGAGAAAGGTACTTGTTAAACCAATCACATCTACTACCTTCTCCAAGGAATTAAAGCGGCACATCCTAACATCCTTAGAAAGTAATACAAATCCATTGCACCCACTGTTTCCGACATTTTTGCGTGAGGTCTACCAAATAACTTTGAAAAACCATTACAAATGTTTTTATCGACAATTGATTTTGGCACAGCTCCAGGGTGTGATTTCCCAAAAATATGTATATTTTTTAAACGAATCTTGACATACCTGAGTTTTCTTTAGCAGGGAAAGTTCTTTGAGTGTCTTGAATCCCTCTTGACCCTAAGTAGAACGAATTCTAAATTGGTCAAAAATAAATTTGGGATTTCATTAGAAAGTTTTACGCACACAAGGGGAGCCGGGCACAAGAAGCTCCTCACAGCTAGGCGAGCATCATAGTGAATGAGTGCATACTGAAAAGAGGAACACGGGGGGGCTCGTGGGAGAGAGGGAGCAATGTCTTTTTTAATCCCAGACGAACTTTTGGCAACAGTGAGGGGCCGATGTACGGCATTCTGCACACGCACACCAGAGTCACATTGTCTGTTGAGCTGAACTAACTGAGACTCAGGCATAGACGCAGCGCACCGAAAGTACTATTTCTATGTTATTCCCAACATGCTACTGTCTGTCAATCACTGTCGTGCTTAAAGCTGCATTAACTGGGTTTTTTATTAATAATGTATCTATTTTTGTGCTTTTTAAATGGCCACTGCTTGTTGTAGGCTATGCTAAATGTAATGCAACGAGTAAATTCCAATAGTGTGATCCTCTGGGCCTAATATGGTAATCTATTCGTTCTTCCAGGTTTCCTCAAACTGCTCCCTTTCATAGTTTTTATTTTTATTTTTATTTAAAAAAAGTTTTTCCTGGTTGCTAAAATTAAAAAAAAATGTTTTATTAAAAAAAATATATATATATTTTTATTTTTATTAACAACAAATCAATACATAAAGCACATGAGGGAACACAAGCATGCATAGATTACAAACAATGGACAATCGCGCTAGGGGGTACAATATCACATTACAATTACACAAGGACCTTAAGGGACATGCATATACTTACAATTCTAACAGCTTTTTTGTTGGTAGAGCATTTAACCGTCTTAAAATACAGTTCAATTTCTTTTTGTAGGGTACGAAAATGTGGTTTTCTGTTTGTAAATTTACATTTGTGTATATGAAATTTGGCCAAAAGAATAATGAAATTAATTACATAAAAATGATTCCGCTTATTTCTATTGTATGTAAAGAATCCAAACAGTACATCTCTCCACAATAGTGTAAAATCTTCATAAATGTGTTCAATTACAAACCTACTGATGTCTTGCCACAGTTTTCTTACATGCATACAATGCCAAAAAAGATGCACAACTGTTTCTGGGTGGTCATTGCAAAAGGAGCAATTTGAGTTGATTCTCCCTTTCATTGTGATCTGCGCTAATAGGTCCTATATGCGTCATGATTAGGTTTACGCAGATAGCTCATGATGACTAAGACTACTTGCACTTCACAGAACAACAGTTTTATGGCGAGCAGCCGATTGTGGTCGGTTGCAAAACTTGCACACGTTGGGTCTGTCACTGTCAGAGAGATGTGCAGACTTCATTCACGATCAGACCCAACGTGTGCAAGTTTGCAACCGACCACCAACGGCTGCTTGCCATAAAACTGTTGTTCTGTGAAGTTCATCAAGTAGTCTTAGTCATCATGAGCTATCTGCATAAACCTAATCATGACGCATATAGGACCTATTAGCGCAGATCACAATGAAAGGGAGCAGTTTGAGGAAACCTGGAAGAACGAATAGATTACTCAGAGGTTAGGCCATGAAGATTAAAGCAGTTGATGGTAACAATTTTGAATGTTGACATTGGGTGGCGCTCGAACGTCTCCAAATTGCTAGCCTATCCTACTCCACTCTTGCTTATTATGAGCCTTTTTTATCAGCTAATGTCTTCCTGTCTGATCAAAATAACGGTTATATTCTAATGACAGTATATAACAATAATAAAGACGAATACAAAAAAGCAGAAACTAAATACATATATATATTTTGGCTATAAGTAGGCTATATGAAAATGTTCAGCTAATAAATTGAGATAAAATAAGCCTACGATTATTTTAGGACTGATTTAAATTAGTTAATGTCCTGAGTGTGAATGTGACTGGAGCGTGGTGCATGCGTAAAACTGTGCACCTATTGACGCTCCGCGGTTCACGACGGATGAAGACAGTAGAGAGTGGACATGTCAATAGACACTAATGTAAAAGAGACAGCCACGGACGTGGCGCGGGGGGTTCTGTTATTAGAGAATGCCACTGCAATCAAATGTCACGCGTGCATTAGCTCTTAGCAGTAAACACGTTTTTGTTCCGCTTGTTTTGTGTCTAGTTTTTAACCTTGAATCATAATTTTGGGCCTATATTCAGCTCCCGCGGTTAATTAGAAAATGCCTCTTGTACAGAATCAACAAGCCGGAATAATTTTGACAGAAACTCCTATAGGTACAGTATGTGCGAGGTCAACCGCATGGTTACAGCAAAAATGATAGGCTACTTGGTGCAATATATTTTTGTCTGTAGCCTACTGGCTAGTATGGCTAATGTAGGTTACATTGGACTGGCTGACTGTTTTTCTTTTTTGTGGGTTTGTCAAAATCCTGAAGAAAGGTACAATTTGTCACATTGTCAGGATAAATAGATAGGATGTAATACTAACTCTGTGGGAATTAAATGTGTTTGACACGAGCAGGGCAGTTCTTGATTAATATGGGAAAGCCGCTAGTTTACATTAGATAGATACAGTATATTTCTGTTCTTTTTGCTCGGGCCACTGCAGGTGCAGCCATGCAGCATTAGATACAGCGATGATGTATTTGTTACTTTGCCAACAACATTCACACACCCACGGCAGGTTACATTGTATTTGTGTTTCTTACAAAGTAGTTCTATAAGATGTTATTACCATGCAATTATTCATTAATTACATGGTTACAACAACACGTGCACCTGATTCGACATCAGACAATTCGAGCGCTTAGGACACATCAATTTTTTTGTCGAAATTTAGTTCTTTAAATAGTCTTGTTATGTTCAATTATCTAACTATATAGCATTCTAAATAGCCCAAATCATGTTGTTAAATACAAAATAATACTAGATAAAGCCAGTATTATCAAAAATGTATGCTACCGTGAATCGTCACATTGAATCGATAATGTTAATAATGAGAAACAAATGATCAATGTCTAGATGATAATATATTTTAACTACACATGCATGCATTTTGAATGGAATGGAGCAAGGGGAACGACAGGGTTAGTTTAATCAAGGCTTTAGATTCCTTGGTTTATTACACAGCTAACCATAATACACTCCTATTGATATTGCCCTATCAGTTGAAGAGGAGTGTATTATGACTTACACAGGAATACTACTGTCAAAAACTATATTAGTACAATCCCCAAAAAGTGGTATATTGAGGGTATATACAGGTATATTGAGGGTATCTAGAGGTATATTGAGGCGATATAGAGGTTTGTGGAGGGTATATATAGGTACACTACATTACCAAAAGTATGTGGATACCTGCTCAACAAACATCTCATTCCAAAATCATGGGCATTAACATGGAGTTGGTCGCCCCTTTGCTGCTATAACAGCCTCCACACTTCTGGGAAAGCTTTCCACTAGATGTTGGAACATTGCTGCTATAACAGCCTCCACACTTCTGGGAAAGCTTTCCACTAGATGTTGGAACATTGCTGCTATAACAGCCTCCACACTTCTGGGAAAGCTTTCCACTAGATGTTGGAACATTGCTGCTGGGAGTTTCTTCCATTCAGTCACAAGAGCATTGATGAGGTCGGGCACTGATGTTGGGCTTTTAGGCCTGGCTTGCAGTCGGCGTTCCAATTCATTCCCAAGGTGTTAGATGGAGTTGAGGTCAGGGCTCTGTGCAAGCCAGTCAAGTTCTTCCACACCGATCTCAACAAACCATTTCTGTATGGACGTCACTTTGTGCAAAAGTAACAGTATAGACTTTACGTCCGTCCCCTCGCCCTGAACCAGGGACGCTCCGCACACGTCAACAGTCACCCTCGAAGCATCGTTACCCATCGATCCACAAAAGCCACGGCTCTTGCAGAGCAAGGGGAACCACTACTTCAAGGTCTCAGAGCAAGTGACGTCACCGATTGAAACGCCACTACTGCGCACCACCGCTAACTAGCTAGCCATTTCACATCGGCTACACTTACCCCCCTTTTGACCTCCTCTTTCCGCAGCAACCAGTGATCCGGGTCACGGCACCAATGTAACAGTATAGACTTTACGTCCGTCCCCTCGCCTCGACCTGGGCGCGAACCAGGGATGCTCTGCACACGTCAACAGTCACCCTCGAAGCATCATTACCCATCGCTCCACAAAAGCCGCGGCTCTTGCAGAGCAAGGGGAACCACTACTTCAAGGTCTCAGAGCAAGTGACGTCACCGATTGAAACGCCACTAGTGCGCACAGCCGCTAACTAGCTAGCCATTTCACATCGGCTACACAAAGGGCATTGTCATGCTGAAACAGGAAAGCGCATTCCTCAAACTGCCACTAAGTTGGAAGCACAGAATCATCTCGAATGTATTGTATGCTGTAGCATTAATATTTCCCTTCACTGGAACTAAGGGGCCTAGCCCGTACCATGAAAAACAGTGTCAGACCATCATTCCTCTACCACCAAACCTTACAGTTGACACTGCATTCGGGCAGGTAGCGTTTTCCTGGCATCCGCCAAACCCAGATTAGTCCGACGGACTACCAGATGGTGAAGTGTGACTCCAGGTAACGCGTTTCCACTGCTCCAGAGTCTAATGGCGGCGAGCTTTAAACCACTCCAGCCGACCCTAGGTATTGCTCATGGTGGTCTTAGGCTTGTGCGCGGCTGCTCGGCCATTGAACCCCGTTTCATGAAGCTCCCGACGAACAGTTCATGTGCTGACGTTGCTTCCAGAGGCAGTTTGGATAGTGAATGTTGCAACCGAGGACAGACGATTTTTACGCGCTATGCACTTCAGCACTCGGCGGTCCCGTTCTACGAGCTTGTGTGGCCTACCACTTCGCAGCTGAGCTGTTGTTGCTCCTAGACGTTTCCACTTCACAATAACAGCACTTACAGTTGACTGGGGCAGCTCTAGCAGGGCAGAAATTTGACAAACTGACTTGTTGAAAAGGTGACATCCAATGACGGTGCCACATTGAAAGTCACTGAGCTCTTCAGTAAAGACATTCTACTGCCAATGTTTGTCTATGGAGATTGCATGTTTGTGTACTCGATTTATATATCTGTCAGCAACAGGTGTGGCTGAAATAGCCGAATCAACTAATTTGAAAGGGTGTCCATATAGTTTTGTATATATAGTGTGTATTGAGGGTATATATAGGTATAGTGAGGGTATATATAGGTATATTGGCGGTATATACAGATATATTGATGGTATATAGAGGTATATTGACAGTGTATACAGGTATATTGAGGTATATTGAAGGTATATACAGGTATATTGTGGTTATATAGAGGTGTATTTACAGGTATATTGAGGGTATATACAGGTACAGTGCATTCGGAAAGTATTAAGACCCCTTGTATTTTTCCACATTTTTTTATATTACAGCCTTATTCTAAAAGTGATTAAATTAAAACATTTCCTCATCAATGTACACACAGAGCCCCATAATGACAAAGACATTTTTGTAAATGTATAAAAACAAAAAAACAGAAATACATTATTTACGTAAGTATTCATACCCTTTGCTACGAGACTCCAAATTGAGTTCAGGTGCATCCTGTTTCCATTGATCATCCTTGAGATGTTTCTACAACTTGATTGGACACCACCTGTGATAAATTCAATTGATTGGACATGATTTGGAAAGGCACACACCTGTCTATACAAGGTCCCACATTTGACAGTAAGAGCAAAAACAAAGAAATGAGGTCGAAGGAATTGTCCGTAGAGCTCCGAGATAGGATTGTGTCAAGGCACAGATCTGGGGAAGGGTACCAATTATTATTGTTAATTAGAATTTCTTTAGGTGGTGCTTTGTAAATTATGTCTGAGTGTTGGAGAGTGCCCCTGGCTATCCATAAATAAATAAAAAAGGAAACTGTGCCGTCTGGTTTGCTTAATATAAGGAATTTGAAATGATTTATACTTTTACTTTTGATACTTAAGTATATTTTAGCATTTACATTTACTTTTGATACTTAGGTATATTTAAAACCAAATACTTTTAGACATTTAGTAGTATTTTACGAGGTGACTTTCACTTTTACATGAGTCATTTTGTATTAAGGTATCTTAACTTTTACTCAAGTATGACAATTAGGTACTTTTTCCACCACTGTGTACTGATGGTATATACAGGTATATTGAGGGTATATACAGGTATATTGTCTAACGCTGTGTTTGTCTTCCAGGATCATTCAAACAGAGGAAACGGAAGTCCATCATGGTCACTATGATGTTGCTCATTGTGTCTCTACTCATCCTTATCTTTGGATTGGCAGCCACCACCAGGACACAGAACATCACAGTCGGTGGCTACTACCCTGGAGTCATTGTAAGTAGAAGTCTAACATCTTACTGTCTTAGCGATATGTCATACCTCAACGAGAAGAGGGTAACACTATAATGCATCATAAGACTTGTCATGAGTATATGACCCTCTTGTAATGGCTTATCATCCTCTCGATCCTGACTAAATACCAGCCATTTTGAGAAAGTTGAAATGTTGTTACACAGAGCAAAATAACATATTAAAAGCTGGATTCTTATAATACATTATACATATTTTATACATGCTTATACGTGCTTCTATAATAGCATTATTATTGTTATTATTATTATTATAATAATTAGTTATAAACAAGAAATTCCGTCACAGATGTACTATTCTACTCTATTCTATACCATTGTATTCTATTATACTCTATTCTGGTCTACTCTATTATTTTCTACTCTAAAGCGCGTTATGCCTGCAGACTTTAATTAACTTTAAGTGTTTCTGAAAAGAGTATACCATCCAGGGTAATATGCTCTGGCTGATGTAAGCTCTCTTTTAGCTGCTTTTGAGTGACAATTTATGATGGTCTCTCAGAGGGTGGCATTTCCCCCACATTCATTATTTAGCACGTTTGTCATTAGAGGATGAAACATGTACTCATCATCCATAAATTGGCTTCAGAATCCCCATCTATACAATCCTCAGCATTCTGCCTCAGAAGAAAGCAACAGTGGTGGTCCTATAGAGCTTATACTAATATATTGTAAGCCTTATTCTAAGCCATTATAAAGACTCATACATGCTTTTAACAAGTTCTAAAGAAGAAGCTTCCTAACAGTAAAAATACATGTCCTTCGTTCTATTCTATTCCGTGTGGATTATCAAGGCACAAGGCGAGACCCAGATGCAGACACAGGAGGCAGATGGTTAGAGTCTTTGATATTTATTGACAATCCAAAAGGGGTAGGCAAGAGAATGGTCATGGACAGGCAAAAGGACAAAACCAGTTCAGAGACCAGGAGGTACAGAGTGGCATGTGGGCTCGAGGTCAGGGCAGGCAGAATGGTCAGGCAGGCGGGTATGAAGTCCAGAAAACAGGCAAGGGTCAAAACCGGGAGGACTAGCAAAAAAAGCAGGAGCACGGGGAAACACGCTGGTTGACTTGAAAAACGTACAAGACGATCTGGCACAGAGAGACAGCAATAACAGGATAAATACACTGGGGAAAATAAGCGACACCTGGAGGGGGTGGAGGCAAACACAAGAAACAGGTCAGGGCGTGACAGTGGATGTTGATTAGGCTGTCTATAAGAATAAATCATCTATGGTCATTCTTCTGAAGAAATACCAGTGAATCAAATTTCAGATACAATAATAAGCCAGATATTTAAGAACAGCATTGGCTAGGATAGATCAAGATAAATGTTATTGTGAACTTGTGTGAATAGAGCTGAGACTGGCTGTACTTTCACCAGATGTATCTTACTGAGTGGTCAATGTCACGATCATAGATATGGACCCTGTTCGAATACTTCAGAAATGCATCCTTCCTTACCTTCCTACCAGTGATGTTGTGGTAAAAAATAGGTGGGTAAACGCTGATCACCGATCGTGGTGAAAAAAGTAACGCACCCTATACTTTCAATGCCTTTTTCAGCAAAAGGTGGGTAAACTGTTACAGACCTGTGATTACTTCCATGAAGTAATCACAGATCTGAATTTGTTTGATTGATGAAAGTAATAAGGTGGTGATCTTGGACACTTATGCAATAATTTATAGATTTTTCTTACCTCAAGGAAACAAGGAAGGGAGGATGCATTTGTACAGTATTTGAACAGGGCCATTTGATTATTTCTGGGGAAAGGTCATTTGGGTGAACCGAATGGAAGGGCCATTTCCTGATCCTGAGGGAATCAGTGTTGTGTTGTAATTGCTGATTCAAATGTATTTCCTATTTATTCCAGTTCCACTGGCGCCCTATCAACAGTCTGCTCTTTTTTCAGCTGGGCTTTGGCTCCTTTCTGGGAATCATCGGAGCCCATCTGATAGAAAACAAGAGGCAGATGGTAAGAGGAATTATATTACGCCTGCACACCGTATCAGTTTCTATGCCACGGCTCTATATCTCTCTGCAGACATACACCACCAATAACCCAATCCAATTCTTTAAGCTGCATTCACTTGACATAGACTACATCCAAATTGCGGTCTTCATGTGGCATGGGCACACAACCACAGCTACCTTCTCTAGCAGAATGACACAGTTGGCTCACGGGGGTTTTAGCGTGGCTATCAGAAAATAGCTCCTAGCGCTTCTTGTGAGATGCACCCAGAAATAGACATGTGTAAGAGGAGGAGGACAGATGTCCACGCAGGAATGTACAGAAGGAACTGCAGATGAAAGGTGTTGCCAGGGGCATAGCCACTCTCCATAGCTCCCAAAATAAATAATGAGTGTGTAGCATGACAGCCTTAATGCACAGAAACTACAGGGGGGCTGGATGAGGAGCAAATAGCAGTAAACAACTTACATCCAAAGCACCCTAGTGCATTCCTCCCACATAATACAGTGGAGCTGGAGCTGTTGCCACCCTAGTGCATTCCTCCCACATAATACAGTGGAGCTGTTGCCACCCTAGTGCATTCCTCCCACATAATACAGTGGAGCTGTTGCCACCCTAGTGCATTCCTCCCACATAATACAGTGGAGCTGGAGCTGTTGCCACCCTAGTGCATTCCTCCCACATAATACAGTGGAGCTGTTGCCTCCCCCTAGTGCATTCCTCCCACATAATACAGTGGAGCTGTTGCCACCCTAGTGCATTCCTCCCACATAATACAGTGGAGCTGTTGCCACCCTAGTGCATTCCTCCCACATAATACAGTGGAGCTGTTGCCACCCTAGTGCATTCCTCCCACATAATACAGTGGAGCTGTTGCCAGCCTAGTGCATTCCTCCCACATAATACAGTGGAGCTGTTGCCACCCTAGTGCATTCCTCCCACATAATACAGTGGAGCTGTTGCCACCCTAGTGCATTCCTCCCACATAATACAGTTGACAACATATGGATATATCCGGCACCATCCACACATGTATACATGATGTGGAAATATTGTTGTTGTTGATGTTGCCAAACATAGATGGAATATATTCCCATGAAATTAATCTTGGCTCAGACCCAAGTCCCTACAGTTGCTGGTTGCTTTTGAATGTGTGTTGTCCCTGGCTACTGCTTCCTTCCTCTCCTCTCCTCCCAGGGAGGGATGTAGAGTGTTGTAGAAAGGGTGGGGTGATGTGTCATTGAATACATGCTGTCTTTCTTTGAGCAGTGAAAGGACTTGAGGGTGAGGGTAGCGGTGCCTGAAAAGAGCTGGGCACTGTGCCACGTGGGGCGGGCACCGCAGGACCGAGGTGACAGTCAGAGCACTCTATCACAGTTGTCCTGTGCCCACCTCCAATATACACCCCCACCCCCTCTCCTCACCGGGAACACGCACCCAATGTTGCATTCTCAGTGACTTGGTTTACACGTGTCCTCACACACTCATACAGTGGGGCAAAAAAGTATTTAGTCAGCCACCAATTGTGCAAGTTCTCCCACTTAAAAAGATGAGAGAGGCCTGTAATTTTCATCATAGGTACACTTCAACTATGACAGACAAAATGAGAAAAAAAATCCAGAAAATCACGTTGTAGGATTTTTAATGAATTTATTTGCAAATTATGGTGGAAAATAATACTGTAGTAGATAATATTGTAGTAGATAATACTGTAGTAGATAATATTGTAGTAGATAATACTGTAGTAGATAATACATAATATAGTAGATAATACAAAATGTAGTAGATAATACATCATGTAGTAGATAATACATCATGTAGTAGATAATGCTGTTGTAGATGATACATAATGTAGTAGATAATACTGTAGTAGATAATACATAATGTAGTAGATAATACATAATGCAGTAGATGATACATAATGTAGTAGATAATACTGTAGTAGATAATATTGTAGTAGATAATACATAATGTAGTAGATAATACATAATGTAGTAGATAATACTGTAGTAGATAATACATAATGTAGTCGATAATACATCATGTAGTAGATAATACATACTGTAGTAGATAATACATCATGTATTAGATAATACATACTGTAGTAGATAATACATAATGCAGTAGATGATACATAATGTAGTAGATAATACTGTAGTAGATAATACATAATGTAGTAGATAATACATAATGTAGTAGATAATACTGTAATAGATAATACATAATGTAGTAGATAATACATAATGTAGTAGATAATACATAATGTAGTAGATAATACTGTAATAGATAATACATAATGCAGTAGATGATACATAATGTAGTAGATAATACTGTAATAGATAATACATAATGTAGTAGATAATACATAATGTAGTAGATAATACATAATGTAGATAATACTGTAATAGATAATACATAATGCAGTAGATGACACATAATGTAGTAGATAATACATAATGTAGTAGATGATACATCATGTAGTAGATGATACATCATGTAGTAGATAATACTGTAACAGATAATACATAATCTAGTAGATAATACATCATGTAGTAGATAATACATCATGTAGTAGATAATACATCATGTAGTAGATAATGTCCAACATTAGATGCAGAGCAACAAACACAATAATTTATTCATGGAATGAGAATATTTCCCCTGAGGTGACTTTCCAATGGAAGGTAATAAGACTAAGGTCTGAGTGGATAGCTCTTTGTTTCTCTCCTCACTCTTTGTTTCTCTCCTCACTCTTTGTTTCTCTCCTCACTCTTTGTTTCTCTTACAGCTGGTGGCGTCCATTGTGTTCATCAGTTTTGGAGTGGTGGCTGCCTTCTGCTGTGCCATTGTGGATGGGGTGTTTGCAGCCAGACACATAGTGAGTAGCAGTACGAAGGAGAGGCAATAAGCCAAGCTCTAATGCAGTTAACATGCAGTCATATGGAATATCAATGTGTTAGTGTTATTACACAGTAACCACACTAGTAACTGATTTCATATATAATATGACCATTGTCAATTATTTTCAATTATAAACTGGGTGGTTCAAGCCCTGTTTGCTGATTGGCTGACAGTCATGGTATATCAGACCTTATACCACGGGTATGACCAAAACATTTATTTTTACTCCTCTAATTACGTTGGTAACCAGTTTATAATAGCAATAAGGCACCTCGGGGGTTTGTGATATATGGCCGATATACCACGACTAAGGGCTGTGTACAGGCACTCCGCGTTGCATTGTGCTTAAGAACAGCCCTTAGCCATGGTATACTGGCTATATACCACACCCCCTCGTGCTTTATTGCTTAATTATATCATTGTTTTTGTACCTTTTCTGTATTTTCCATGAGAAAGTATTAATTACATACTGGTTACTTACGTATAGAGTAACTAAAAGACGTAAATTAATTTTAATCTAGTGTTGTTGCAGTGTATCCTGCTGGTGTGGTTGATGCTGTTGTTTCTTCTCTAATGATGTGTAAAACCTAAACAGTAGGATGAAATGTTTGTATGTTTTGTTACGCCCCAGGACCTTAGACCTTACTATGCCGGCCGCTGTGATTTCTACGCCAATTCAAAATCCTCTGTGGATTATGAGGACGTAAGTGCACACTCATATCACCACTTTGTTGAAAGGTTGCCTTGAAGTTGTTTATATGTTGCCTTAAAGTTAAAAAGTTGCCTTAAAGTGGTTTAAACATTGCCTTAGAGTTGAAAATCCATCAGTTTCCCAATATAGAGAGCATGATCCATTTGCTTTACTGTGTGATAACAGTGACTACCTGTGTGAAATCTAGGTTCACTGCCAGACAGCATCCCGTGCAACCTGTAACCTACGTGTGAAATCTAATACCTGCTACTGCTGTGACCTCTACAACTGTGGCAAGTGAGTTTCCCAAGCCTCTTTCACCAACTTCTGTCATCACAGGATTATTTTGATATTATCTTGCAGTCTGAGAGGCAGCTTAACTCATCTCAATTTGATTGTTTTCTTAGTTTGATTATTTCCTTGTTTACCTCATGTATTTACCCTTGTGCTGTTTTAGTGTATTTTATGTTGCTGTAAGGTCAGCACTGGTGGAAAAATGAAATTGTAAAAACTTTTTTGGGCTTATGTTTCAGAGAACATCCTCTTTTGGGACATGCGAATAAAGATGTTTTGAAAAAGTTTAGGAAAACGTCCATGATTTGGAAGTAGGTCCCTTTCTTTTAGCCCCTTGAGACTCATTAACAACCCATTTTCTGTTGTTGTGGTTGATTTTAACAGTAGCTGTGTAGAAGTCTTCTTGCTTAGAACACACCATGGGAATGAGTGTATGAAGACCATGGGAATGAGTGTATCATCACTCCTGCATGAAGACCAGTCCACCTACCTGTCCCCCAGCTCTTACTTTCTAGTAGTTGTAGCTAGTTCCTCCATTTCTGCTCCATTTGACAGCCAAAGGCCAACTTATGTTCATGTATTTATATTCTGTTGTCATTTTCTATCAAATAATTAAATACACAGTGAATGTGGTACAAATGACACTTTTCTCTGTAGCCTTGCGTCTCAAGTAAGTGGTTCTTACTTACTTCTGTATGTCTTTACTCTTTGTCCTTCCTGATCTCGTACACCCACCTCTCCCACACACTGGCCCAGCCGTGTGGAGCTGATGGGGGGCTACCACGAGTACACGGAGGTGGGGAGCTGCGAGGATGTGGTACACCTTTATCACCTGCTGTGGTCCGTCACCATCCTCAACATCATCGCTCTTTTCCTGGGCATCATAACCGCCGCCGTGCTGGGAGGCTTCAAGGACATGGTGAGATGAACAGCAGGACATATCTGGGTTGTATTATTTAGGGCACATCCTAGCATTAAGTTTTAAAGTGTTTTTCAACAGAAACTGAAAGAAAGTGGTTCTTATTGGACTAGTTCAGGTATTCCCTCCCAGTTTTAGTCCGCTTTCTTCCGTTTGGTGCCTAATGAGTATGACCCTGGGACGTATATAGTGTACTTAGTTCAAGAAAGAAAGGGGGATACCTAGTCAGTTGTACAACTGAATGCATTCAACTGAACTGTATCTTCCGCATTTAACCCAACCCCTCTGAATCAGAGAGGTGAGGACGGATGCCTTAATCGAAATCCACGGCGCCTGGGGAACAGTGCGTTAACGACAGATTTTTGCCTTGTCAGCTCTGGAATTCGATCCAGCAACCTTTCGCCAGGCTACCTGCCGCCCCTACCTAGTTATGTCAAATAGTTTGAAATACTTGAGCTGCGATTGATTGAGTTTAACGCGGTATAATGGAAGCAATGGAATAGTCCCAAATGTGCAAACCTCAAGCTGAATCAATTTAAATGGATTTATTGGATTTATTTGACCCAGAGATGGAGGAGCAGACATGATATAAGACACTGACCCAGAGATGGAGGAGCAGACATGGTATAAGACACTGACCCAGAGATGGAGGAGCAGACATGGTATAAGACACTGACCCAGAGATGGAGGAGCAGACATGGTATAAGACACTGACCCAGAGATGGAGGAGCAGACATGATATAAGACACTGACCCAGAGATGGAGAAGCAGACATGATATAAGACACTGACCCAGAGATGGAGGAGCAGACATGATATAAGACACTGACCCAGAGATGGAGGAGCAGACATGATATAAGACACTGACCCAGACATGATATAAGACACTGACCCAGATATGGAGGAGCAGACATGATATAAGACACTGACCCGGAGATGGAGGAGCAGACATGATATAAGACACTGACCCAGAGATGGAGGAGCAGACATGATATAAGACACTGACCCAGAGATGGAGGAGCAGACATGGTATAAGACACTGACCCAGAGATGGAGGAGCAGACATGATATGACACTGACCCAGAGATGGAGGAGCAGACATGGTATAATACACTGACCCAGAGATGGAGGAGCAGACATGATATAAGACACTGACCCAGAGATGGAGGAGCAGACATGGTATAAGACACTGACCCAGAGATGGAGGAGCAGACATGATATAAGACACTGACCCAGAGATGTAGGAGCAGACATGATATAAGACACTGACCCAGAGATGGAGGAGCACATGGTTTTTGTGGGTAGTTGTTTTCTGTTTTGTGTCTGCACCAGACAGAACTGTTTCGTTTTGTTCAATTTGTTATTTTGTCTCAGTGTTCAGTTTAAATAAAGTCATGAACACTTACCACGCGGCGCTTTGGTCCGATTCCTCCTCTTCAGAAGATGACACCCGTTACAGTATAAGACACTGACCCAGAGATGGAGGAGCAAACATGATATAAGACACTGACCCAGAGATGGAGGAGCAGACATTTTTATTTTACCTTTATTTAACTAGGCAAGTCAGTTAAGAACAAATTCTTATTTTCAATGATGGCCTAGGAACAGTGGGTTAACTGCCTGTTCAGGGGCATAACGACAGACCTTGTTGGCTGGGGGGTTTGAACGTGCAACCTTCCGGTTACTAGTCCAACACTCTAACCACTAGGCTACCCTGTCGCCCCAGATAGTAACCCGGTAGGCAGAAATGAACAATTCTTAAAAAGTTGCCCAACCATTCTTAAAAGGTTGAATGATGTTAATTAGGCATTTTAGGCATTTGATTTACTTAGGGTTTGCTCAAGATGAAAACTTAGCACCTCGGCCCTTAGTGTGACCCTTAGCGTGGCCCTTCGTCAATCATTGTTGTGTGTGTGCGCGTGTGTGTGCGTGAGAGTGTGTGTTTACACCATGGACCACAGGTATCAGTATTGCTCATTCTATCTGTATGTGTTTTGGACAGACGCCCATGCTGACCCCTGACTCGTGTGAGTCAGAGCCCCTCCCAGCAGCTCCTGTCTCCACAGAGCTTCCAGCTCCCAGCACCTCCTCCTTCAACTGCTACTACAGCAATGCCCCCTACCTGCCACCCTATACTGCCTACGACCTGCAGGTAATAAACTACTAATACCCATCATTCATTACCCCCCAGAAAGCCACAACTAACAGGAATAATTCATTAGGACTGAAGATTAATTTAAACTATGTGTGGGTAGCTCAAACTCTTGAGGAGATCACGAGTTTATGTCAATGGTGTTATGATTCTGTCCTCACTGCTTGACCATAGGATGAGTACTGTACAAACTCAAGTCGCCTGTCTTGTTTCAACCCCGGCTCAACTTCCCCCTCATGTCTCTTCAGGGCTCCAGTATGATGTTCCCAGACTCTTCTGGCCTGTCTGATGAGTCCCAGTCGGGGGCCAGCCACATGTGGTCCTCCCTGGTCCCCCCGTGCTACTCTCCACCTTACTGCCCACCCGACGAGAAGCCCCCGCCATACAGCCCCTAGGAGAGAGGCTGGAACTGGGAAAGAACAGGGGAGGACATCCGGTATCGTCTCCTCTTTTGCCAGCTACATTGGCAACAAAGGGCAATGGGTATTGACGGGTGTTAGTGGACCTTGAATATTAACCTGTTTGAACGCGAGCTGCTGCTGCATCTGGTGCTCCAAACTGTTCCTGAGCAGCCAAGCCTGCCTGAGCTGTGTGGAATATAAAGATACAAGGAGTTAGTGGAAGAAAGAAAGAGCATGAGTCACTGATGTGACTAGAAGCCAGTGCGGTGAGGTTTAATTCATCCCCCAGTAAGTATAGCCTGTTAGGATTCAGCCAAACCTGGATGGAGCGGGGGGGTATAGCAAGACCCTGCTTGGCCTACACCCCCTTTTCTCAGCAGACTCTCTCAGTTGGTGCTAGTTTGCTCCCTAACTCTTCCCCTTGGCCCTAACTCTTCCATGTCTTCATTTCTAAGGGGTCTGGATAACTATAAGCAGCGTAGTGGGGGAGGCAACATCCTATCGTTTACACCTTACAGGTCTGCAAACATCAAAGGGTTATTTGATTTGATGTCATTAGGATCCCCATTAGCCGACACCAATGGTGACATCTAGTCTACCTGGGGTCTGATACACAACGAAAAAATACATTACAGACAAAAATACTATAATTTACATACATCTAAAAATATTAATACTAGCTAGGTTTCCATCCCTTTGAGGACAGATTTTCATGCAAATATTCTAGAATCCGCATAAAGAAAACATGCGCATTTTCCCACCAGTGGTGTGTTTCCACCAAATAGACTTGTTGCGGATAAAAATCAGTGCGTGATGACAATTTACTTTTTCACATAAGTTTTCATGTACAGAATTCATTTTTTAAGTTCAATGTGTTTCCATCGCATTTTTAACTTTACTTACTACTAACACTGTTGCGTTAATGTGCCTACTCTGGTCTTGGCAGTGTGCTCTAGCCAACAACTCACAGATACAGTGCGGGTAGGCTGTGCAGGTAGTCAAAAATGATACGATTATTATGGATAAGAGCAAGAATATTTTCATTTGTCAAATGGCAGTCAAGCATCGATCATCATGACACCAGAAAAGGACCCTCGATAGTTATTGGAAAGGAGCATCAAGATCACTTTGCACTTTCAGCACCCTGTGAAGTTCATCATAACATATTTCATCTGTAGCCTAATAAACTGCATGGTTTCCCGAGTTGTAGTGGGAGGATCACACACCATATCGCATGACTCCAAGTTTACTTTGATATATTTGCGCATAAAGGTGTTTCCACTGCCATTTCTCGCCTAATAAATTGTACAGACACAAAAAGATCCCACCATGTCGAACAAACAAATGATCTGTCGGCGTTTACAAAATTGTACTGAAACATCCTGTTTCCTTCACAGCTGTTATGATTGTTTTTTGTACGGTATGACTTTATCCGCATAAAAACTGTGGATGGAAACATAGTTAGTGACATTACAGACTTAAATATAAACTACAACTAAGGACACATTTAATAAAACTTAAGAATAATAATGTGTGGGTGTGTGTAGAGTGTGTGTGTGTGTGTGTGTGTGTGTGTGTGTGTGTGTGTGTGTGTGTGTGTGTGTGTGTGTGTGTGTGTGTGTGTGTGTGTGTGTGTGTGTGTGTGTGTGTGTGTGTGTGTGTGTGTGTGTGTGTGTGCATCGATCAGTTACACATACGTGTCAGTACATACACACAACAAGTAGGTCACATGGGGGAGAGGTGTTGCTTTATTTGTTTTTTGATATCAAGTTTGCGGTTCACTTTAGCAATATGAGAGGGAAGGGAGTTCCATGCAATCGTGGCTCTATATAATACTGTACGTTTCCTTTAATTTGTTCTGGACCTGGGAACTGTGAAGAGACCCCTGGTGGCATGTCTGGTGGGGTAAGTATTTCTGTCAGAGCTATATGTAAGTTGATTATGCAGACAATTTAGAATTTTCAACACATTAATATATCTGACAAAAACAAGAATTGATGCAGTCAATCTCTCCTCTATTTTGAGCAAAGAGAGACTGACGTGCATACTGTAGACAATTGCCCTAAGAGTACATTGAAGGGCAAGACGTGCTGCAGGGGCCACCTGCAGCTTTTCTAGGTTCTTCTTTGCAGATTAGATCAAACTGGGCTTTTGGTTGACTGTGATGTTAAAAATTCGGAGCATCTTTTTATCACAGACAGACCTCTCCCCATCTTTACAACAATTGAATCAATATGTCTTGACCATGACAATTTATAATCTAGGGCGACCCCGAGAAGTTTAGTTTCCTCAACTTGTTCAACAGCCACATCATTCATTACCAGAGGTCTAGAACTTACGGAATGATTTGCACCAAATATGTGTTATGGCTTTACATCCTATGGTAAAGAATGTAAAGCCATAACACATAGGTTTATCCAACAACAGGCTATGGTCAATAATATTAAAGTTTGTTCTGAAGTCTAACAATACAGCTCCCACCATCTTTTTATTATCAATTTCTTTCAGCCAATCATCAGTCATTTGTGTCAGTGCAGTACATGTTGAGTGCCCTTCTCTGTTGTTAATTAGATTACAGAGAAATAGCATTGTATTTGGTCAAACACCAGTTTTTCCTGAAGTTTGCTAAGAGCTGGCAGAAAGCTTATTAGTCAGCTGTTAGAACCAGTAAAGAATGATTTACCATTCTTGGGTAGCGGAATGACTTTGGCTTCCCTCCAGACCTGAGGACAAACACTTTTCTCCAGGCTCAGACTAAAGATATGACAGATAGGAGTGGCTATAGAGTCAGCTACCATCCTCAGTAGCTTTCCAGCTTTCCATCTAATTTGTCAATGCCAGGTGATTTCTCATTATTGATGGATAACAATTTTTCAACCATAAATATGATGGCTCACAGTTTGTTTTGGGCATGAGTTTGTCAACTCTGCCAATGAAATAGTAATTAAAATAATTCTCAATTTCAAAAGGTTACAGCCAAGGGGAAGGGGTAGGAGCGAATTGGGATTGGCTGTAGTGTATCAAAAACAAGCTGACCTTTCTTAAGATGCCAGGACTGTCTACAGATGTGCCTTATCCATATCTGTCAACTCAAGAGAAGCACTAGTTATCCTGGCCAGATGAGAAGCTCTCCTCAAACAATGTGCTCTCCTCCTTGGACAATGTGGTCTCCTCCTTGGACTATGTGGTGTCTTCCTTGGACAATGTGCTCTCCTCCTTGGACAATGTGCTCTCCTCCATGGACAATGTGCTCTCCTTGGACAATGTACTCTCCTCCTTGGACAATGTGCTCTCCTTAGACAATGTGCTCTCTTCCTTGGACAATATGCTCTCCTGTAATGTACTCTACAACATCATTATCACCCCAGTACAAGAAATATCAGCTGTAACGGTGCTTGGATTTATGTAAAGGTACACCATTTTCTCTAGTAGTGCAATTGAAAATGAAGGTATTGAAGAATCGATACTGAAGATCACAGTTCACCCTGTTAATCTAGCTCACAGTATTGTTGTTATAGATAGGTCACAGTTCACCCTATTAATCTAGCTCACAGTATTGTTGTTATAGATAGGTCACAGTTCACCCTATTAATCTAGCTCACAGTATTGTTGTTATAGATAGGTCACAGTTCACCCTATTAATCTAGCTCACAGTATTGTTGTTATAGATAGGTCACAGTTCACCCTATTAATCTAGCTCACAGTATTGTTGTTATAGATAGGTCACAGTTCACCCTATTAATCTAGCTCACAGTATTGTTGTTATAGATAGGTCACAGTTCACCCTATTAATCTAGCTCACAGTATTGTTGTTATAGATAGGTCACAGTTCACCCTATTAATCTAGCTCACAGTATTGTTGTTATAGATAGGTCACAGTTCACCCTATTAATCTAGCTCACAGTATTGTTGTTATAGATAGGTCACAGTTCACCCTATTAATCTAGCTCACAGTATTGTTGTTATAGATAGGTCACAGTTCACCCTATTAATCTAGCTCACAGTATTGTTGTTATAGATAGGTCACAGTTCACCCTATTAATCTAGCTCACAGTATTGTTGTTATAGATAGGTCACAGTTCACCCTATTAATCTAGCTCACAGTATTGTTGTTATAGATAGGTCACAGTTCACCCTATTAATCTAGCTCACAGTATTGTTGTTATAGATAGTTCACCTTAATACTATACCTCGCATTATTGTTGTTATAGATTGTGAACAGGGTTATAGCAGAGCAAATAATGAGAACATACTCTAAGTCTGTTTGTTGTAAGGGGTGGATTAGGGGGAATCTGAAACATAAATTATCACTCCGAACGTTATGTAATGTATTTTATAAATTGCAAAGGGACTGGCTAAACACGAACCTATTCTGTTTCTTTCTAGGTGTGATATAACAGGCTTTTACACTTGAATAAAGCAAAAAACAGTGTTGTGTGTTGTATCTTAATCACAATATGCATAGACCTCAAAGTAAAGAGCAGCGTCTTGAGATCATCTATTAAAGTAATCAGCTTTGTTTTTGCATAATTTTTTTGAACAACACTTTCTCAACAGCTGAAGATGTACTTCTGCTGACTGGAGTGGATTGATTGTCTCGCCATTAAAAATATTTTTTGTGAAAAAATGCATGTACGGTGTTACTTTCCATAGACAACGTACACTGATTATAGAAAACATTAGGAACACCTTCCTAATATTGAGTTGCACCCGCTTTTGCCCCCAGAACAGCCTCAATTTGTCGGGGCATGGTCTATACAAGGTGTCGAAAGCGTTCCACAGGGATGCTGGCCCATGTTGACTCCAATGTTTCCCACAGTAGTGTCAAGTTGCCTGGATTTCCTTTAGATGGTAGACCATTCTTGATACACACGGGAAACTGTTGAGCATGAAATCCCCAGCAGCATTGCAGTTCTTGACACGAACAGGGGAGCCTGGCACCGACTACTATACCATGTTCAAAGGCACTTAAATATTTTGTATTGACAATTCACCCTTTGAATGGCACAATCCATGTCTCAATTGCCTCAAGGCTTAAAAATCCTTTTTGAACCCGTCTCCTACCCTTCTACACTGATTTAGTGGATTTAACAAGTGACATCAATAAGGGGTCATAGATTTCACCTGGATTCACCTGGTCAGTCTGTCATGGAAAGAGCAGACGTTCCTGATGTGTTGTGTCACGCCCTGGTCAAAGTATTTTGTGTTTATCTTTATGTATTTGGTCAGGCCAGGGTGTGGCATGGGGTTTTTGTAATTGTGGTGTGTTTGTCTTGGGGTTTTGGTGGTGGTATTGGGATTGTAGCTTAGTGGGTTGTCTAGCAAAGTCTATGGCTGTCTGGAGTGGTTCTCAATCAGAGGCAGATGCTTATCGTTGTCTCTGATTGGGAACCATATTTAGGCAGCCATATTCTTTGAGTTTGTCGTGGGTGATTGTCCTTAGTGTCTTACTTGTACTCTCTGTTAGTTTGCACTAGATAGGCTGTTTTCGGTTTTCATTACGTTTATTGTTTTGTAGTGTTTAGTGTTTAGTCGTGTTTACGTTTTGTTTAATAAATATGGATCGCAATCGACACGCTGCAGTTTGGTCCGACTCTCCTTCATCACCACTAGAAAACCGTTACAGAATCACCCACCACCAACGGACCAAGCAGCGTGTTAACAGGCAGGAACCACAGGCAACAGAGGCAGCAGCAGCAGGAGCAGCAGCAGCTGCAGTGGGAGAGGCTGCACCACCTGGAGAAATGGACATGGGAGGAAGAACTGGACGGTAAAGGACCCTGGGCTCAGCCTGGAGAATATCGCCGCCCCAAGGAAGAACTGGAGGCGGCGAAAGCTGAGAGGCGCAGATATGAGGAGGCAGCACGGCGTAGCGGATGGAAGCCTGAGAATCAGCCCCAAAAATTTCTTGGGGGGCTCAGGGAGAGTGTGGCAGAGTCAGGAGTCAGACCTGAGCCAACTCTCCCTGTTTATCGTGAGGAGCCAAGGAGGAGACCAGAACCAGAGACTGTGAAGGAGTTAATGGGGAAATTGGAGGAGAGAGAAATGAGGGAGTTGCTGTGTTGGTGCTTTTTGCATGGAATTCGCCCGACGGAACGTGTTGGGGATTTGATGGCACCTGGGTTAGCGCTCCATACTCGTCCTGAGGTGCGTGTTAGTCGGCTGGTGAAGTTGGTGCCAGCCTCACGCACCAGGCCTCCTGTGCACATCCCTAGCCTTGCACATCCTGTGCCAACACTGCTCTCAAGATCTCCAGTACGCCTTCACGGTCTAGCCCATCCTGTGCTACCTCCACACTCCAGTCCTCCGGTAGCAGCTCCCCGCTCCAGGCTTCCTGTGCGTGTCCTCGATCCAGTACCACCAGTTCCAGCACCATGCACCAGGCCTTCAGTGTGCCTTGCCTGTTCAGCGCAGCCAGCGCTTTTCTCCTCTCCTGCGCTGCTGGAGTCTCCCGCCTGTTTAGCGCAGCCAGAGCCTTTCTCCTCTACAGCGCTGCCGGATCCTCCCGCCTGTTCAGCGCAGCCAGAGCCTTCCTCCTCTACAGCGCTGCCGGAGCCTCCCGCCTGTTTAGCGCAGCCAGAGCCTTTCTCCTCTCCTACGCTGCCGGAGTCTCCCGCCTGTTCAGCGCAGCCAGAGCTGCCAGCCTGCATGGAGAAGCCAGAGCTGCCAGCCTGCATGGAGCAGCCAGAGCTGTCAGTCCGCATAGAGCAGCCAGAGCTGTCAGTCCGCATAGAGCAGCCAGAGATGTCAGTCTGCATGGAGCAGCCAGAGATGTCAGTCTGCATGGAGCAGCCAGAGATGTCAGTCTGCATGGAGCAGCCAGAGCTGTCAGTCTGCATGGAGCAGCCAGAGCTGCCAGTCTGCAGAGCTGAGCAGCCAGAGCTGTCAGTCTGCATGGAGCAGCCAGAGCTGCCAGTCTGCATGAAGCAGCCAGTCTGCATGGAGCAGCCAGAGCTGTCAGTCTGCATGGAGCAGCCAGAGCTGCCAGTCTGCATGGAGCAGCCAGAGCTGCCAGTCTGCATGAAGCAGCCAGAGCTGTCAGTCTGCATGGAGCAGCCAGAGCTGCCAGTCTGCATGGAGCTGCCAGTCTGCAAGGAGCAGCCAGAGCTGTCAGTCTACATGAAGCAGCCCGAGCTGCCAGTCTGCATGAAGCAGCCAGTCTACATGGAGCAGCCAGAGCTGCCAGTCTGCATGAAGCAGCCAGAGCTGTCAGTCTGCATGGAACAGTCAGAGCTGTCAGTCTGCATGGAGCAGCCAGAGCTGTCAGTCTACATGAAGCAGCCCGAGCTGCCAGTCTGCATGAAGCAGCCAGTCTACATGGAGCAGCCAGAGCTGCCAGTCTGCATGAAGCAGCCAGAGCTGTCAGTCTGCATGGAACAGTCAGAGCTGTCAGTCTGCATGGAGCAGCCAGAGCTGTCAGTCTACATGAAGCAGCCCGAGCTGCCAGTCTGCATGAAGCAGCCAGTCTACATGGAGCAGCCAGAGCTGTCAGTCATGGAGCAGCCAGAGCTGTCAGTCTACATGAAGCAGCCCGAGCTGCCAGTCTGCATGAAGCAGCCAGTCTACATGGAGCAGCCAGAGATGTCAGTCTGCATGGAGCAGCCAGTCTGCATGGAGCAGCCAGTCTGCATGGAGCTGCCAGTCTGCATGGAGCTGCCAGTCTGCATGGAGCTGCCAGTCTGCAAGGAGCTGTCAGTCTGCACGGAGCTGTCAGTCTGCACGGAGCTGCCAGTCTGTAAGGAGCTGCCAGTCTGCAAGGAGCTGCCAGTCAGCACGGAGCCGCCAGAGCGGTCAGTCTGTAAGAAGCCGCCAGAGCTGTCAGCCTATATGGAGCAGCTAGTGCCCCCAGTCTGCCCAGCGTCGCCAGTCTGCCCAGCGCCGTCAGTCTGCCCAGCATCGCCAGTCTGCCCAGCGTCGCCAGTCTGCCCAGCGCCGTCAGTCTGCCCAGCATCGCCAGTCTGCCCAGCATCGCCAGTCTGCCCAGCGTCGTCAGTCTGCCCAGCGTCGTCAGTCTGCCCAGCGTCGTCAGTCTGCCCAGCGTCGTCAGTCTGCCCAGCACCGCCAGTATGCCCAGCGCCGCCAGTCTGCCCAGCGCCGCCAGTCTGCCCAGCATCGCCAGTCTGCCCAGCGCCGCCAGTCTGCCCAGCGCCGCCAGTCTGCCCAGCGCCGCCAGATCTGCCAGTCAACCAGACTCTTCCAGATCTGCCAGTCAACCAGACTCTTCCAGATCTGCCAGTCAGCCAGGATCTGCCAGTCAGCCAGGATCTGCCAGTCAGCCAGGATCTGCTGAAACCACCAGCCAGCCAGGAGCTGGTAGATCTATCTACCTGCCTGAGCTTCCTCTCACTCCTGAGCTTCCTCTACTCCTGAGCTTTCTCTCACTCCTGAGCTTTCTCTCACTCCTGAGCTTTCTCTCACTCCTGAGCTTTCTCTCACTCCTGAGCTTTCTCTCACTCCCGAGCTTCCCCTCAGTCCCGAGCTGCCTCGGTCCCGAGCTGTCCTTCAGTCCCGATCTGCTCCTCAGTCCAGTGGGGTTCTGGGTGGGGACTACTAGGCCATGGTCGGCGGCGAGGGTGGACTATCCAGGGACGAAGGGAGAGGGGACTAAGACATTAAAGGAGTGGGGTCCACGTCCCGCGCCGGAGCCGCCACCATGGACAGACGCCCACCCGGACCCTCCCTATTGTTTTGAGGTGCGTTCGGGAGTCCGCACCTTAGGGGGGTTCTGTCACGCCCTGGTCAAAGTATTTTGTGTTTATCTTTATGTATTTGGTCAGGCCAGGGTGTGGCATGGGGTTTTTGTAATTGTGGTGTGTTTGTCTTGGGGTTTTGGTGGTGGTATTGGGATTGTAGCTTAGTGGGTTGTCTAGCAAAGTCTATGGCTGTCTGGAGTGGTTCTCAATCAGAGGCAGATGCTTATCGTTGTCTCTGATTGGGAACCATATTTAGGCAGCCATATTCTTTGAGTTTGTCGTGGGTGATTGTCCTTAGTGTCTTACTTGTACTCTCTGTTAGTTTGCACTAGATAGGCTGTTTTCGGTTTTCATTACGTTTATTGTTTTGTAGTGTTTAGTGTTTAGTCGTGTTTACGTTTTGTTTAATAAATATGGATCGCAATCGACACGCTGCAGTTTGGTCCGACTCTCCTTCATCACCACTAGAAAACCGTTACAGTTGTACAGTCAGTGTATACTATCAGTATAGGGTAAATAAAGTCAACAAACATCATGCGGTGTTGAATACACAACTCACAAGGAGCATTTGATTTTCGTTTCTTTAAATAAAATAATCAACTGGGGTTGAGGGAATGCCAATGGAGGGGCCTTCATTAATATGAGAGTTAGGGCAACAACCAACAATATTTACCTTCCTTCATTACTATGGGAGTTAGGAGAACTACCAGATGTATCCTCTTCCATTACTATGGGTGTTAGAACAACTACCAGATTAATCCTCCTTCATTACTACGGTAGTCAGGACAACTACCAGATGTATCCTCCTTCAGTACTATGGGAGTTAGGACAACTACCAGATCTATCTTCATTAGTTTCTTTGGGAGTTAGGACTACTACCAGATTCATTCTCCTTCAGTACTATGGGAGTTAGGACCACTGTCATGTTTTTGGCTATGCCGGATTAAGTGATATGACATGCTATTCTATAAAATCATTTCTCCGTAATTAACATTACCTGATTGAGCTAATCAATGTAAATGTAATTAACAAGAGAGTTGTGGAACCACAAAAGAACATTTATAGAACTGTTATCTTCCGAATAAACTCTTAAAGACCTAGTAATATTTTACATCAATAGCAGTCAATATTAATCGTCACCTTATTTAGTCTCATCTGAAAGTTGTAAATTCTTGGTTATCTTCACGAACCCTGGCTAACTGGTTGAATCAGCAATACAAAATGTAATTATTTATTTACTAAATACCTAACTAATCACACAGAATTACACATACACATAATTAATCATAACTTGATTACAAATTACGTCCTAGCGGGCAGAACAGATATGACAGCTTGTTACTATGGGAGTCAGGACAACTACCGGATTCCTTTTCCTCCGTTCCTATGGGAGTTAGGACACCTACCAGAAATGTCCTCCTTCTTTACTAAGGAAGTCAGGAAACCTACCAGATTCATCGTCCTTCATTACTATGGGTGTCAGGAGAACTACCAGATTTATCCTCCTTCATTACTATGGGAGTTAGGACATCTACCAGACTAATTTTCCTCCATTACTTTTGGAGTGAAGACAACTACCAGATGTATACTCCTTCATTACTAAGGGAGTTAGGACAACTACCAGATTCATCCTCCACCATTACCATGTGATTCAGGACAAGTACCAGATGTATCCTCCTTCATTACTATGGGAATAAGGACAACTACAAGATTCATTCTCCTCCATTAGTTTGGAAGTTAGGACAACTATAAAAAAATTCCTCCTTTGTTACTACGGGAGTGAGGAAAACTAACAGATTCATCCTCCTCCATTACTATGGGAGTAAGGACAAATACAAGATGTATCCTCCTTCATTACTATGGGAGATAGGACAACTTCTAGATTTGTCCATCCTTCATAACTACGAGAGTCAGGACAACTTCCAGAATGAATCTCCTTCATTTCTATGGGAGTCAGGACCACTACCAGAAGCATCCTCCTTCATTACTATGGGAATTAGGACAACTACCAGATTAATTTTCCTCCATTACTATGGGAGTTAGGACACCTACCAGATTTATCCTTCTTTGTTACTACGGGAGTCAGGAAAACTTCCAGATTCGTCCTCCTTCATTACTATGGGAGTCAGGAAAACTACCTGATTTATCCTCCTTCATTACTATGGGAGTCAGGAAAACTACCTGATTTATCCTCCTTCATTACTATGGGAGTCAGGACAACTAGCAGATTCATTCTTCTCCATTACTATGGGAGTTAAGACAACTACCAGATTATTTATCCTCCTTCATTACTGAGGGAGTTAGGACAACTACCAGATGTTTTCTCCGTCATCACCATGGGATTCAGGACAACTACGGGATGTATCCTCCTTCATTTCTACGGGAGTCAGGACAACTTCCAGATTAATTATCCTCCATTACTATGGGAGTTGGGACAACTACCAGATTTATCCTCCTTAATTACTACGGGAGTCAGGACCACTACCAGATTTATCCTCCTTCATTACTATGGGAATCAGGACAACTACCAGATTCATTATCCTCCATTACTAGGGGAGTTAGGACAACTACCAGATGTATCCTCCTTCATTACGAAGTGAGTCAGGAAAACTACCAGATTCCTCGTCCCTCATTACCATGGGAGTCAGGACAACTACCCAATATATCCTCCTTCATTACTACGGGAGTCAGGAAAACGACCAGATTCATAGACCTACATTACCATGGGAGTCAGGACAACTACCTGAAATATCCTCCTTCGTTACTACGGGAGTTGGGACAACTACCAGATTTATCCTTTTTCATTACTACAGGAGTCAGGACAACTACCAGATGTATCCTCCTTCATTACTATGGGAGTCAGGACAACTACCAGATTCATCCTCCTCCATTACTATGGGAGTTAGGACAAATACCAGATGTATCCTCCTTCATTACTATGGGAGTCAGGACAACTAGCAGATGTATCTTGTTTCATTACTACGGGAGTCAGGACCACTACCAGATGCATCCTCCTTCATTACTATGGGAGTCAGGAAAACCACCAGAATCCCGCACCCACGAAGGAATGGAGTCAGCAGGAGCAACAGCCAACCCTCTCCCATCGATGGAGGAAAGGGTTCGACATCATACCACCGTTCTTCATCGGATCGGAACGGCTATGGATCAGGTGATGGAGAGAATGGACCGATGGGAGAGAAGTGGTCTCCTCTCTCCACCTTCGGCTCCCCCAGCTCAGGACTCCCCATCTCCCGACTTCAGCACCCTCCGTCTTATGCTCCCGAGGGTTTATGATGGAGCGGCGGCGGGGTGCCAGGGGTTCTTACTCCAGCTGGAACTGTACCTGGCCACCGTCAGACCCACTCCCTCGGGAGCGGAGAGGGTGAGTGTCCTCATCTCCTGCCTCACGGGTCGTGCTCTGGAGTGGGCGAACGCAGTCTGGAATGGCCCAGACTCAGCGAAGGAGAGGGTCCTGTCCAGATGTTCCACCAGCGCCCCAGCACCTCCAATCCCGTTCCCGATGGAGTTGGGATCCGACTGGGCTGTGCCGTTCGGAGAGGGTCCTGTGGTTCCACCACCCAGTACCGGAGGAGGAGGCTTCCTGCACCAGCTGTGGTCAGAGAGGACACACGGCCGATCGGTGCTGGGGGGGTCCGTCTGGGAGTCGAGATGGCAGGCGGAACACTTCTCGTTCACCCCAGGTGAGTCAGCACCAAACTCACCCAGAACCTCCTGTTGGTCATATGTTTGTCTTGATTTTTTAGTCGATTCAGGCGCAGCTAGTCGATTCAGGCACAGCTGGGAACTTTATGGATCGCGGACTCGCTATTAAATTAGGTGTTCCGCTTGTGCCGATAGATTCTCCCTTTCCCGTGCACCTAGATAGCCGACCATTAGGGTCAGGGGTGGTCGGGGAGACCACGGTTCCACTGGACATGGTAACGCAGGGGAATCATAGGGAGCGTATCAGTCTCTATATTATTGATTCACCTGCGTTTCCAGTGGTGCTAGGGATTCCCTGGCTGGCCCGGCACAATCCTAAAATTTCGTGGAGACAGGGGGTTCTCCAGGGGTGGTCAGAGGAGTGTTCTGGAAGGTTCTGGGAGTTTCCATCGGTACAACGTCGGTGGAGAGTCCAGACCAGGTTCCCACGGTGTGCATTCCCCCTGAGTATGCCGATTTGGCAATCGCTTTCAGTAAAAAGAAGGCGACTAAATTACCATCACATCGACCGGGAAGGGATTGTGCGATAGGTAAACGCTGCGCTTCCCAAGAGTCACGTGTACCCATTGTCCCAAGAGGAGACGTTGGCTATGGAGACATATATCACAGAGTCTCTGGGACAGGGGTACATTCGGTCCTCCATCTCACCCGTCTCCTCGAGTTTCTTTTTTGTGAAGAAAAAGGAGGGAGGTTTGCGTCCATGTATTGATTATAGAGGTCTAAATGCCATCACAGTGGGGTTCAGCTACCCACTACCTCTCGTTGCTACGGCAGTGGAATCATTTCAGGGAGCGCAGTTCTTCACAAAATTGGATCTCAGGAGCGTGTATAGCCTGGTGCGTATTCGGAAGGGAGACGAGTGGAAAACCGCATTTAGTACCACATCGGGCCACTATGAGTACTGCGTCATGCCGTATGGGTTAAAGAATGCTGCAGCCGTTTTCCAATCCTTTGTAGACGAGATTCTCAGGGACCTGCACGGGCAGGGAGTGGTTGTTTATATCGATGACATTCTGATCTACTCAGCCACTCACGCCACGCATGTGTCTCTGGTACGCAAGGTGCTTGGTAGACTGCTGGAGCATGACCTATACGTCAAGGCTGAGAAGTGTGTGTTCTCCAAACAAGCCGTCTCCTTTCTGGGTTATCGCATTTCCACCTTGGGGGTGGAGATGGAGGGTGACCGCAGTAAGGCCGTGCGTAATTGGCCGACTCCGACCACGGTAAAAGAGGTGCAGCGGTTTTTGTGTTTTGCCAAGTACTACTGGAGGTTTATCCGGTTTATCCAGAGGTCAGGGCTCTGAAGGTGTGGAGACACTGGCTTGAGGGGGCTAAGCACCCCTTTCTCATCTGGACTGACCACCAAAATCTGGAGTATATTCGGGCAGCTAGGAGACTGAACCCACGTCAGGCAAGGTGGGCCATATTTTTCACCCGATTCCGGTTCACGTTATCGTATAGACCGGGCTCCCAGAACGTGAAGGCGGACGCACTGTCCCGCCTTTACGACACAGAGGATAGGTCCACCGAACCTACTCCCATCCTTCCCGCCTCAAGGCTGATAGCACGAGTGGTATGGGAGGTGGACTCGGACATCGAGCGGGCGTTACAGGCTGAACCTGTGCCTCCTCAGTGTCCGGCGGGGCGGAAGTACGTGCCGCTTGGTGTTCGGGACCAACTGATTCGGTGGGCTCACGTCCTACCCTCCTCGGGTCACCCTGGGGTGAGGAGGACAGTGGGGAGCCTTCGGGGGAGGTATTGGTGGCCTACCTTGGCTAGGGACGTTAAGGTTTATGTCTCCTCCTGTTCGGTATGCGCCCAGAGTAAGGCTCCTAGGCACCTTCCTAGAGGGAAGTTACAACCGCTCCCCGTTCCACAGTGGCCATGGTCACATCTATACGTAGATTTTCTGACCGATCTTCCCCCGTCTCAGGGGAACACCACAGTTCTGGTGATTGTGGATCGGTTCTCTAAGTCCTGCCGTCTCCTCCCGTTGCCCGGTATCCCTACAGCCCTACAGACTGCGGAGGCATTATTCACCCACGTCTTCCGGCACTACGGGGTGCCTGAGGACATCGTTTCTGATCGGGGCCCCCAGTTCACGTCCCGAGTATGGAGGGCGTTCATGGAGCGTCTGGGGGTCTCGGTCAGCCTGACCTCCGGTTATCACCCCAAGAGTAATGGGCAGGTGGAGAGAGTAAACCAGGAGGTGGGTAGGTTTCTGCGGTCGTATTGCCAGGACCGGCCAGGGGAGTGGGCGAGATACATCCCCTGGGCCGAAATGGCCCAGAACTCACTACGCCACTCCTCTACTAATGTGTCCCCCTTTCAGTGTGTGTTGGGGTACCAGCCGTTCCTGGCACCGTGGCATCCGAGCCAGACTGATGTCCTGCGGTGGAGGAATGGGTGCAGCTCTCCAAAGAGACCTGGAGGGCCGTCCAGGAATCCCTTCAACAAGCTAGTGGACGGCAGAAAAGGAGTGCTGACCGCCATTGCAGTGAAGCCCCCGTGTTTGTACCGGGGGACAGGGTCTGGCTCTCGACCCGAAACCTGCCCCTCCGCTTGCCCTGCCGGAAGCTTGGGCCGCAGTGTGTAGGGCCTTTCAAAGTCCTGAGGAGAATAAACGAGGTGTGTTATCGATTACAACTCCCTTCCTATTATCGTATTAACCCCTCGTTTCATGTGTCTCTCATCAGGCCGGTGGTAGCTGGTCCCCTACAGGACGGTGAGGTGCCGGAGGTCCCTCCTCCCCCTCTGGACATCGAGGGGTCCCCGGCGTATACGATACGGGCCATTCTGGACTCGAGATGCCGGGTGAGGGTCCTGCAGTACCTCGTGGACTGGGAGGGGTACGGTCCGGAGGAGAGGTGCTGGGTACCGGTGGGGGACATTTTGGATCCGTCAATGTTGAGGGATTTCCATCGCCTCCATCCGGATCACCCTGCGCCTCGTCCTCCGGGTCGACCTCGAGGCTGGTGTCGGCGCACTGCGGGAGCCGGCGTCAAGGGGGGTACTGTCACAACTCCGACCGAAGGTGGCTCCCCTTCCCGTTCGGGTGGCGCTCGGCGGTCGTCGTCGCCGGCCTACTAGCTGCCACTGATTCATTCCTCCCCCTCCTTATGTGTTTATTGAGTATACCTGTTTTGAGTTGGGTATAATTAGTGAGGCTTTATTAGTCAGCCGGCCCGCCTGGTTCTTTGTGCGGTATTAATTATTGTGACCTTCTGTTTTGTAGTAGAGGAACGTGTTTGTTCCAAGTCGTGTATTTTGGTTGTGAGCACCCTGTGTTATGTTTGGTGCATTAAAAAGCACAGCATCGCACTCTCTGTTTCCTGCGTCTGACTCCACACCCACGACACCCGGAACGTTACAGGGAGTCAGGAAAAACAGCAGATTCATTTTATTTTATTTATTTTGCTCCATTACTATGGGAGCTAAGACAACTACAAGATTTATCCTCCTTCATTACTATGGGAGTCAGGAAAAACACCAGATTCATCCTCCTTCATAACTACGAGAGTCAGGACAACTTCCAGAATTATCCTCCTTCATTTCTATGGGAGTTAAGAGAGCTACCAGAAGATTTATCCTTCTTCGTTTCTGTGGGAGTTAGGACAACTACCAGATTTATCCTCCATCATCACCATGGGAATCAGGACAACTACCAGATGTATCCTCCATTACTATGGGATTCAGGACAACTACCAGATGTATCCTCCTTCATTTCTACGGGAGTCATGACAACTACCAGATTCATCGTCCTCCATTACTATGGGAGTTGGGACAACTACCAGATTTATCCTCCTTCATTTCTATGAGAATCAGGACAACTACCAGATTCATTCTCCTCCATTACTACGGAAGTCAGGACAACCTCCAGATTCATTCTTCTACATTACTATGGGAGTTAAGACAACTACCAGATGATTTATCCTCCTTCGTTACTGAGGGAGTTAGGACAACTACCAGATTCATCCTCCGTCATCACCATGGGATTTAGGACAACTACCAGATGTATCCTCCATTACTATGGGGGTCAGGACAACTACCAGATGTATCCTCCATTACTATGGGTGTCAGGACAACTACCAGATGTATCCTCCATTAATATGGGAGTCAGGACAACTACCAGATGTATCCTCCATTACTATGGGGGTCAGGACAACTACCAGATGTATCCTCCATTACTATGGGAGTCAGGACAACTCCCAGATGTATCCTCCTTCATTTCTACAGGAGTCAGGACAACTACCAGATTCATCATCCTCCATTACTATGGGAGTCAGAACAACTACCAGATTTATCCTCTTTCATTACTATGGGAGTCAGGACCACTACCAGATGTATCCTCCTTCATTACTATGGTAGCTGGGACAACAACCAGATTAATTATCCTCCATTACTATGGGAGTAAGGACAACTACCAGATTTAACCTCCTCCATTACTATGGGAGTTAGGACAACTACCAGATTTGTCCTCCTTCATTACTATGGGAATCAGGACAACAACCAGATTCATCCTCCTCCAATATAATGGGAGTCAGGAAAACTACCAGAATTATCTTCTTTCATTACTATGGGAGTTAGAACAACTACCAGATGTCTCCTCCTTCATTACTATGGGAGTCAGGACAACAACCAGAATTATCCTTCTTCATACAAAAAGGACAGCCATCTCAAGCTAAAGATTTCTTCCCTTCTGTGAAATGAGACACACTTTGGTTTTATTTACTTTATTAACAGTTGTTCAGCACTAAGACCTAATAAATACATTATTTAAACAGAACATTTTAAAATTAAAAAGGTGTTTAGCACAATTATGTAGAAGACACCACTGTTAATTTTGTAATTTTTGCTTTAAACCATAAAAGCTGGAAGTGCCCTTATTGAAGGACATACTGAAGCAGTATAAAATGTCAAGTTAGCTCTACAGTCCAACTCTATTCAACTACATACTGACAAGACAAGACTGGGAAGAAAAAGGAACATGATTCCAATGAGTTACATGAGTACTATGATACACTACATAGGCTAACTTTATACATACAGAGTAGCAGGCAGCTTCGTCCTTGACAGAACATGACTTTTAGAAAGACTGCAAAATATATGGCCAGCATATGAAAGGAAAAAAAAAAGGTCCCAACAAAAGAGTAGACCATGTAAGGTAAGTCATGATCAAACCATTTGCAAGGACTTCAATATTTAATGGACATAATTAAATCTTAAATTATAGGTTTGTGCAACCAATTCAACTACTAAATAATTATTGCAACTGCGTTTCCCTTCAACATTGGGCAGAAGTGTTATAATCAACCATTAATTACAAGCACAGCAAAACCAGTCATTTGTGCTCAATTGCCTCTTCATTTGTGGCACAAAAATAATCCAATAGAAATTTGAACAATCCAGATTTTAATCAACACATATGGTATTTGAAGCAATGTATCCCATCAATGAGCTGGTATCTGAATCCCTGTGTGCAGAAAGAGCATCAGTTTCAGTATCAATTAATTCCATCCATATCCCACATCCTGATCCAATCTCTGTGGTTTGAAAATAAACTGTACATTATCTTCTCAAAGGCATAACATACTTTGCCTCTATAAAAAAAAATTCATAAAATAAAAATGTACTAACAATAAATACATTTATATGACTAGATTGAGGGTCCTTCTGTTGAACAGCATGAGCACTCCAAAGTTCTTGGAAATATTTACTATTAAAAAGCGTCAGTAGAAATACAATGAGACAATAGACAGTTCAATGACGAGCATGATAAGAACAAAAAAGTCATACTACACTCCAGATGGGTTAGCTAGTGCACATAGGAACTTCCTACAAAACAACTGTTGAACATTTGAAAAAGACAACATGGATGATATTTGACATGGACCCAGGAAACAGAATTCGAGAAGGGGACCCCACTGACAAGGCACAGATCGGTGAGCCACCCTGCTCAGTAGGTCTCTGGTATAACAAACTCAAACTCAGACGAGCCTGGGGGAGGTTGGATGGGGTGGCTCCCTGGTCGGTGGGCGTGCGCAGCTGGTCGAGGCTGTGCCTCAGGCGCCACAAATATGTCATCCCAGTTTAACATCTTGCCCTGGGTGGACTGTAACGGTAGTGGGTTGGGCTGCCCCCTTCCAGGGTTAATGTGCTGGACGCTCCCATCCTCTTGGATAATAGGGACCCCTCCTGGATCTGAACCGTCCGTCTCATATGAGTAGGTCTTGAACTGCACCGTTTTGCAAGGGAGCAGGCGGTACAAGTTGTTGTCGGTGTCGTCCTTCTGTTTCCTCCCAGACGGGTCTTGGTTGTGGGCCTGTTTGCAGTGAGTTGACAGTAGCTGGTAGTTGATTAACATCTCGTTGCACAGCAGGCACTGGTACCTCCGCTCACCTGTGTGGTGGATCTCGTGTTTCGTCCGGTACTCAGCCAGGGCGAAGACCTTGTCACAGTAGTGGCATGGGTACTTCTTCTCCCAAGAGTGGGTGTTAAAGTGGCGCCGGAGGCTCGTCAGGCACACGTAGGGACGCTTACAGACCACGCACACAAAGAAGGTCTTCCCGTCCATGATGAGCTCGTAGTGATCTTCCTGCTCGCTTTTGGCCTTCTTCTTGCTCGAAGCACCCTGTGGCAGTTGAGAGGTGTTGAAAGGTTGAAGAGGTGTGGCCATCAGAGACCTCTTTGCCCCTCTACTGTTTTTAGAATCTCCCTCCCCGGGATCGTCCTTCATGGGGACAATGTCATATGTGTTCTCCCCGATATTGGCATACACCTTGCAGCCTGGAGAAAGTGAGCCGAGCTCTGAGGCCTTATCTAGTGTGATTGTCTTTTTTGCAGCTGCAGCCGCTTGGGGAATGCTAATGCCTGCCTCATTGATGAATCCGCCTGGTGACGTCACATCCGAGAGCTTGATTTTTAAGTTGCCCTTTCGAGCTAGTGTGACCTGCTTCTTATGGATCCCTATTATCTCTGGGGTTTCTGAGGGCAGGGAGGTGCTGTGGAGTTTGGGGATGAAAGTGCCAATTCTAGCCGGCGTTGTGGATGTGCTGTAAGACGAGGCTACAGCAGGTGAAGATGGAATATTGGAGCTGGTGTCAGGGGACACCATAGGGATGTTCAGAGGACTGTGGTCTCGCAGGGTCTGAGAGGAGCTGTTAAGGTGCGGGGCTGCTTTGACCGTTTTCTCTTGGTCCTTTGTCAAAGCAGGGGGTCTGGCCTCTCCCGGTTGCTTTGTCACAGAGTCTTCCTCTGTTTCGGGTGCATCCAAATCAATAATTTCAGAGGGCTTGCATTTTTTGATGGCGTCCGTTTTGGACACAAACATAATGTCATCGTCTGAGTCCTGATCCGTACTTCGGTCAGTCTGGTTGAACTCCTCTGCAGACAGTGAAAAGGACTCGGTGATAATGGGCATCGTTGGCTCTGTACTGTTTTTGTCCACAGAGCTCACCTCATTGTTTTCCGTGTCTTTGGACAGGCCAGGTAGGCCCTTGACTTGTGAGAGCGGTACGCCTAGATTCGCAATGAACTTCACCCCCAACATCTGCCCAGCATTGATAAGCTCCTTGAGCATGTCAGAGCGAACGCGGACAATCTTGGAACTGTAAATGTAATTCAGGATTTCCTCAAAGATTTCCGCCTTTATGAAATTCAACTCAATCACCTGTCCAGCCACTGAGAAAAGTTGGTGGAAATAAGTACTCGACGCCGACAATATGTTTTTGTGTGCTCTAAATTTACGGTCCTGTATAATTATGGTGACGTCGCAGAACAATCCGTTATTTCGTTGTCTATTCATCGACTTCAGCACCGTTCCTGAATATCGGGTGTCAGTTGCAGAGATCAGCTTTAGGCCCGACATCCCTGTGGGGTGAAGACAAGAGCAACGAATAAATGCATTCACTTGACAGTCTATTATATCAATATACAAAAATGTCCTCCATCCCAGGTCTTACAGTTCCTTTACTGCCCTATTAGCTGTAAATTGCAAATCACCTTTGACTTCTTGTTGGATGACCTCATCATGCATTCATAGTAGCTCATTGTTTTAAAGGCAGAGGGAGTCAGCAAGCTACCCATTATGCTGGCTGTTGGGGTGAATAAAATAGTTGGCAAACTAGCTACATTGCTAGCTAGCTAACGAGCTAAAGCCATAATTGATCAATAAAAGTCAAGGTCTGTACAAATATTGTTGGGGGAGGAGAGAGCGAAAACCAATATCATTGTTTGTAACTTGCCATCTAGCTAACGTTAGCTAGTTAGCCTAACACCATTCACAAATAGAAGGCCGGTCTACACAATAGTCTTGCATGCCAATCACATCTAATGTATTTTTCAAATAAAAAGCTATTATGGTAGTGATTTAAGGTAGCCTTGTACAATGTATTATTTTACATTAGGGAAATACGGCTTCATATTGATTGATTATATGAAGAGGATCTAGTTTAGCTAGCTATTAACATAGGATGTTCCCTTCCTGGTTCGCGGCCTTTTGGTGAGAGTTGATCTTCCATCATTACAAAATTATTATATGGGGCCAATATACGATGTTGGTTTCTACAAGTAGCTAACATTTGGTATTTACCTGCAACGCCAAGCCGTATGATTGATGTTCTTTCCAAACGAAGTATCGGTAGATGGTTGTAGACAACAAAACGTCAATCTCCTTGTTACCGTCGGTGTGACCTACTGCTAGTTCATGCATGGCCAACAGGAGTCGCAACAACTCTGTGTCAAAATAGTTCCATGTAGCGAGAGCTACACATTTGCTGCAGTTCAAACGTTTGAAACTAGATATGCTCAATGGCATTATTTGAGATAATTAATGCAGACCACAATTATAATTTTTTAAGCCAGCGACATTGCTTAAGCGACTGCTAAAAGTCAGTTCCAGTCTAATGTACTATGCGGAACATAGAGCATCGTGCTGCATTGTTTCAAGAGGGATCTGTTTACACTCGCACCCCATCATGTACTGTTTCTGAAGCTCGTATATAAACAACGCAGAATGACCGAAACAGCAGATTAGGTAGTCATTCCTGTTTATTCTTTACCAAGCTCTCCAATTTAGGGTGTTAGCATAAAAAACGCTAGCTACGCCTCTGTCCGATCAAGAACAGAGAAGCCCCAGAAGACGACGGAACCGATCTGGCAGCGGCAGTCGATCTCGCGACTCCAGTCCAAGTCTTTGGTCCCATGCTCAAGGCCCCCCAAAATGAAGAAGAGCATAAACCTCCTCGAATATTCGAGATAGAGAGAAATGACAAAGGGTTTCGTAAGGAAAACCCCCGCGAGAGGTACAGCAATCAGCGAAGTGGCGGCAGGAATGATGATCAACGCCAGAGACAAAACGCCTTCATCTCGGGGTAAATGTAGTTCGCTTGCGCAAGTTAATTAGTTACCACCTGGTCTCACAGCTGTGTTTATACGCACAGCCAGCTAGATAGCATTGTCTGACTCACACAATCTAACGACAAAATTGTTTCAGGGGTTTGTGAAGTCACTTGATCCCCTACATACTCAACTTTCGGGGGAGGTTCTCTTCTGCACTGTTCAACCAATCCAGTAAATGTGGAGGAGGAGTTAATTAATCTATAAGGCTTATTGGGGTGTGGTATATGGCCAATATACCATGGCTCGGGGCTGTTCTTATGTGCAGCGCAGAGTTCCTGGATTTTGGCCTTAACCACAAACCCTTGAGGTGCCTTATTGCTATTCTAAACTGGTTGCCAATGTAATTAGATCAGTAAAAATACATGTTTTGTCATACCTGTGGTATACGGTCTGATATACCACGGCTGTCAGCCAATCAGCATCTCCTGATTACATGCCGTTACTTTTAGATTACTTTCCCCTTAAGAGGCATTAGACAAAGACACAAATGTATGTTACCAATTGAAGAAAATCTGTTTCAGGATAAATCAATGTTAAAGTTTACATAGCTGGCCATATATGTGTGTTAAATTTTACTTTATGGGTTGGTTATGTAGGCTTCTTCTCACCCATCTCAAAAGAAATGTTGTGCTCATGGAATGGCATGCTTTGAGCACTACTGAATAGCGCTATTTACATGTGAAAAATGAATGCCATATGCAGCATTTGCTGTAGGCCTATTGTTTAAATGTTTTGTTGGTGACACTTTGATATCTTGACAATCCACTTTTTTGGTAAAAAGCTGAGGGATGGGCCTGGAGAAATGTAACCACTCAGATTAATAGACAGAGCTATGGATGCAAGGACTGACCATCCATGATATCAAGTTGTTTTAACATGATTGTTTTAACCATGTTATAAGGATATACAGTGGTTGTTTACATTTACAATGTTTACAAACATTGGAGAAAAACAAGCTTATATTTTGGGTTCTCATGGAGTGTCACAGTTGAACTAAGCTCATGAGGCATTTATAAGCTATATTCTTCAAGAATCAATGGATATACAGTACGAGTCAAACATTTGGACAAACCTACTCATTCAAGGGTTTATCTTAATTTTTTAAACTATTTTCTACATTGTAGAAAAGTAGTGAAGACATCAAAACTATGAAATAACACATATGGAATCATGTAGTAACCAAAGAAGTGTTAAACAAATCAAAATATATTTTATATTTGAGATTCTTCAAATATCCACCCTTTGCCTTGATGATAGCTTTGCACACTCTTGGAATTCTCTCAACCTGCTTCACCTGGAATGCTTTTCCAACAGCCTTGAAGGAGTTCCCACATATGCTAAGCACTTGCTTTTCCTTCACTCTGCGGTCCAACTCATCCCAAACCATCTCAATTGGGTTAAGGTCGGGTGATTGTGGAGGCCAGGTCATCTGTTGCAGCACTCCATCACTCTCCTTCTCGGTCAAATAGCCATAACACAACCTGAAGGTGTGTTGGGTCATTGTCCTGTTGAAAAACAAATGATAGTCCCACTAAGCGCAAACCAGATGGGATGGCGTATCGCTGCAGAATGCTGTAGTATTTCACTTTTTTATTTAACCTTTATTTAACTAGGCAAGTCAGTTAGGAACAAATTTTTATTTACAATGACGGCCTACCAAAAGGTTAAAAAAAACCTGCGAGGATGGGGGCTGGGATTAAAATAAATAAAAAAACATATAAATATAGGACAAAACACACATCAGGACAAGAGAGACAACACAACACTACATAAAGAGAGACCTAAGACAACAACATTCCAAACCATCTCAATTGGGTTGAGGTCGGGTGATTTGTGGAGGCCAGGTAATCTGATGCAGCACTCCATCACTCTCCTAGTAGCCATGCTGGTTAAGTGTGCCTTGAATCCTAAATAAATCACTGACAGTGTCACCAGCAAAGCTCCATCACACCTCCTCCATGCTTCACGGTGGGAACCACACATGCGCAGATCATCAGTTCACCTACTCTGCGTCTCACAAAGACACAACGGTTGGAACCAAAAATCTCAAATTTGGACTCATCAGACCAAAGGACAGATCTCCACCGGTCTAATGTCCATTGCTCGTGTCTCTTCTTTATTATTGGTGTCCTTTAGTAGTGGTTTCGTCTCCTCTGAAGTGTTGATGTCGAGATGTGTCTGTTGAACTCTGTGAAGCATTTATTTGGGCTGCAATCTGAGGTGCAGTTAAGTCTAATTAACTTATCCTCTGCAGCAGAGGTAACTCTGGGTCTTCCATTCCTGTGGCGGACCTCATAAGAGCGCTTGATATTTTTTGCGACTACACTTGAAGAAATTTTCCGGTTTGACTGACCTTCGTGTCTTAAAGTGTCATTTCTCTTTGCTTATTTGAGCTGTTCTTGCCATAATATGGACATGGTCTTTTACCAAATATAAAATATGTTAATGATTTGTTTAACACTTTTTTGGTTACTACATGATTCCATATGTGTTATTTCATAGTTTTGATGTCTTCACTACAATTCTACACTCCCAAGTCCCACCTTCAGCAGACAAGTTTCAAATTCTCGCAGAAGTTTCTAGCCAAAAGCATGGAAGATCTAGCTGGACTGAACCGAATCCCTTCCTCCCCACTCAACTCTTGCTGCACGACAAATGTCATACATTTTGGGTACCAGGCGTGTCAGTATAGCCTTGGCAGAGGCAAGCTCAGGACTAAGTGGATTCCAGGCTATTGGAACTTGTACATCCTGTGTCTCTAGCCTAGGACCATAATTGGTCATCACTCAATTGGTCACAAGGTTTAATGTATTTCTTGTATATTTCTAATTATATGAATTTCATTCCAGGCGGTTACAATAGAGGGAAAGAATTGGTGAACTTGGATGACCTGAGGTCTGGGGCTATTCACCAAGAGTAATGGTGCCAGAGTAACTTATTCTTATGCATCTTATTGAACTAATCAAGTACAAGATTATGAAGAGTTGGGCTATACACACCAACTATCAAATGATCTAAATTTAGATAATTTTGTGACCTTTTCCAATAAGCTCTGATGATCATTCACCAGTTGAAGAGTATGTGGAAAACAGAGGCTCAGATTCAAGCTCATCGGGTGAGTGTGCTGAATTAGCTACTGTAGTAGTCTTTATAATAATTTTTCTATGAAAGTCTGCCCTGAGTTAGCCTATATCTGACTGAATGACATGCATCGACTAGTCAAGAACAAAGTGGAAACTGGGCATTCTATATTATGTAGTAAGTCAAATGTATGTTCTGATTACACCCTTGAATTGGGGAGAGATCAAGACAAGTGCAGTCTAATTCATAGATGATAAGAAGAAGAAAAAGAAGAAATCCAAAAGGAAGAACAAGAAACACTCCGATGACAGCAAGGAAGAGTCGGACTCTGGTGTTGAGAAATGTTTCACCTTGAAAAAGGTTCAATTCAATTATAAAGGCTGCTTGTCTGGCTAAGTTTATTTCACCCTCTAATGTTGTTTTATTTCAGATGAGGAAGTGAAAAGGAAGAGCAAAAAGTAAATGAATCTACATTCTACCTCTAGTCAACCGTCCATAACATAAATACATGACATACCTATACACTACAGCATTTTCCTTAACCGTGTTTTGTCTTCTCTTCACAGGTCAAAGAAGTTCAAGAAGAAGAAGACTATGAAGAACCGCAAGCAGTCAGCGAGCGACTCCAGCAGAGACGGGTCAGAGGAGGAGGACACCAACGGGGATCTGTGGGTGGAGAGGACCTGCATTGACAAACACATGGTGGGCCCAGAGGCCCCACTCACCCACCTGTCCCAGGACGATAAGCCTCTCGAGTAAGTATGCATAGAGTAATCTTTCTTACATTTAATAATCTACCTTGTGCTGTGGCTGGGGTTATGCAATAGCAAAGTTATGGAAACATTTTGAAATTCCTCTCAGATGTTGTTATGAAATTATAATAACTTTATTACCACGTTTTATTATAACTTTAGAGATGTTAATAGCTTACTATTGTAAACATTATAAGGGATACCCCACACTGTCTACAACTCTTGACAGTAGTTAATCACATTGTAATTATGTGGCATTAAGTAGAAAACAAAGCCAGGGTCATATTTGTTAGTGCACACTGTAGCAAAATGTTTTGCACTTTAATAGAATGGTTTGCGATTGAAAACAAAAACCAGCATTTCTTATTGGACACATTCAGGTAGCCCAGTTTATTTCTTAGTGACTATGACCCAAGCGCCTTAATTTTAGTGTGCTACTAGGTACATACAACTTGCTTACATAGTTTGTAATGACATTACCACACTATATTCAGCTTTTAAAATGCAGCTCTTTTTTTTATTATCAATGAATGTCTGATTTATTGATTTACATCATTTTTCTCTTTCCCCCTAATTTTGGTCATGCCCTGCTGCCAGGTGAGGGTGCCGCTATGGCAGAATATGTGAAAGCAAGCAAGCGTATCCCAAGAAGAGGTGAAATCGGGTTGACTAGTGACGAAATCGCAACCTTTGAGATGTCTGGCTTCGTGATGAGTGGTAGCAGGTACATTACTACTCTTCTGTTTTCATTTGGACATTTCCAATATTTCATCATATTTTACACATTTGGTCGACTGCTTTATAACGCTCATTGGAATTTTGTAATCCTCCAGACATCGTCGTATGGAGGCTGTGCGTCTGAGAAAGGAAAACCAGATCGACAGTGTGGATGAAAAGAGAGCCTTGGCATCATTCAACCAGGAGGAAAGAGGGAGAGCAAAATCCTCTCCAGCTTCAGAGAAATGGTGTACAGGAAAACTAAAGGCAAAGAGGACAAATTAGCCTTTTTGCTTCAGATAACTTTTTCTCCCAGCATTATCTTTCGTTGTGTTTTTTTTCTCATCGTTTCGTGATTTGAGAATGTTTTTATTTCCTCTTTGTATTGGGAATTAGGCTTATATTACTTATATTTTAAAACCTCTCTGACACAGTGGACTATTTTGTTTATTTAGAAAGTAGTCAATTGAATATTGGAAAGTGCTTGTTTGTCACAAAGCAAACGTATTCAAAGACGAGCACAATACTGGACCATGCAGATGTATGGTGTATAGATTTGGAGACCCATCCGGAGAGCCATTTTGTATTGGGCTATTACAATATTGTGCATCTGTAACAGTATAACTTTAGACCGTCCCCTCGCCCATACCCGAGCGTGAACCAGGGACCCTCTGCACACATCAACAACAGTCACCCACGAAGCATCGTTACCCATCGCTCCACAAAAGCCACTTAGTGTACAAAACATTAGGAACACCTGCTCTTTTCATGACATAGACTGATCAGGTGAAGGCTATGATCACTTATTGATGTCACTTGTTAATTCCACTTCAATCAGTGTGTAGAGGAAGAGACCGGTTAAAGAAGGATTTTTAAGCCTTGAGACAATTGAGTTATGGAATGTGTATGTGTGCCATTCAGAGGGTGCATGGGCAAGACAAAAGATTGCTGTGCCTTTGAACGGGGAATGGTAGTAGGTGCCAACCGCACTGGTTTTCGTGTCAAGAACTGCAACGCTGATGGGTTTTTCACACTCAACAGTGTATCAACACCCGTTGAATATGGCCGCCACCCAACGGACATCCAGCCAACTTGACACAACTGTGGGAGGCATTGGAGTCAACATGGGCCAGCATCCCTGTGGTACGCTTTCAACACCTTGTAGAGTCCATGCCCCGACGAATTGAGGCTGTTCTGGGGGCAAATAGGGGCGCAACTCAAAATGAGTAAGGTGTTCCTAATGTTTTGTACACTCATTGTAAATCAAATCCAATCCATCCCAGAACCTTCTACCTATGTAACGTTTAACGTAGGAAACGTGTATGTAATATCACATATTCAGAATTACTAAATCATTTAAAAATAGTGGGGCTTTATGCAATAGGTCAATTTAGTTGATGTTTAAAATTAGGTTGGATCTTTCTCTGGGAAATGTATTAAATACTGAACAAAAATATAAATGCAAAATGCAACAATTTCAACAGTTTTACTGAGTTACTGTTCATATAAGGATATTGAAATAAACTAATATAGGTGGGCATAGACCCACCCACTTGGGAGCCAGGCCCACCCAATCAGACAAAAGGGCTTTATTACAGACAGAAATACTCCTCAGTTTCATCAGCTGTCTGGCTGGCTGGTCTGACGATCCTGCAGGTGAAGAAGCCGGATGTGGAAGGCCTGGGCTGGCATGGTTACACATGGTCTGCGGTTGTAAGGCCGGTTGGACGTATTGCCAAATTCTCTAAAATGACGTTGTAGGTCAATACAAATATTCTGTCTAGACTGGAAGAATTGTAATTCTTTGGCACGATGTGCTTGTGCAGCCTTATGTCCTTGAAATTCAATACCACCAGTCTCTTATGTACAGAGATGGCACAATGCTGAGTGTATGGTCAATTTGTAGATCAGTGAGTCTGTGGAGCAGGTTACTTAGGGTGAGTTTGTAAATGGAATCTGGAGTGCAAGATTGCAACTCAGAGTGCGCTCGTAAATTCAGAGTGTTGTCAGATTGTCTGTTATTCAGAGCGTTTCACTCTGAGCGTTCAGAGTGTGCACTGGACGCTCTGGTGGAGGAGTAGGGTTGAGCCGAGCGTTCTGACCTCACAACAGCAGTCAAGCATCCAAGCTGTCTAGCTAGATAGCTACTTCCAGTCAAATTAGAGAAAATCTCACTGACGAGTTGACTACCCCTAGCAGAGCTGGTTAAGTTGTATTTATGTTATCCAGAGCACTGGTGACTGTAACGGTACTGCTGGCAACAATTTAATGCCGACGTTTACTGACGCCAGCCATATTCAACGGGTGTTGAGCGTTTGTAAATTCATCAGTTATTCTGTGCTCTAGCACACTCAAAAGCGCTCTGAAATCAGAGTAGATAGCCAGAGTGAATTTATGAACGCATCCTCAGGCCAATCCTTGAATGCAATGATAGGCTGTGTTCCAGGCCATCGTTGATGCAGTCATGTTACACATATTTTCAGATATCATTATGCTCTGAAATTACTAAATGTGATTCGTTTCAAGTGTTTAACATCTCAGGAACCACACGATATATGTGCAGCATGACTGCAGTAAAGACGACCTGGTACGTGCCCAGTCAAGCAACTAGGGTCATCTAGAACCATACATCTGCATACATCAGACAGACATAACATGTTATGAATATCAGTCACAGGAGGTTGGTGGCACCTTAGTTGAAGCTTGTGGTAATGGCTGGAGTGGAATGGTATCAAATTCATGGTTTGCATGTGTTTGATGCCATTCGCTCCAGCCATTATTATTAGCTGTTCTCCCCTGATATCAGTGAATATGAGCAATTCCTTAGGAGCCATAGAAAGTAGTTACAAATTGTCTATTGAATACATTCAAAACTGTAAACCTGACGTGTTATTTCATACGGTTTTCAACATAATCAGCAGTAACTACACAAAGAAACTGGTTAATTCAGACAATACATAACTTTTAATGTACAACGAATTCTTGACAGAAATCCATTCCATAGGTGAGATCTGGGATCAGTGGATATTCTCAAGTCCCTGTAAAGAAGAGAAAGATTTAGGTAGGCCTAAGCAATGCCTGACAGACACTAGTAATATAACGTTACAGTACTTCGTTATTGCAAAAACGTGAATTCATTGCCTGTTTACCTTCGATTTGTAATACAAATCCACTCCTGACACACGTCTGTCTCTCTCCATCAGATACCACTGATATGGAACCCGGGCGATTCTCTTTTCCTAAAAGTCAAAGAGAAGAAGTGTTAGCATAGCTAATTTAGTATATAGAACTAGCTAATGGTATTACTTCAACCAGTTCAAAACTTCACATTTGGCTAGCTAGCTATTGCTGTCACTCAAGACATCGGTAAGCAAATATCTCTCACCTTCCCCCCGTTGGTGAGTTTGTGGATCTGTGCAGTGAAAACCCCAGGAAGGATGAGACAAACAGTCATGACTCCGAGACCGGGAAGAATTTCATACCACATAGCTGCAATGTGGGTGACGCAAGTGACAAAGGCGTTTATTTGTCAGACACGCCAAATACGACAGTTTATTTTGCTAACTTGCTAAGACAGGCTAACAAAATGTCGACCAACCTGAATAGTTCACGGTCATCCGTTCACTTCCGGAAGTTTCACATTGAGGAAGCGGAAGAGAGAGGCCCAACTCGGCGGAAAATCTGTCTCCCTCGGAGCAGGTGACGTTTTTTTCGATGTTTCGCCCACCAACCAAGGAGTGTTTCAATGGAGGTCAATGAGTGTCGAATTTGCCCACCCCCGCAAAAAATAATGGTTTATTTGCTTCGTGAGGTTTATTTGATCGAATATAAGTTTCGTAATGCTTAAGTTGTTACGAGTGTACTGGTATAAGTAGGACACGTAACATCCAGGAAATTGAGAAAAACAATTTATATCGGAGAAGTCTCAAAATGGCTATGCATATTCATGTCACGGGGTTAGTAGCAATCGCATTTCAATTGAATACAGGCAGTTGACGTCAACAACCCTCGTCAAATATTAATGCATGATTACAATAATGAGCTCTATCCACCAATCCAAAGAAAGGATAGGCGGGAGCTAGATAGCCTGTCGTGCAGCTTTGTGGACAACGGCTCCTATTGTTAGGGCGTAGAGAGATGGGCGTAGAGAGATCTCGTCCGTATATCCATAATCTTTGGTCTCCCAAAAGCCAATCAACAATCGTTAGCAAACAAGCAAGTAAAAAAAGTTGATACAGGGCTGTTGATTGCAACAGGTTTATGGCATAACGATGAAAGAGGACAAGGAAAACACTCGTCCGATTGAGAAAATTATGGAGATAAAATGCGAAGATACTGAAAAAACAGAGAAGCCAAAGCCGGAGAAGAAAGAAGCAATGACGAAGGTACGCCAGCTAACAACATTAGCTAGCTAAGCCAAATCGCTAACGTTAGCTAGCTACATGGAATTCACTAGGCTAGCTACTCCTGTATTGTTGGCAAGCTAGCTAGCTAGTAGAGCAGGCGTGATTAACCTTTATAATTGAACTTGGTTAACGTTAGCTAGCTTTTGAATGTTGCATATTGAAGAGCTGTATTTATGTTATACAACAAAAAAAACGCAACAATGTCATTGATTTTCCTGAGTTACAGTTCATAGGAGGAAATCGGTGAAGTTAAATGAATTCATTAGGCCCTAATGGATTGCACATGACTGGGAATACAGATATGTATTTGTTGGACACAGACCTTATGGGCCTCGATCTCCCAACGGTATTTTGTGCATTAAGATTGCCATCAATAAAATGCAATTGTGTTTGTTGTCCGTAACTTATGCCTGCCCATACCATAACCCCACCGCCATTATGGGGCACTATTAACAACGTTGACATGAAACCGATTGCCCACACAACGCCATACACGTGGTCTGCGGTTGTGAGGCTGGTTGGACATAAATGCCAAATTCTCTAAAACAACTTTGGAGGCAGCTTATGGTAGAGAATTTCATATTAATTTATCTGGCAACAGTCTGGTGGACATTCCTGCAGTCGCATGCCAATTGCATGCTCCCTCAATTTGAGAAATCTGTGGCGTTGTGACATCTGCACATTTTAGTTGCCTTTTGTCCCCAGCACAAGGTGCACCTGTGTAATGATCATGATTTCTGTGATCTTTTTCAGCTCATGAAACATGATACCAACACTTTACGTGTTGCGTTTATATTTTTGTTCAGTGTATTTAGCTAGTGAGTCTGTTAACTTAACTAATACTTTTAACCATCTGGCTTTGAGGGCTCGGATATTCAATTGATAAGTTGGTTAACATTTGAGTGTCTTGTTTTTCCACAGATCATTATCCGACGTCTGCCTCCTAGCATAACCAAGGAGGAACTGGAGGATCAATTGCAGCCACTTCCAGAAGTGGACTACCTCGAATTTTTCTCCAATGACAGCAGGTGCATATAGTCTGTTGTTGATTACCATTGTCTGTCAGAATCACATATTTGGTACCCTGGTTACTTACTTAGCTTTTCTCCTGTACAGCATGTACCCCCACGTCTTCGCCAGAGCATACATCAACTTCAAGAATCAGGAAGATATTGTCCTTTTCAGAGACCGGTTTGATGGATATGTGTTCATTGATAATAGAGGTGTGATTCATTTCAGTTCATTAAAAGATTGACGGTTAAGGCCTCCCGAGTGGCGCGGTGTTCTAAGGTACTGCATCGCAGTGCCAGCTGTGCCACTAGAGATCCTGGTTCCAGTCCAGGCTCTGTCGCAGCCGGCCACGACCGGGAGACCCATGGGGCCCAGCGTCGTCTGGGTTAGGGGAGGTGGAGGTTCTTGTCCCATCGCGCACTAGCTACTCCTGTGGCGGCCCGGGCGCAATGCACGCTGACACTGTCGCCAGGTGCACAGTGTTGCCATACAACACATTGGTGCGGCTGGCTTCTGGGTTAAGCGGGCATTGTGTCAAGAAGCAGTGTGGCTCCGCTGGGTTGTGTTTAGGTGGATGCGCGGCTCTCGACCTTCGACTCTCCCGAGTCTGTACGAGAGTTGCAGCGATGGGACAAGACTAACTACCAATTGGATACCATGAAATTGGGGGGAAAAAAGGAGAAGAAAAAAAAGATTGACATCTAATAAGAACCACACAATATAAGCCTACATTGCAGCAACTTCTAAGTGAATTGTGTATTAGTGTTGCCCCTTTGTTTTCAACAGGGCAGGAGTATCCAGCCATTGTTGAATTTGCTCCTTTTCAAAAGATTGCCAAAAAAAGGAGTAAGAAAAAGGATGCCAAAAGTGGAACAATCGACGAAGGTGAAAATGTTACATTAGTCATTATATGGTTGGCTGCAATTGCACACCATGTACAATGCATTTGGATACAGACCCCTTGACCTCTGGCACATTTTTGTTATGTTTCTGCCTTATTCTAAAATATGTTAAAATAAAAAAATATGTAATTAACACACCATACCCCATAATGACAAAGCGAAAGCAGGTTTTTAGTAATGTTTGCAAATACCTTATATACATAAGTATTCAGACCCTTTGCTATGAGACTTGAACTTGAGCTCAGGTGCATCCTGTTTCCATTGATCATCCTTGAGATGTTTTAACAACTTGATTGGAGTCCACCTGTGGTAAATTCAATTGATTGGACATGATTTAGAAAGGCACACACCTGTCTACATAATGTCCCACAGTTGGAAGTGCATGTCAGATCAAAAACCAAGCCATGAGGTTGAAGGATTTATCTGTAGAGCTCAGAGACAAGATTGTGTCGAGGCACAGATCTGGGGAAGGGTACAAAAATTCCTACAAAATTGAAGGTCCCCAAGAACACAGTGGCCTCATCATTCTTAAATGGAAGAAATTTGGAACCATCAAGACTCTTACTAAAGCAATCGTGGGAGAAGGGCCTTGGTCAGGGAGGTGACCAAAAACCCAATGGTTACTCTGACAGAGCTCTAGAGTTCCTCTGTGGAGATGGTTGTCCTTCTGGAATGTTCTTCCGTCTCGGCAGCACTCCACCAATCAGGCCTTTATGGTGGAGTGGCCAGACAGAAGCCAGTCCTCAGTAAAAGGCACATGACAGCCCGCTTGGAGTTTGCCAAAAGGCACCTAAAGGACTCTGACCATGAGAAACAAGATTCTCTGGTCTGATGAAACCAAGATTGTACTCTTTGGCCTAAATGCCAAGCATCATGTCTGGAGGAAACCTGGCACCATCCCTATGGTGGTGGCAGCATCATGCTGTGGGGATGTTTTTCGGGAGCAGAGAAAGATGAACGGAGCAAAGTACAGAGAGATCCTTGATGAAAACCTGCTCCAGAGCGCTCAGGATCTCAGACTGGGGCGAAGATTCACCTTCCAACACAACGACCCTAAGCACACAGCGAAGACAATGCAGGCTTCGGGACAAGTCCTTGAGTGACCCAGCCAGAACCTGGACTTGAACCAGATCGAACATCTCTGGAGAGACCTGAAAATAGCTGTTCAACCTTAGAGCTTGAGAGGATCTGCAGAGAAGAATGGGAGCAACTCCCCAAATACAGATGTGCAAAGCCGCTGCCAAAGGTGCTTCAACAAAGTACTGAGTAAAGGTTCTGAATACTTATGTAAATGTGATATTTCTGTTTTATATTAATTTGCTACAATTTCTAGACCTGTTTTTGGTGTGTCATTACGGGGTATTGTGTGTAGATTGGTGAGGAAAAAATGTATGTCTTAAATTTTAGACTAAGGCTGTAACGTAACAAAATGTGGAAAAAGTCAAAGGGTCTGAATACTTTCCAAATGCACTGAACAAAAACATATATGTAACATGTAAGGTGGTGTTCCCATGTTTTTATGGGCTGAAATAAAAGATCCCAGAAATGTTCCATACACGCACGCACAACTTATTTCGCTCATATTTTGTGCACACATTTGTTTACATCCCCGTTACTGAGCATTTCTCCTTTGCCAAGATAATCCATCCACCTGATGTTGTAGCATATCAAGAAGCTAACCACGCCAGCCCATGCATGACCTTCACATCCGGTTTCTTCATCTGCGAGATCGTCTGAGACCAGCCACCCGGATAGATGATGAAACTGTGTTTGCACAACAGAAGAATTTCTGCACAAGTTGTCAAACTGTCTCAGGGAAGCTCATCTGCGTGCTCGTCATCCTCACCAGGGTCCTTACCTGACTGCAGTTCGGCATCGTATCCATCCGCAGTGGACAAATTCTCACCTTCAATGGCACGTTTGAGAAGTGTGATTTCATAGGTGAATCCTCAATGTCATCCATTGAGCATTTTTGGGATGCTCTGGATCGACGTGTACGACAGTGTGTTCCAGTTCCTGCCAATATCTTGCAACTTCGCACAGCCATTGATGAGTGGTACAACATTCCACAGGCCACAATCAGCCTGATCAACTCTATGCAAAGGAGATGTCATGCAGCATGAGGCAAATGGTGGTCACACCAGATACTGACTTGTTTTCTGATCTACGCCCCTACCTTTTAAAAAAAAATGGTATCTGTGACCAACAGATGTGTATCTGTATTCCCAGTCATGTGAAATTCATAGATTAGGGCCTAATGGATTTATTTCAATTCACTGATTTCCTTATGAACTGTAACTCAATTCAAATCTTTGAAATTGTTGCGTTTTATTATTTTTGTTCAGTGTAGATCCTCTAGCTGTAATGTCCCACTGAGACACTGTTTGTTCATTAGATGCTGACTACAAGAAATTCCTGGAGATTTATAATGGTGATGATGAAAAGTTTACATCCACTCCTGAGACTCTACTGGAGGAAATCGAGGCTAAAACAAAGGAGCTAGTGGGTATGTAAACATGGCGGTAAACATTTTCTGCTTCCATTTGGTTGAAACCCAAGTCAGATGAAACACGCTAGATGAGTGTTAATGTGAGATGAAGTAGTCTGCCAAAGGGGTATTTAATGGAGGATTTTGCTTATTTTCTCCGCCTTTAGCTAAGAAAACGACTCCCCTCTTGGACTTCTTGAAGAACAAACAGGTATGTATAGCCAGTTTGGAATCTATGTATTTTAGCTGTGCTTCTCTTGCATAGTATATGAGGCTGGACAGACTATTCATGTGGCGTTGACTGCTGATGGTCAGAGAATCCGTGAGGAAAAGAAAGAAGAGAGGAGGAGACGAGAGCTAGAACGGAAGCGCCAGCGGGATGAGGAACGTCGGAAGTGGAGGGAGGAGGACAGGAGGAAGCGCAAAGAAGCCGAGAAGTTTAAGAAAGGGGACAAAACTGCAGAGAAAGATAAAGACCAGGCAAAGGAGGAGCCAAAAATCAAGGTAAGGAAAGGAGGAATCCTTTTCAAACTACTCAACTGCATGTTGATACAGGGGATCCCAAAGCGATTGTAGCAGAATAACACAGACTGCTTTTTTCATGTTGGTAATGCGTTTGTCTCTGTTCAGCTCCTGAGAAAACCAGACCGGGGAGATGACGTGGATGTGGATAAGCCTAAAGAGAAGTCAAAGAAACCTGAGAAGGACAAGATGAAAGATGACAGAGCTCCAGGGGGTTCTGATATGAAGAAGCGCCAAAACCATGAAAGCAGGGAGGATAGGGGATCACGGAAGTAAGTTGTCACTGCCATTTTTATTTTACAGATGTTACAGGTCTTTAAAACCTCTACAGGATAGGTCCCGCCCTCCCCCTGCACAACGGTTGAGCTAATGTGATTAGCACAAGGTTGTAGGTAACAAAATACATTTCCAGGACATAGACATATCTGATATGGGCAGAAAGATTAACAAGAATTTAAGCTAAAGGCACTGTCCAATTTAAAGTAGCTATTACAGTGAAAGAATACCATGCTATTGTTTGAGAAGGGTGCACAATTATGAACTTAAATGTATTAATGAACCTTTTAGGCACATTTTGGCAGTCATGATAAAACATTTTGAACAGATATCAAATGATTCATTGGATCACTCTAAAACTTTTCACATACACTACTGCCATCTAGTGGCCAAAATTGAAATTTCACCTGGCCTGGAATAATACATTATGGCCTTTCTCTTGCATTTGAAAGATGGTACAAAGAAAATGCATGTTTGAATGATCTTTTACCAGATCTAATGTGTTATTCTCCTACATTAATTTCACATTTCCACAAACTTCAGTGTTTCCTTTCAAATGGAATCAAGAATATGCATATCCTTGCTTCAGGTCTGAAGCAACAGGCCGTTAGATTTGGCTATTTCATTTTAGGCAAAAATTGAAAAAAAGGGTACGATCCTTAAGGCTTATTGTATTCATGTTAATGTGTTTGTCTTTCACAGAACTGATGAAGATGGACACAAAGAGGGACATAGAGATGGACACAAAGACTTCAGAGAGCGAGACATAGAAAGATACAGGGACCGCGAACGAGACCGGGAGAGGGAACGGCGGCAGAAAGAGAAGGAGCGCATCAGACGACAGGATGAGGATCGACGAAGGAGGAGGGAACGGCACGACGGAGAGAACTCGTACAGAAAGCGAGAAGACGAAGGGAAAAAGGAGAAAGGAGATCGTGTCTGGGAAAAGAGAAAGGGCGAGAATGCAGGAGACTCTGTAAGCCATACTTCAAGCCATACCGATAAGCCTAAAAAGTCAGAAGAAACCCTGAGGGAGGAGAAAGCTAAAAGAGATCGTTTAAGAAACAAGGTAGTAACTTCAGTCTTTGTTGGAATGTAGTCAAATCTAAATTTTTCTGTATCAATCAATAATTCTGTCCTGATGTTTTGACTTGGGGTAATCGGGATACTTTTTATTATATTTATACAATTTTCTCCCGATTACATTCCTGAATACCTTTGTCAATTTTTTTTGTCTCTTAACCATAGTCATGTTGTTCCCTTGTGCATCAGGATCGTCCTGCCATTCAGCTTTACCAGCCAGGTGCTAGGAACCGAGGAGCTCGAGGTGGTGGAGGAGGAGGAGAATCTCATGCTGGGGAGAGAAAGTCAGAGAGTGAGAGCAAGAGATCCCAAGAGAAGGGAGATGAATGATAAAAAAATGACCACAAATAAAGAATGATAAAACGAGTGAGGAGAGGGAGAGAGATTTGCTCTGAGCCAAGCAAACTGGTGCCAGAGAGGCGCCTACAATGATAATCTTGCAGAGCCACATCCCATCCTCCCACTCACAACCAGAGGCAGGGATGTGACCATGGTGCCCCCCTCAGTGCCTGAATGTGCCCCTCTTAGTTTTGTTTCTGAAGAAAATCAAGGGAAAATTAGCACTTCCTTTTAATGTTTGTGAGAGTTTGTTTATAGGGTACAACGAGACAAAGCCAAAGCTTTCTAGGACCACATGAATTTTAAGTGACCTTACTACAGTATTGGTACACAGTCTGTGCTACACAGTTGCAAAGCATGGTTCTTATATTGAATAGGCTTTCACCCTGATTGGTTGTGTATTCTCTTTTTATCACGTACAATAGAACATTCTCTACTTTCGAACAGTATAGGAGATTACTGATTTAAAGATATCCTGTTGCATCTATTAAAATCTATTTTGTTAACTTTTAGGCATATTTTAGGTTTATACTCTGTACATTTAAGGAACGACTGCCTTTAAAAAGCAACAAATCCCTTTGAAGATGGCCAATGTGGCATCGATATGAGTCAAACTGTTATTCTAGTGTCAAAATGGACAAAGTGTAAATTGGATACATTTGGTCATAAAGTCAGTCTCGTCTATAACGGAGTTTGGAACATCCGTGCGTCACAACGGGTAAATTAAGGTTTGTGTTTTGATTTGACGATGACCATTTGCCCATTAACATGGGGTGAACAGCTGCAGTGATTGCGCTTTATCCAATAGCATCGACAGTGAGAGGCTTGCCCAGCACCGCCAACGTTGTTTACGTAAGACAACACCTTGAGGATTTTGTTAGTTTTTTAAACTTGAGAAATACTACCAAACACCTTAGATGTAAAATCGCGCAACTAAAACATCCTCGGCAAAAACTCTGAAAATTTGTTATTAATTTAAGTTATGTTAGATTCATTCTGGGGATATTGAGGGAGTGAAATAGGCATCCGCGTCTACAGTGTCATGGGGACAAAACCAAACACGTATACAAGACTGATATCTAGTTTTTCAAATAAGCAACAGAAATAGTCTACAGGTAACAAAACAATAATACAATATTAAGTTATGTTATTTCACCGATTCGGGAGAATGAAATAGCCATTTAATTGTACATATTAAACAGCTATGCCTTGATTTGAGACTACATGGAACCCCCAATGGGTGACTATTAACCTTAACTTGTGGCCTTCCCCGTCATACGTAAACAATGCTACTGTATGGTTAACAAAATTCTAATTGGAATAAACATTTTGTGTTTCTTTCATAATTGATGTAGCCTTGCTAAACAATGACAAATGACCGCAATAAATAATGTTTTGTTCTAAATTGTGTATGGGATTTATTCATTACTCCATATTGGTATGTACTGTAAATAGTTTCAAGAAAGAAAAAACACAACCCGAACTTTTTACAAGTGGTACACAGACGTCATGGTGCAATGCGGAAGGGATCCTCGTGATGGCGCTGTGGGCGCGTAGCGCAAGAATCTTCTCCACTCTGATTGGTTCGGATTGCATACATCGCCACCGCTTCCCCTCCTTCTCTCTCTTCGGCATCCGCCATTGTGGTGTAAGGACTGTACACGAAATGGTAAGTTGAAATCTTATAACATCCTTGTCTAGTTAAGAGAAATGCGTACTTGTTCATATCATTCGCAAAGTGTTTTTTTACGGCCACACCGAAAGCCTTTATATTGTCTCCGATAGCAGTATTCAGTCCTTAGAAAAGTACATTTTAGTGTAGTGTAAACCAAGCCGGTTTCTACTGAAAAATGACATGTTATGTAAGCAGAGTTGCCTACAGTAACAGTTGTCACACTAACAATATTTTCATAAATGTAATGTCAAAATTGTGACGTTTCTACTTACACTCGTCTACCGGTAAAATAAGTGCAAAACACTAAGCTAGCTAGCAGGCTTAGCAAGAAAAACACTTCAGTTACGCCTGGCACGTGATGAAATAAATTCCGGTTTAGCTAGTTAACATGGCTCATCTCTTCATTTCAGTCGTCCCACAAGACTTTCAGGATCAAACGCTTTCTCGCCAAGAAGCAGAAGCAGAACAGGCCAATTCCACAGTGGATCAGAATGAAGACTGGCAACAAGATCAGGTATGTGTGTTATCTGCCTAGCCTCCCTCTACGGTGTAACTGGTGCTGAATGCACGATAATGTCGGTCTAAAGCAGGTCTGCAATTGCAGTGCTTCCATTCAGTGGCAGTGGTGTCATTAATCCTGCTGAGAGTAATCTAATCTATATCAAATTGTATTTGTCACGTGCCAAATACAAAAGGTGTAGATCTTACAGTGAAATGCTTACTTACAAGCCCTTAACCAAAAATGCAGTTAAAAATAAGTGTTAATGTATTTAGTCAAATTTTAAAGCAGTTAATGATTAAATGTGCCATCCACTTTGGAATTCACAGCACCTGTGACGTATTCTCTTTTAGTAGAGCAATGGAGAAGTATCATAGCTGTCTACTGAAGTAATGTGGTTCTTATCCAATAGTAAGGTTGAATGTCTTTCAATCATATTGGGGCTGACATCCCCATTGTGGATGTAATCTATTGGCTGTACCTCAACCTCATTTCCTTGCTTTTGGGCATATGGAAATGACTCATTGGATGTATGTCAAGTTATTGTATAGAAACAAGCTAGTGTTAACAGCTAGACAAGCCTAAGTACAACCTGTCTTAATACCAAGGAACTTTAATGATTAAATATACAATTTTTTACTAATGCCACCATGGAGACTGCTTGGTAGTTCTATTATCGTTTCAATGTTCCAGGTACAACTCCAAGAGGAGACACTGGAGGAGGACCAAGTTGGGCTTGTAAATGCACAGGTCTTCAGATCTCCAGCATCTTCTACCTGCTGGGCCCTGATCTGGAGGGGAAGCCATACTATCTGGAACAGTGGTCTTTTTGTACAGATACTCTGGTTATGCTTGTGTTTGACAATTAAAGATTTGTGATAAATTAGATTTGGTTGTGCCATGTGAGTGTTTTCAAAACTCAATAAATCAGTGTTTCCCAAACTGTCCTGCAGACCCCAAGGGGTGCACATATAGTTTTGTCATAGCACCAAACTGCTGAGTCAAAGCTTCATGACTAGTTGGGACAAAAAAACTAATTGTGCTCCCCTCGAGGGTCCTCAGGACTGAGTTTGGGGAAACTGCAATACATCCTTCACTCAGGAAATGCTTGTATGAAAATGTAGAACGCTTCCAGTTAATGTCGCTTACCCAATATTTGCCAGCCGTGTTTCATTGGTGTTACCTACTTTGATAGCGTGGGCATTAGTGCAAAGCTCTACATCTGATAATAGAAAGGCATTACACTCTAGGGTCACAGGGCATATGATAAGTTGACTAAATGACTGGCTAGTGACCCTGTCACTTCAGAATCGTTTGCTCAAACCAAAATGTAAACTATGGAATGGTCCGATTATTCTACTTTTAGCCACCAGGGGGAGAATGGTGCCCTTTCTACCGGCGCAATGATGTTTGTCCACTAAAAAAACTACAAATGCACTACACTTAAATGAGGCTTATGCAGTGATTCGGACTTAAACAAACATTACTATTGAAAGTTTATTTAGGAACGGGTTTACATGGGCGCAAGTCTAAATGTTCAATCCAAATAAACCAGTGTGTAATTGAAGCGAAGGCTAGTGTTCGTTTTTATAATGACCATAAAATCCTAAGCAGAATTGTTACTTTACAAGTTCATTTTTAGAATGATAGGCTGTATTTGAGAATATAACATGTATCTGGTTCTGTAGCAATTGCTATACCTATGCTTACACAATTTGCAGGAAGTGTCAAAATTAGTGTTAAACTCTTTCGGCGTAGAAAACAAGAGCACGCGCGAATGGCTTCAAATAGAAGTATTTAATGTCAATATTGTTGAATACAGAACACTCTGAAGATGAACGTAAAACTTCCACTGCAACCCATAATCTTTTTTTCCCCATGGCTTGGGGTGCGTAAAAGTCTTTACAAACGGTGCTCAATGAGTCGTGATGAAAACGCTTGATTTCGCGTGGGAAAACATGTGGCCATCTGACCTTTAATTTTTGTTCACAAATGACAAGAATGGAGCCAACAACTTTTTAAATGAGCCGCGCCAGCTGCCATTCCTTCGAGTCCGATCAAAGTAGACTGGATCGTCTCTCTCCTCATCACTCAATTCTGACTTGGGCACTAGTGTGGCACTGTTGTTAGTGTTCTGCTGACCCACGCTACGGTGCTCATCATCCCAAGTGCCAAGAAGCTCCTTCATCTCCTCAGGAGCGTTGCCCTTCAGATATTGCCAAGCTTTCCTTCCATTGTAATCCATGGCATCGATATTGGCACCGAACGCACCGACTAGAATTTTAATTACCATGTATCGACTGTGCATAGCTGCTACGTGGAGCGGGGTGAGCCCCCCACTGCCCTTCAAATTCACGTTGACTGGAATCCCCTCCTTTTCAGCATGCCTTAGCAATTGTATTAGTGTCTCATCCTGGCCACTTTTGGCTAACCAGTGTAGCACTGTAAACCCACTGACAAAATCTTTCCTGGTTAGTAGACTAGAATCTTCGGAAAGAAAGTCCATGATGGTTTCATAGTTTCCATCTACAACAGACAACATCCATGCATGCTCCATGGGGCACAGAGCCCAACCTTCCACCACCTCTTCACCAATCTCCCTTGAAGACGCACCGGAACCTTTCGAAGATCGAACACTTGCAAATCCACCGGACGAGTTCAAAAATAAGTCCTTCAAGTATATTTTACGCATGGCGGGTGTGAGCGAGCCTCTCTCGGATGAGCTACTGTTGGTGTCACACACCTCTGGCTGTCTCTGCAGTCTTGATCTGCGTGCCGAAGCATAAGTAGTGACACTGGCAGGGAATGCCCGCACACCAGCTCTAGACAAGCGGTCCAAGACGTTGGCCTGTCCAGATTGCTTGACATGGGAGTCTTGCCCATTATTAGTTTGTTCAGATCCAGACTCCAATGCGCCTCCGTCTTGCAGGGGTTGGAAATGTGTCACCGAGTTGTCTGTCGGCTCTCTGATGCTGGTGCCGTCATACATGTTGCCTGACTTAGTTGCCTTTTCTCGTTTCCTCAATTTAGATAAGTATTTTGGATAGCATTAAACAAGGAAATGCTTGTCTCCATTGCGCATTGGACCTTCAATACTTGTCTCTGAAAAAACAACAAAATGTTTATTAGCCTATAGGCCACTCATTTTGTATTTTATTATTTAGTAAAAAAACAAACATGTTATAGGCTAAAACGTTTAATTCTATTCGGTCTTTGAAAATAAGAAAATGGTAGTGTAGACGTACTTCTCCCCAATAAAGTTATAGCATATAAGCCTACATTTTTGTGAAACTTAAACATGTTTTAAAAAAAATCCTTCATTGCTCGTTTAAAAACCAAATTAGACCTTTCCTTTCCTGTTTTCAGTAGCCCAATTACACAGGCTTGTAGACATTGGCTACATCGTGATAAGCAGACAGTTTAGTGACATCTCTTGTAGACTCACATGTAAACAAAGTAAAAAATGCTGTTTTTCTTTATATTGGATAGGTCATAAATAACAGTTCCGCTCACCTGTAGTCAGTCTACTTGGTGCCAAGAAGCATTTACGTATATCCTCTTAGCGCGAGTCATTTTAACTTTCTCTTTAACCAGCGATTCAAGCTGAAACCTATTTTGTCAACAGCAACCACCCCTCTACACCGATAGCCTCTCTGTAACTATTTTAAAGTTTAAGTTCGCCCTCCAAAAAAATGTTAAATAATTTTAACTTCCTATTCCCTCCTCTCTCCCCTAGCCTCAACAGTAACTGACAAAGTTCAATTCTAATTCGTGATTAAACCAACAGCACTACAACCTCAAGCACACGTGACCACTAGTGGACTTCTCAAAGGGAGGGAAGTAAAACTTAGAAAAAAAATACAGCCAGTCACCATGTTGACTCACTCCCAATTCATCACTTATTAATACACAGAGATAAGGAGTTACTGTTAGGTGTGGACTATACCATGTAGCCTACATGCAGGTAGAGAGTACATGCAATTACATTATCTAGCTTGTATTTTCATGCTCAGTCTCTTCCCCAGATCTGTTTCTGCAGTCATGCCAACTCCTATGGCCATTGGGGCATTACAATTACCATAGGAGTTGACAAGACAGCAGCACAGACAGGTCTTGGACCAGGCAAGGAATCACTGACAGCACTGCTCACACATATCCTAAAGGATTAGCCTTGATTAGGTATAGGCAACACTGACTTGTGAGACTACCAAGGGATCCATTCAGCATGATCATATGGCAAGTGTCCTAGATTTCTGGCAGCCAATGTGACAAAAATAAAATTAAACTCACTAGAAAATTATTCAGGCTAAAACTTTATTCATATTTTTTTTAAAATACAGATTAAGTTTTCAACTGTACAAAGCTATAGACTCATACATTCATCTCTGGGGGCAGGTCAATGGTCAGCTCGTTCATAGTTCCAAGGAAGGCATCCAATTCCGTAGTGCAATTGTCATAAAAAAAGGAGAGAAATTGAAATATGACTGACAATATACTGACAATCTCACAATGGAATTTAACCCCAAATCCTATGCAGGTTCTTCAATGGAGACACGCGTGTGTATGTCTCGAGCACTTCAAAGTCCTCTTCAGGCAAACATGGCATTTGTGGAAGATATACCAGTCCTGCCAGCACAAGATGACTCATAATGAGAACATTATGATCACTACACAGATATAAGCACATCACCTGGCTAACATGATTTGTGAAATTGAGTTTCTGACCTGTGTCTCAAGGAGTTTATTTTGTCCATTTACAGTTGGAGTTGAGGTGATCTTGTTCACTACCCCCAAAGCCTTACGACCAGACTAAAGGAACATGCAACTTTTTTCCTGTCAGCGGAGTCTTCAAGAGGATGGTAGTGCATGCGAGTTCTCATTGGAATTAACTCAACCAATGTAGGTTATGAAGCATCACAGAGAACTCTAATAAGGTAGACAAACAGGTCAATGATTGACAATTGTGAGTAGGTTTAGGGCAGACTACCTGGAGCAGATATCAACCGCTGGCGCGTCTTTAGCACAGGTGTATGGAGGGTGGCATTTTCTCTCTCTGCGAAGATTATTGAAGCCATTTCCTGTTTGGGTAAAGTAGTAGCTAATTAGTAAAATATTGTTACCTAGCTATCTCAGACAATTACCTAGGCTATGTATCGTAATGAAACAACAGGGAGCAGGTCTCGAACCCTCGAGCCCGAGGTCCGGCGCGCTATCGACTGTGCCGTAAAAGCATGCTCGTGCCGCAGACTCGATTTCCAGGGTCGTTACACTACTCCCTCCTTTTCAAAGAGCGAGTCCTCGCGCTAGCTTGCGGCTCTACGTCTTACGCGCTCACCAGACAAGCACACGCACTGTCGTGGATGCAAGGTCCGACCACTTCTGACACCAGTGTAATGAAACACGTATCCTCGACCTTCGAGCCTGAGGTCCGGCGCGCTATCGACTGTGCCGCAAAAGCATGCTCGTGCGGCAGAGTCGATTTCCGCGCTTATAAACCCAGGGTCGTTACAGTATTATCAACTACCAGGGTATCAAAATACGCTTGAGTTTTGTGACAACCCAGAAAACAAACCCCGAGAGTAACATTTGTGAAGACAGGGTCCAAGTATGTTCAGAAAACCTTTGGTTTGGTTGGTGGCTAGCAGTTTCTTAACTTCACGATTTAACTACATTGCATCGATTTGTTACATTGCATCGTGAGAAACTATGCTAGTTGGTGGCATGCTAACGTTGGCTTGAGCTAGTTAGCTACAGTCATGCATACTTTTGTTATTCAAAACTTAAGCGCCAGTTAGTTACCTTGCTTATAATGTGCTAAATTATACAGTGTCAAGGACTTGCCGTTTGGTGGCTAGTGGTCATATGAGTGCATTTTATCGTATTTGTGTCAGGTATCATGGGCTTGTCCGTTTGTTTTGATTTGTATAAGCAGAAACGTCTTGGCGGCTTCCTTTTCATCCCATTGCATTGGTTTACGTGCGCACGGGGGAGCCAGTCGCACGGTTAGTGCTATACGGGACCCTTGGGACATCCATACCCTAATAACCTTAACCCTCACTTAACCGTACCTTCACCACGTCAACGGGGTAAAGTCGGAGTTGGAACGTCCCAAGGACCCCGAATAGCAAGGATAACAGTTAACTACCAAACTTGCATTGTAACAATGACACTTCCATGACACTAGTGATTGTCATTCACCTCTACTGCAGACAGTGTGTATAATGTGTTTTTTAGTTCTGATGATAAACTTGCTCTGTAATGTCATAAATCAATTGTTCACTTTTTAAAACAGCTTGATGTTATCACTTATGTAAAATATTTTCCCCTGATATAAAATTCCCTCTCTCTCTTATTTGTTTCCCTCTTGATAAATCGTACTCTTCCTATTATAAAGCTTATAATTTGATGGAAAGGCTATTGGCTTTGATACAAATGGCACACGTATTTTACCATTTCAGCAAAAAGATGAGCATTTCATGGCATCTTACTGGTCCAGCCGGTCCAGCCTACTCAGAAGGTTCCAATAAAAATAGGGGTATACCATATAATTAAGGTGTATGTTATGTATGTAATTAATTGGTTATGCAAACGTCGTTTTATTAGCTTAACATGGTGTATAATGATATGCTACCACCCGTTTTCTAAAGTTTATATTTTAATTAATGCTCTTACCATTTTGGATATTTTATTTTGTTTATATAAATATCTGCGGACAAGTGGTACATTCTCTCGTGTATGAAGCCAACTCTTGTTGTATGCAGCTTCCTGCATAAGGGTCTTCATCCCAAACAATAACCATGGCGGCCACTGAAATAGCTAGGCAAGCGGTGAGTACTATAATTAAGGATGCTTTTCCTGCTCTTTTGGCTAGGGCACCGATGTAACTTTCTAAAATTAATACATTTGAGTAATGGGTGAATTTAACTCAAACAGCATAGATACATGTAGGTGGAAAGCCCATCTCCCCATGGTTGTTGTACTGTTTTTACAAGCTAGCTCCATATCAAATTACCTCTTTATTACAACTTTAATATCGCATTGATACAATGTATCTAGATAAATATCGCTCATTACGAAACCGCAAGGTTTATGGGGAAAAAAATGATCGCGAACATTCAATTGTCTGATTTAGGCTATTCCCCGCGTGCGTTCCCTTACTTGATTATCGTTGCGATCCAGTATCCTCATCCTTCTCCATTTCGCAGTTAAAACTATTTATACATAACATTGATATGGTATTATTGATTTGATATTATGACTGTATTTATTTCTGGACATTGCAATTTGCATGCATATCCGCCGTCTCTCGTGAGTTCGATTATGTTAGTAGACTATCACATTGTTTCTGGTCCTCAGTCCCGTTACTTCGCTGGGCGTTGTCTGGTGTGCATAACGAATCATATGGGTTAACCGCTTGGGGATGATTAATATTATTGATATACAACTAAATAATATCGAGGCTAATAATGTGGATTCATCAAAAGGGATTTACTTAATTTCAGAATGTGTCAGCTTGAAAAATCACTGGGTGAAGGATTGGTAGGCTAAACTAAATAGGTTTTCCGGTTATGTTCACCTACATCAACGCTTTTTTGTGCAATTAATTCAACCCAAATGTCTCAAAAAATGGAAGTCAACAACCCGCGTTATGTCATTGTGACCCCAAGTAGGCCTTGGGTTTGGGAATGCTGCACATGTAGGCCAGCTGAGGAGTGTGTTGAGTCAAGAAATACTGTCTGTTTAACCAATAGCCTTTCAGCTTTTATAACCAATTCGAACTATCCAAATAATTGACAACTGTTTACCCAAGTCTGTGTAACTATTTTCAACCTCCCCTTTTAGCTGAGGGGATTTTGCTGTCTGCCTCAAAATATTTTAAAAGCACATTTTTGTACATTTAGTCATTTTAGTGGGGCGTTGCAGTGTTTCAGTTGATTCACTATTGATGGCACACATGTCAGTTCCATGTCATCTAAATTCCTTGTTTTACTACCGACACCACCACCCTGTGCAGTTCTCGAAACAGGATGTCTGATGATGCTAGCTTTCTACTCTCTCTCTCACAGACACACACACACACACACATCCATATTAGGCCCTTATGGATTTGGGGTAAGGCCTACAACATTTCCTATTGGATTCGTAGGATCCATGTCCTCCTGTATCAAGTTGGGTCATCTGATATAATACATGTATTACTCTCACATAACAATGCCCTTGTTCTACAGTACCCCTCAAAATGTGATGTTTTACCTGCCATATATGGACATTGTGATTTCAACAGTAGGCTGTGCTTTAAGCAAATATGTCAGCATACAGGAAACAGGAAGTGTATTACAACTAGAGCACAGATCAAATCAAACTTTATTTGTCACATGCGCCAAAACAAACAAGTGTAGACCTTACAGTGAAATGCTTAGTTACAAGCTCTTAACCAACAGTGCAGTTCAAGAAGAGTTAAGAAAATATTTACCAAATAGACTAAAGTAAAAAAAATTGACACAATAAGAATAACAAGGCTATATACAGGGTGTACCGGTACCGAGTGAGTGTGCGGGGGTACAGGTTAGTTGAAGTAATTTGTACATGTAGGTAAGGGTGAAGTGACTATGCATAGATAATAAACAATGAGTAGCAGTAGTGTACAAAAGGGAGCGGGTGGGGGTGGGGGGTGTGTCAATGTAAAGAGTCCAGTGGCGATTTTATTAATTGTTCAGCAGTTTAATGGCTTGGGGGTGGAAGTTGTTGAGGAACCTTTTGGCCCTAGACTTGGCGCTCCAGTACCTCTTGCAGTGCGGTAGCAGAGAAAACAGTCTTTAACTTGAGTGACTGACATTTTATGGGCTTTCCTCTGACACCGCCTATTATATAGGTCCTGGATGGCAGGAAGTTTGGCTCCAGTAATGTACTGGGCCGTACGCACTACCCTCTGACCTCCTCCCTATAGGCCGTCTCATTGTTGTCGGTCAGCAAACTTAATGATGGTGTTGGAGTCTTGTTTGGCCATTCAGTCGTGGGTGAACAGGGACTACAGGAGGGTACTAAGCACACACCCCTGAGGGGCGCCAGTGTTAAGGATCAGCGTGGCAGACGTGTTTTTGCCTACTCTTACAACTTGGGGGCAGCCCGTCAGGAAGTCCAGTTGCAGAGGGAGTTTCTAAACCTGAGAATTGAGCTGACATGCGTTATCTTGCTAGAATACCATGGAATGTGTGAAACTAGTCTGGCAAAAATAACGAAATTGTAGCTTAAACCATAGATTTGTAGCTGTGGTTAACACTTCAACAGTTTGAATTTAGAATTTACACCAGCAGTAGTTGGAGGGAATGTTTGACATGTCATATTGCTGTATAGTCATGTTGTACATGAAATGTGTAAACTGAGGTGAAATAATAATGTTATTATGATCAGCCTTATGTTAACCTAAATTACGATAGCCTAATCCCTACCACCCCTGTTTCATATGTATCTGTGATTATACCTGGTGGTTAATGATTAATTACACATCTTTACTCTGTTCCTAATCTCAAAATCATTCTCTTGTCTTTAGGGAGAAGGTGCTCGCGCTGTCCCTCTCGCCGGCCATGTCGGTTTCGACAGCATGCCTGACCAGCTGGTCAACAAGTCTGTCAACCACGGCTTTTGCTTCAACATCCTCTGCATTGGTGAGTGTGTCATGCGTGAAACCTCCCTTTTCTCCTCAAGGCAAAATGGGAGCCATTCTCCGCCGCAATTTATTTATTGCGTTTCCACTGTGAATGTAAACCTAATTCATTCTGTCTTTGACCCACTTTGGTTGTTTCTCACTGGTCAATAGTAGGGCTGGGCGGCATACTGTATTTTACTATATACTGGTATTTATGCACAGACCGTTTTGGGTTTTTACTTTACCTTCTATAACGGTATTTTAATGTTTGGTTTGTTAAATGTGAAACGCCGTGTGTAACGTCCATTTTTATAGTTTACTCCGCTACTTGAGTCATCGCTCTCTCTCTCTCCACGCTGCTTTCCACACAGACTTAGTCCCTCCCCCTGTCACTCAAGGAGCGCATTTGTTGTTGCTTGAACACAAGACACTTTCGCTCAGTCTGCATGGTCAATGCAGCACATGCAGTAATGTTGATGACAACGATGTTGTTTCCACTTTGATCTTAATATAATTCCACAAGTGTTCTATAATTACACTATTAGTTTGTGTTTCTTACATCTGCAAACAGCTAGTTTGTATTTTCTTAGCAAGTTAAGCTAAATCATCTTAGCCACTAATGTAAGGTGACCAGATTTCTGAAATTAAAACCGGGGACATTTCCAGCTCGGCAGTCAATATATCATTAAAATATCCAGTGTTATTATCTATGAAATAAAAAAGGGAGACAATATCGGTTTCATGTATTTAGTCTAAACAGGCACATTGTGATAGACAGAGAAAACAACTATATTACAGAAACGCTACAGACAAGACAGAACTGTCCAATATGAACAGTGGTCCTGGTAGTCTGGGTAGAATAAGATCAGAAGAGAACATTAGCAAAATTGAGAAAACAGACAATAGTATATGTGAAATACTTAACAACATAATAAAGAAATAAGACGATGAGGTTGGTGCCTACATTGTATACTGATACCAACCTAATCTGTATATTTCTCAGAAGAATGTATCTTCTTCAGGATTGCTCTGTCTTTGGCCAGCTTCTCCATGAACTCCTAGCAGGGGAGGTTGAAGTTTGTCTTCACAATAAGCATGGCCTTGATGGTAGGAACAGTGAACATATTTCTTGCTGCTGTCCATATATCATTCATTTGGGAGAACACTTTCTCGACCGGTGCATTACTTCCAGGTAAGCACATGGCAACAGATGCTAATCTAGCCCGGTTAGTGTGTGGGATGTCATTCTCTTTGAAGTCGTTAACCACCGTACTCCATCTCTGACTGAGCGGTGTCTCAGATGTTTTCCATTCTTCAAGCGATCCCCCCTTTAGGAACTCTTGCTGGCCAGTAACCACTGTGCTCCATCTCTGACTGAGCGGTGTCTCAGCTGTTTTCCATTCTTCAAGCGATCCCCCCTTTTGGAACTCTTGCAGGCCAGTAACCACCATGCTCCATCTCTGACTGAGCGGTGTCTCAGATGCTTTCCATTCTTCAAGCGATCCCCCCTTTAGGAACTCTTGCAGGCCAGTAACCTCGTCACACAATGCATTGCACATTGGGGCATTTTTCCTGCAGTGTGACTGCTGCCATCTGGATCTCTTCACGCTGAGGTTGCCTTTTTAAAAGGAGACCATGTAAATATTTTAGATTATCTGTGTGCTTTCCCCATGCTTGCAAGTAGTTCACATCCGTAGTGAAGAATGATTGGGATGCTTTGAGAAAGCTCTCTTTAGACATGGCTCCATTATCCTCTAGCTCTCAGAAGTCCTCTGACCAAAATGGAATGAAGTTGTCATCAGGTCTTGCAGTCAATTTTGCCTCAACATTTCTCAGGATTGCAGAGGACTCCACAGCACAGTGGCCCTGGCCTTCAAGCATCTTGATCGTGTCACTGAATACGATCAAGTTTCCATGGACAAAGGCCAGCCAAAGTTCAGTCAGTGGATCTTCAAACATTGTTCACAGGACAACAGAGCATTTGTCTTCAGAAATAAAAAAGGATTTCAATTGCACATACATTTTCAGCACTCTTTCTAGAGCAGGGAGCATGGACAGCCAGCAAACATTGCTGTGTCCTAAAATGTTATTGTACTCCTGGCCAACAAAATTGCAAAAGCTCTTCAGTCTTTCTACTCTGAAGGTGAAAATATACAAATATCTTTGTGAGCTGGTACTCAACATCAAGGGGAATCATATCCGAAGCTGTTCTGGCCGTGTTATGAATGATGTGGGCAGGACAACCTAAGCCAATCACCTCCCACTGCAGAGCATTTTTAACTTTGGTATGGACACTGACCCTCCCCAGCCTATTCAGTCCACCAAAGTTGGCATTTGTGTTGTCGGCAGAGAATGCCACGACTTTGTTTTCAAGGTTACATTTTTGGATGACCACCAGGACCTCAGCTGCAATTTCCTCTGCTGTTTTCTCCTTTCAATTCAACAAAATCAGGCAGTTTTGTTTCCACAGATGTGCTGCCATCATATATCTTACAATATCTGACTACTATTGGCAGCAGCTTTACATGTCCATGATTTGACGCATCAATGGACAGGGACACAAATTCAACCTGGTCTAGGCCCTGTGTTACCAATGTAGTTGCCCATGGTGCTAACACGTTACTCACTATGGCGTCACATTTTGTCCTAGCACATGTAGACTTTGGCTCATAAAGCTTCCGTGCGAGTTGTGCTGTGCAGTCCATAGATCTGTAACTATGATTGTGTCGCATAGTGTGGTATGCAAAGACACCCTCCTGCACAGCTAAATCATATTCTTCTTGGGGAGGCTCTACCTTCTTGAAGAATGTGGTGACAGAGGGCATACCAACACGGCCAATCAGACAAGCTTTATGCTTTTTCCTCTGTTGATGTTCTACCACTGCCGTTCTTCCCCCGCTGCCAATTGAAAAAGAGGAATTACAAAGTGTGCAGTGAACCATTCTATAGTCTTGACCTGAGCGTATAAATGGTCTACATTTAGAAAGTTTGCATAGAAAATAAATGAGACAGTTGCCTGCTACGGTGCATTTTCATTGAACTTCTATCGATAAATACAGCTGGACGTAATACGTAATGTCACACACAACAATGTCAATTAAGAACACATTCTTATTTACAATGACGACCTACCAAGAGGCAAAAGCCCTAGTGTGGGGACGGCTGGGGGCTGGGATTAAAAATAAAAATGTGGACAAAACACACATGATAAGAGAGACACCACAACACTACATAAAGAGAGACCTAAGAAAGCAACACAACATGGCAGCAACACATGATAACACAGCATGGTAGCAACATGAGACACCACAACACTACATAAAGAGAGACACCACAACACTACATAAAGAGAGACACCACAACACTACATAAAGAGAGACACCACAACACTACATAAAGAGAGACACCACAACACTACATAAAGAGAGACACCACAACAACTACATAAAGGGAGACACCACAACACTACATAAAGAGAGACACCACAACACTACATAAAGAGAGACACCACAACACTACATAGAGACACTACATAAAGAGAGACACCACAACACTACATAAAGAGAGACACCACAACACTACATAAAGAGAGACACCACAACACTACATAAAGAGAGACACACAACACACAACACTACATAAAGAGAGACACTACAACAACTACATAAAGAGAGACACCACAACACTATATAAAGAGAGACACCACAACACTACATAAAGAGAGACACCACAACACTACATAAAGAGAGACACCACAACACTACATAAAGAGAGACACCACAACACTACATAAAGAGAGACACCACAACACTACATAAAAGAGACACACACAACACTACACAAAGAGAGACACCACAACACTACATAAAGAGAGACACCACAACACTACATAAAGAGAGACACCACAACACTACATAAAGAGAGACACCACAACACTACATAAAGAGAGACACCACAACACTACATAAAGAGAGACACCACAACATTACATAAAGAGAGACACCACAACACTACATACAGAGAGACAGCACAACACTACATAAAGAGAGACACCACAACACTACATAAAGAGAGACACCACAACACTACATAAAGAGAGACACCACAACACTACATAAAGAGAGACACCACAACACTACATAAAGAGAGACACCACAACACTACATAAAGAGAGACACCACAACACTACATAAAGAGAGACACCACAACACTACATAAAGAGAGACACCACAACACTACATAGAGACACCACAACACTACATAAAGAGAGACACCACAACACTTCATAAAGAGAGACACCACAACACTACATAAAGAGAGACACCACAACACTACATAAAGAGAGACACCACAACACTACATAAAGAGAGACACCACAACACTACATAAAGAGAGACACCACAACACTACATAAACAGAGACACCACAACACTTCATAAAGAGAGACACCACAACACTTCATAAAGAGAGACACCACAACACTACATAAAGAGAGACACCACAACAACTACATAAAGAGAGACACCACAACAACTACATAAAGAGAGACACCACAACACTACATACAGAGAGACATCACAACACTACATAAACAGAGACATCACAACACTATATAAAGAGAGACACAACACAACACTATATAAAGAGAGACACCACAACACTATATAAAGAGAGACACCACAACACTATATAAAGAGAGACACCACAACACTACGTAAAGAGAGACACCACAACACTACATAAATAGAGACACCACAACACTACATAAACAGAGACACCACAACACCACATAAAGAGAGACACCACAACACTATATAGAGAAGCAGCAGCACCACATGGCAGCAGCACCACATGGTACAAACATTGTTAGGCACAGACAGCACGAAAGGCAAAAAGGCAGCGACAACAATAATCAGGCGAAGCAGCCACTGTCAGCTAGAGTGTCCATGATTGAGTCTTTGAATGTGGAGATGGAGATAAAACTGTCCAGTTTGAGTGTTGTTTTTGCAGCTCGTTTCAGTCTAGCTGAACTGAGAAGAGGAGCGACCCAGGGATGTATAATAGCAGCACAACATTGCTTAGAGTCAAGGGCAGTGGTGACATCATTGAGGACCTTTAAGGTTGCAGTGACACATCCATAACCTGAGCGGAAACCAGATTGCATACCAGTGAGAATACTATAGACATCAAGAAAGCCAGTCAGTTTATTATTGACAAGTTTTTCCAACATTTTTGATAAAATATAGCAGTTAGGATCAGCTTAATCTCCCCCTTTAAACAAAGGATGCACCATGAAAGCCTTCCAAGCACTGGGAACATTCCCAGAGAGGAGAGACAAGGTTGGTGATGATAGGGGCAGCAACCTTAAAGAAAAAAGGATCTAAATCATCTGAGCCAGATATTTTTTTGGGGTCAAGTTTAAGGAGCTCCTTTAGCACCACAAAATCAGTGAACGCCTGAGAGCTTAGGGCAGGTAGGGTACAGGTCGGTGTTGATGGTGGATGATAACACCCAGCAACAGTCAACAAAGAGCTATTTGCTTAATGCTTAAAACCAGCAAATCAAATTGTGGAGACAACCGAGCACTGACCGGGTTTCTTGGTAAACATTGACGTTCCACCAGCTTTGGAAGATCTGTCTTGTCGAAAAAGGTAATAACTAGAAAGGCTAACAGTATTCAGAATACTCTTTCTTAACCATGGCTCAGTAATGACCAACACATCTGGCTGGATAAGAGCTGTGAACCCACACTTTCAATTGATACATTTGAGGTAATAAGCTTCTAGTGTTATCGTGCAGAAAACCCAGGCTTCTAGTGCCTGCATGCTCCCATCCCTAGTGCCTGCTTTAGTGTTTGCCACTTGGCCTTAAATTGTATCCATTTGTTTTTCTCTGTTGCCTATGCTATTTAAATATTTAAATAATAAATCCAATTTTTTCATTGTGTTAACGATGGCGGTTTAATTTCCAAGTTTTTGGTATACATTTTTTCAAGATGAGTGATGAGAATGAATCGTCCAGCCCATTGGGTATCTCACTACAAGCCCAAATGCCATGTCTTCAAATATGTAGACGGAAGGATTAAAAGTCATTTTACAGTGCCTTGCGAAAGTATTCGGCCCCCTTGAACTTTGCGACCTTTTGCCACATTTCAGGCTTCAAACATAAAGATATAAAACTGTATTTTTTTGTGAAGAATCAACAACAAGTGAGACACAATCATGAAGTGGAACGACATTTATTGGATATTTCAAACTTTTTTAACAAATCAAAAACTGAAAAATTGGGCGTGCAAAATTATTCAGCCCCCTTAAGTTAATACTTTGTAGCGCCACCTTTTGCTGCGATTACAGCTGTAAGTCGCTTGGGGTATGTCTCTATCAGTTTTGCACATCGAGAGACTGACATTTTTTCCCATTCCTCCTTGCAAAACAGGTTGAGCTCAGTGAGGTTGGATGGAGAGCATTTGTGAACAGCAGTTTTCAGTTCTTTCCACAGATTCTCGATTGGATTCAGGTCTGGACTTTGACTTGGCCATTCTAACACCTGGATATGTTTATTTTTGAACCATTCCATTGTAGATTTTGCTTTATGTTTTGGATCATTATATTGTTGGAAGACAAATCTCCATCCCAGTCTCAGGTCTTTTGCAGACTCCATCAGGTTTTCTTCCAGAATGGTCCTGTATTTGGCTCCATCCATCTTCCCATAAATTTTAACCATCTTCCCTGTCCCTGCTGAAGAAAAGCAGGCCCAAACCATGATGCTGCCACCACCATGTTTGACAGTGGGGATAAGGTGTTCAGGGTGATGAGCTGTGTTGCTTTTACGCCAAACATAACATTTTGTATTGTTGCCAAAAAGTTCAATTTTGGTTTCATCTGACCAGAGCACCTTCTTCCACATGTTTGGTGTGTCTCCCAGGTGGCTTGTGGCAAACTTTAAACAACACTTTTTATGGATATCTTTAAGAAATGGCTTTCTTCTTGCCACTCTTCCATAAAGGCCAGATTTGTGCAATATACGACTGATTGTTGTCCTATGGACAGAGTCTCCCACCTCAGCTGTAGATCTCTGCAGTTCATCCAGAGTGATCATGGGCCTCTTGGCTGCATCTCTGATCAGTCTTCTCCTTGTATGAGCTGAAAGTTTAGAGGGGCGGCCAGGTCTTGGTAGATTTGCAGTGGTCTGATACTCCTTCCATTTCAATATTATCGCTTGCACAGTGCTCCTTGGGATGTTTAAAGCTTGGGAAATCTTTTTGTATCCAAATCCGGCTTTAAACTTCTTCACAACAGTATCTCGGACCTGCCTGGTGTGTTCCTTGTTCTTCATGATGCTCTCTGCGCTTTTAACGGACCTCTGAGACTATCACAGTGCAGGTGCATTTATACGGAGACTTGATTACACACAGGTGGATTGTATTTATCATCATTAGTCATTTAGGTCAACATTGGATCATTCAGAGATCCTCACTGAACTTCTAGAGAGAGTTTGCTGCACTGAAAGTAAAGGGGCTGAATAATTTTGCACGCCCAATTTTTCAGTTTTTGATTTGTTAAAAAAGTTTGAAATATCCAATAAATGTCGTTCCACTTCATGATTGTGTCCCACTTGTTGTTGATTCTTCACAAAAAAATACAGTTTTATGTCTTTATGTTTGAAGCCTGAAATGTGGAAAAAGGTCGCAAAGTTCAAGGGGGCCGAATACTTTCGCAAGGCACTGTACATGTTGAAAAAATGTTCATGTGCTAACATTTCAATGACCTAAACTGGGACATGCTTAAACCACCTGACCAAGTCTTAAAGCAATGGGACTCCCTAAATCTTTCTTAGATTATTACCAAAAGCAATGGGACTCCCTAAATCTTTCTTAGATTATTACCAGTCCCACAAGGTATGACTCCAAACACCCAGAAAAGGCTACTCTCCTCGATGTTATCCTCACAAATAATCCTAATAGGTATCAGTCTGGTGTTTTCTGTAATGACCTTAGTGGTCACTGTTTTACAGCCTGTGTTCGTAATGGCTGCTCCGTGAAATGACCTGTCCTGATTTGTCATAAATGCTTGCTAAAAAACGTTAATGAGCAAGTCTTCCTTCATGTACTGGCCTCTGTATATGGTATAGAATCAGCTTGATACCCTCTATCGAAGATGCTTGGACATTCTTTTTTAATATTTTCAGTGGTATTGTTAACAAACACGCCCCCATAAAGACATTTTGAATTAAAAACAGGTTCAGCCCCTGGTTCAACCGTGATCTTGCAGAGTTACTCCGTCTCAAGAATTGCATTTGGCGAAAGGCTCGGCACACGCATACTCAGGCTGACAGGCTCTCGTTCAGGCAAATGAGAAATACGTTCACTCAGGCTATCCGGAAGGCCAAAGTTAGTTACTTTAAGGAGCAGTTCTCTCTCTGTGGGTCTAACCCAAAGAAGCTCTGGAAAACAGTTGAAGACCTGGAGAATAAACCCTCCTCCTCACAGCTGCCCATGTCCCTCAATGTTGTTGATGTGGTTTTTACTGACAAGAAAAGAAGCACATTGCTGAACTCTTTAATTACCACTTCATTAAGTCAGGATTCCTATTTGACTCAGCCATGCTTCCTTGCCCGTCCAACATTTCCTCATCTCTCACCCCTTCTAATGCGACGCTCCTCCCGCTTTTCCCCCTGCCTGCTACAAAGTTTTTCCCTGCAGGCGGTCACTGAGTCCGAGGTGCTAAAGGAGCTCCTTTAACTTGACCCCCAAAAAACATCTGGGTCAGACAGTTTAGACCCTTTCTTCTTCAAAGTTGCTGCCCCTATCATCACCACGCCCATCTCCAACCTTTTTTTCTCTCCTTGCTGGGGAGTTCCCCATTGCTTGGAAGGCAGCCACGGTTCGTCCTTTATTTAAAGGGGAGATCAAGCTGATCCTAACTGTTATAGGCCAATGTCTATTTAGCCCTGTTTATCAGAAGTGTTGGAAAAACTTGTCAATAATCAACTGACTGGCTTTCTTGATGTCTATAGTATTCGCTCTGGTATGCAATCTGGTTTCCGCTCAGGTTATGGATGTTTCACTGCAACCTTAAAGGTCCTCAATGATGTCACCATTGCCCTTGATTCTAAGCAATGTTGTGCTGCTATTTTTATTGACTTGGCTAAAGCTTTAGATACTGTAGACTTTAGATACTGTGTCTCTGAGGGGTCTTTGGCTTGGTTTGCTAACTAACTCTCTCAAAGAGTGCAGTGTATAAAGCCAGAACATCTGCTGTCTCAGCCATTGCCTGTCACAAAGAGAGTACCCCAAGGCTTGATCCTAGGCCCCACGCTCTTCTCAATTTACATCAACAACATAGCTCAGGCAGCAGTAAGCTCACTCATCCATTTATATGCAGATGATGCCGTTTTATACTCAGCTGGCCCCTCCCCAGATGTTGTGTTAAACACTCTACAACAAAGCTTTCTTAATATCCAGCAAGTTTTCTCTGCCTTTAACCTTGTTCTGAATACCTCCAAAACAAAGGTCATGTGGTTGGGTAAGAAGAAGGACCCTCTCCCCATTGGTTTGATTACCTCCTCTGAGAGTTTTTAGAGCTTGAAGTAGTCACCTCAATACAAGTACTTGGGAGTATGGCTAGACGGTACACTGTCCTACTCTCAGCACATATCAAAGCTGCAGGTTAAAGTTAAATCTAGACTTGGTTTCCTCTATCGTAATGGCTCCTCTTTCATCCAAGCTGCCAAACTAACCATAGTTCAGATGACCAACCTACCCATGCTAGATTACGGAGACTAAATGTATAGATCGTCAGGTAATGGTGCTCTCGAGCGGCTAGATGTCCTTTACCATTCGGCCATCAGATTTGCCACCAGTGCTCCTTATAGGACACATCTCTGCACACCCCCCTATCTGAGATATATACTGCAGCCCTCATCCTCCAAATACAACACCCGTTCTGCCAGTCACATTCTGTTAAAGGTCCCCAAAGCACACACATCCCTGGGTCGCTCGTCTATTCAGTTCGCTGCAGCTAGTGACTGGAACTAGCTGCAACAAACACTCAAACTGGACAGTTTTATCGCAATATCTTCATTCAAAGACTCAATCATGGACACTCTTACTGACAGTTGTGGCTGCTTTGCGTGATGTATTGTTGTCTCTATACCTTCTTGCCCATTGTGCTGTTGTCTGTGCCCAGTAATGTTAGTACCATGTTTTGTGTTGCTACCATTTTGTTGTCATGTTGTGTTGCTACCATGCTGTGTTGTCATGTGTTGCTGACTTGCTATGTTGTCTTAGGTCTCTTTTTATGTAGTGTTGTCTCTCTTGTCGTGATGTGTTTTGTCCTATATTTTTTATCCCATATCATTAACATGATATCCAAAAGGTCACACTTCGTAACCTAATATATCCGGTAATGAGCACCAAGCTCTGTTTACAGAGCGGTGCAGCTTTCTCAACAAAAACGGCGCCACTTTCTCGACCCAAACAATTTGGTCGTCGTCTTCAAGTTGTTTCCACGGATTCGCAAAGATCTAAATTAGTATGAGGAGCTGAATTGAATGTAAACGACTGGAAAGAAAACGCTTGCGGTATGCTCAGCGCTCCATTGACATTTCACAGTGGTATGCTCAGCGCTCCATTGACATTTCACAGTGGTATGCTCAGTGCTCCATTGACATTTCACAGTGGTATGCTCAGCGCTCCATTGACATTTCACAGTGGTATGCTCAGCAATCCATTGACATTTCACAGTGGTATGCTCAGCGCTCCATTGACATTTCACAGTGGTATGCTCAGCGCTCCATTGACATTTCAGTGGTATGCTCAGCAATCCATTGACATTTCACAGTGGTATGCTCAGCGCTCCATTGACATTTCACAGTGGTATGCTCAGCGCTCCATTGACATTTCACAGTGGTATGCTCAGCGCTCCATTGACATTTCACAGTGGTATGCTCAGCGCTCCATTGACATTTCACAGTGGTATGCTCAGCGCTCCATTGACATTTCACAGTGGTATGCTCAGCGCTCCATTGACATTTCACAGTGCTATGCTCAGCGCTCCATTGACATTTCACAGTGGTATGCTCAGTGCTCCATTGACATTTCACAGTGGTATGCTCAGCGCTCCATTGACATTTCACAGTGGTATGCTCAGCGCTCCATTGACATTTCACAGTGGTATGCTCAGCGCTCCATTGACATTTCACAGTGGTATGCTCAGCGCTCCATTGACATTTCACAGAGATACGTTTGTTTCTGTAAGAAGTCTTCGGAAAAAGAACACAAACTTTGCATTAATATGAACAGTGTATACTAAACTATGATAATGTCATGTCTCAAAATCGATATAGATCTATATCTTACCTCTATATTGTTTTATGTCCTCCGGATTGGAGAAGAAAGATGTCAGTTAGCCTTAATTCTCACACTATTTTTCTCTGGCCTCCGTTTATTTATTTGCCCTAATTTTGGCCATCCTACAAGGGTAAAACGGCCAATAAGTTTTGAACATATTTTGATAGAGATGAGGTTTGGACCATGGGTTTTCTTAGAGTATTATCTACACAATGAACATATCATTTTACTCATTGGTCAAAAGACGCGTTTTTGAATGGACAGCCGTTTCCATTGCACATGTCGCAAACATTCTTTTGGTGACATTGCTTTTGTCTAAATAAACCTGGCTCAATGGAAACCTGCCTATTGACAGATATAGTTTTCATATATTAGCCTTATTTTAAAGCAAATTATCAATTTTGTCAATTTTGTTGAATGTAGGAAACGGATAATATAATTCTCTCAATTTTCCATTCTCTAAATTACTTGAAAGTTATCAGTGGCACTCAAAACATTCAAAAGCAATGGCAGAAGCCCTAGAACCTCTATTATTACAGTCTACTCTATGAAGTCTGGTGTGTGTGGATCCCAGAAAGCAAAGCTGTTGTAAAATTGCACAGGCCTGCCTACAGCTCAAGCCCCAGAAATGTGATCCGGAGGCATGTGGCAAGAACTTAATCGAGAAAAAAACATTTTGTCTTCACAAGACTTAGATTTCTTATGCTTTTTGCTGGTACATTCAAATGGAAACCTTTGGATGTCAGGGCCCCATCTTTAGCATGGGGTTCAGCTTGGGTCCCTGCCAAGCGAGATGCTTATCCAGCCCTTTCTATGAGGATGATGAGAGACCACGGAAACATCTTGACGATGACCTGAGGTGGACTTAACCTCAGATGCAGGAAATGGGAGGGGAGAATCTGGCACTGTGCTGTTCCATTCTACCCCCCCTCCCCCTACACTATTTAGTGTGCACTCAGAGTGAAAGCCTGATGCCTTGTGAAAGGAAGACTAATATATCGTTGGCAGTGTAGAGCTCTGCGTGCTCTGAGTGTAGATGTGGTGTCTGATGAACAGAAGTAAGCCTAGGGTAGCATCCCAAATGGCACCCTATTCCCTATATAGTACACTACTTAGTGTATACGGTGCCATTTGGGATGCACAACTAGATTTTCTTGCACTGGGAAAGGAAGGTGCCTTCTCACTCGACTGACAGCTTTGAACAGTGTGAGTTTGTCAGAAAGCATCAGGACATCCGTGACTCAGACCCATGCAGCCATTTTTAGGATGGTCTGCTCTAGATATCAACTCTGGTGGACATAGGATTAGCTTGTTGTGCTGCGCCGCTGCAAGATGTCCCATTCAATGTAGTCAGAGGGAGGGGCTCACATAGCTAAATGTATAGGGAAGTGACAAATGGGAAGAGTCCATATAATTTACATTCTGGTGGCATTAGAGAGATCTGCTCTGCAGCCCGAGTCCAAATTGTAAAACTGAAGTATTTTCAACAGGATGTACTAAATCCTGTAATGTACAGTATGGGAGAATATTTTAAAGCCACATTTATTCTGACAATGGCCCAATTTGGAATATTCCCTGCTGTTCAATGCTAATTTCCATTAATGATATACTGTAACCTATACCCATTGACTCTAGAAGAATATAGCTTATGAATGCCTAATGAGCTTAGTAAAACTATCTCACACAAACCCAAACTCCAGATAGTAGAGTCCACAAAAAAATGACACAATGGTGAATGAACTGAAAGGTATGTGTGTATTTTAGGGGAGACGGGCCTGGGCAAGTCCACTCTCATGGACACCCTGTTCAACACCAAGTTCGAGGGCGAACCCACCCAGCACAACCAGCCGGGCGTGCAGCTCAAGTCCAACACCTACGAGCTCCAGGAGAGCAATGTGCGCCTCAAGCTGACCGTGGTCAACACTGTGGGCTTTGGAGACCAGATCAACAAAGAGGACAGGTGAGAGACAATGATGTAGATAAACATGAATATACTGTATGTCTGTCTGTCTATCTGTCTGTTTTTGGGATTAAAGCCCCAGGTTCTGCTTCATGTGTCTGAGATGCCCCCTATGAAGTGTGGACTTGAGGTCATCCCCTTTGGAGTCTGGTGGAACTTTAGGTACTACTCTTATGATGCCTCTCCCATACCTTATGAAAACAGTGAGTCACTGATAGATTTATTGTTAGACAATATGGATAACAGTAGTCTGACACTTGAGCCAGGAGTCTCAAGGGCTAAATTCTCCCTCCCTCCTGTCATGTGAACCTCATTCCTTGTCATGAGAGATCAGAGAGAGGATGGATGATGTCATGTGAGCACCAGGCAGCTCTCTCTAATCTCAGTCCTCAGTCTGTCCCAGACCTCTCTAGCTGCTCTGGTTAGGGCCCCGAGGGGGAGGCTGTGCTAGTTACAGGAACCCTCATGTAGGTCAGCGCTCCAGGTTCAAACTGCTTCACATCACTATCAAATGGTGGCTGGATGAGGGTGAGCTAAGGGCTAGCAGTTTACCTCGGATGAGTTTTGTTATGAGGGGGAGTGGAGGTTGGAAGAGGTGTGTGGGAAGAGGTGTGTGTGTGTGTCTGTGCACTCACACGTGTGTGTGTTGAAGGGCAGAGGTAAAACCTGTGTTTAATCAGAGGTTCCTATCCGCCTTCGGCTGTGCGGTGAATCTTCCCCTTCCTTGGCGTTGGTATGCCTCTCCTCTGCTCCCTGATCCGTGCGCTCCCACGTCTCTTCCCCACCATGTTCTGCCTGATGACTCCCAGCTAATGAGACCCAACTCAGCTGAATGATGGATCAGCAGATCACTATTATGGAGCTGAGCTGTACTCACTTAGCATCTAGCTACCTCCCACTGACAACACTCTGGGATTAAAGTACAAACTGGCTTAAATCTCTCACTTAAAGGGATACTTCTGGATTTTGGCATTGAAGCCCTTTATCTACTCCCCCAGAGTCAGATTAACCATGTGTGTGTCTGCTGGCATACTGGATGCAGAGACATAAAAATGGTATCCATAAGTTCGCCTGACTCTGGGGAAATAGGTAAAGGGCTTCTTTGTCAAAATCCCTTTGAGAGGCTTTACAACACCCTCTCGTATTCTATGGTGGTGGAAAGGTAAAGGTATAGCCCACCCTTAATCCTATATGACTATAGTAAGACACATTTTCTCTTTTTGGTGCACAGCTACATCTTCATTCCGGTTTCCTTATAAGCTGTTTATGGTGTGTTTATAACACCTTGAAACACATGCTTTTCTCTCCTCAGCTACAAGTCTATTGTGGAGTTTATCGACACCCAGTTTGAGGCCTATCTGCAGGAGGAGCTGAAAATCAAGCGCACGTTACACAGCTACCATGACACACGCATCCATGCCTGTCTGTACTTCATCGCCCCCACCGGACACTCCCTCAAGTCCCTGGACCTGGTCACTATGAAGAAACTGGACAGCAAGGTGGGCTGCAAGGCTAGCTAATGACACTATGATTCCAATGGTTCACTGAGTTCAAATCCTGCGTGGGACAGATATAGTACACTGAGTTGACCTATATGTGTCACTGTCAAGGTTGGCTTCTCTGTAAGCCGCGTTGGAAAAAGATATCTGCTAAATTACCATATTATGCAATTCATTCATTAAACTCTGCTGATTTGAAGTGCCACTTGAAAAGCAGCTTCCCTAATATGATAACCTCGGGTTGAAGAGTTACATTTTTTTCATAGCTATTTATAAAATGCAGGGGGAAAAAAGAAAGCTCTCTAGCCTCAAGATGATGTCACCATGTAGATGCAGGGCATCATTGATGTCATCACAGAGCATCATGGCTCATAAATTCTTCTACACCATTTGCACGCTCAAAGATGGGCTCCTGTCCCGTGACGGTGTAGGTCAGCCGTGAAACGGCCCTTGGTCGTCATGGTGACACTAACTATTTTTCTAAGGCCAACCCAAAAGGCCCTATTTGCATAGAAACCTCCTGACTTTCTAGTGTTTGCCAGAGCAGCTGTACCCTAGCCACCTTCCAGCCTCTGTGATCCAAAGCAGAAGCCTCCCTGTGTAGGCAGGCAGCTACAATGAAACAAAGCCTGTTGCGTAGAAGGGAGTGCAGTGTCTCTTGAGTTTATGGGTGAGAAGTGGTGGTGGGTGTTGTTTGACAAAGACCCCCCTGCATCCTCAGGCCTCCTCTTTCGTCCTATGCCTCCATTGAAGCAGATATTCTGGCATATCCCTTCCCTATCTCTTCATGTTCTGATTTTGACACCAAGCATGGGGGCTGGAGGATGTGTTTCTTCTGAACCAGCTGGATCAGTAGGCTCTCATCATTAACATTGTGTTTGGAGATCTCTTCACGAGATAGATCCTGCGTTAGAGATGAACTAGTACTACCCTCTCTTGTAAATGCTCTTACTGCTCTGCTGTCTATTTTTCTATCTTTGCTTCGTTCCAAGCTCTGATTATGGCGGAAATGCACATAGATATGCCCAAATCAAACATCCCTGAAGCTAGTAGAGGCTAGAGGTGTTCAGATATAAAAAGACATGTTACATTTCTAGCTGTTGTATCCGTCTGCATGATATCCCTGCTGTAGACCAAGGCACAAGGCATCCAGAGAAGCATAAGAAAGGGAGGTGTAGGCCCAGATCTCAAGGTCTATTTATATCCTGTCTTGGCCAGATGTTCCCCACTTGTCTCAGGGGGTTTAGCTAGCTAGCTGTGATGTAATGACCTGGCTGCATAGGAGATGCTCGCATCATCCGGCCCCGCTCTGCTACCTTCCAGCTGAGGTTTCCCCAGCAAACACAGAACGTACCCGTAATGTTCCCAGAAGGTTCTCCTTTGGTTATTTGCTAGCTGGGTACACTCTCCAATCAGAACACCAGCTTGATGCTGCTGCACAATATAGGCTAAACCCAGCAGCTTGGGTACAACTTTGGTTTGATATGGGTTTAGTAGCCCATACAGAAAAAGTATATAATAACCTAGATTTTAACAACCAACATATATGTACATGTATTTAAGTGTATGTAAATTACAGATATAAATATATGTTTAAGCCATTAAAAAATGTCTGTTTTCATATATTTCTACATATGTTTCTGTATTTAAATATATGCTGTGGAAATAGATTTTGACAGTATGCTGTGGTTGGTTGTAAAATATATTCCCAAATATATTTCAGAATTATAAACTGGGTGGTTTGCCGTGATATATCAGACCGTATACCATGGGTATGACTAAACATTTGTTTTTACTGCTCTAATTATGTTGGTAACTAGTTTATAATAGCAATGATGCACCTCTGGGTTTGTCATATATGGTCAATATACCACGGCTAAGGGCTGTGTCCTAGCAATGTGTTGCGTCGTGGATATGAACAGCTCTTAGCCGTGGTATATTGGCAATATATTGGCAATATACCACACCCCTCTCGGGCCTCATTGCTTACATAGACACTGAGTGTACAAAACATTAGGACCCATTTCCATGACATAGACTGACCAGGTGAATCCAGGTGAAAGCTATGCTCCCTTAATGATGTCATTTGTTAAATATACTTCAATCAGTGTAGATGAAGGGGAGGAAACAGGTTAAAGAAGGATTTTTAAGCCTTGAGACATAGATTGTGGTTGTGTGCCATTCAGAAGGTGAATGGGCAAAATATTGAAGTGCCTTTGAACGGGGTATGGTAATAGGTGTCAGACGCACCTGTTTGAGTGTGTCAAGAACTGCAACGCTGCTGGGTTTTTCACACTCAACAGTTTCCCGCGTGTATCAAGAATGGTCCACCACCCAAAGGACATCCAGCCAACTTGACACAACTGTGGGAAGCATTGGAGTCAACATGAACCTGTGGAACACTTTCGACACATTGTAGAGTCCACCCCCCGACAAATTGAGGCTGTTCCGAGGGCAAAAGGGGGTGCAACTCAATATGAGGAAGGTGTTCCTTATGTTTTGTACATTGTATGTTGCCATGTATTTTACGAATGGAACATTTAGCTTTTTATACCACATACTGTAGCTAGCCTACATTAAAATTAAATGCATAGAACTACATAGTTCAGCACTAAATCACAACAGCATGCCCTAGGGAGTTTTTCCTAGCCACCGTGCTTCTACACCTGCATTGCTTGCTGTTTGGGCTTTTAGGCTGGGTTTCTGTACAGCACTTTGGGACATCAGCTGATGTAAGAAGGGCTTTATAAATAAATGTGATTGTATACTTTGAAAAGTTTGAATGACCAACTAAAAGAGTGCTTTCAAAATGTTTTTTTGCTCAAATAACTTGGTCTATTGTTGAATTGTGGCATGGCAGTCACAGGTTGAATCTGAAACACAAAATATAATGTACAAATGACCACTTTGCACTTAACATCTTTATTTGAACATAATGTCTCTGAATATCAAATGCGGATTCCTTCATCTCCAATGTACATTTTCAGACTTACAAGTTGACAGTTACCCTGCGGATAATGCAGAGACAGTCAGTGAAACAATTCCACACAAGATAAAGAATTAGGGGTTAATGATGAACATTAAAGTGAGACTTACAATGCAGTGAGTCAATTGCAGACTCACAAGTTGACAGTTACCGTGTGGATAATGCAGAGATGGAGTCGGCTAAAAAATTGCTGCACCCCCAGCTTCAAACATCTTCCCGCGGCTATGGAGACAAAGTCATTGAAACAATCCCACACAAGATGGCTCATGTTCATGAACACATTTGAATTTAATTGGGAACTAGCTAGCTAAAGGACAATGACCCAACACACCTCCAGGCTGTGTAAGGGCTATTTTACCAAGAAGGAGAGTAATGGAGTGCTGTATCAGATGACCTGGCCTCCAAAATCCCCTGACCTCAGCCAAATTGGGATGGTTTGGGATGAGTCGGGCCGCAGAGTGAAGGAAAAGCAGCCAACAAGTGCTCAGCATATGTGGGAACTCCAGACCAACTCCAGACCAAAGGACACATTTTCATCTAATTGATTGTGTTTCTTGGCCCAAGCAAGTTTATTTTTATTGGTGTCCTTTAGTAGTGGCTTCGTTACAGCAATTTGACCATGAAGGCCTGATTCACACAGTCTCCTCCTTTGAACAGTTAATGTTGACATGTGTCTGTTACTTGAACACTGTGATGCATTTATTTGGGCTGAAATTTATGAGGCTGGTAACTCTAATGAACTTGTCCTCTGCAGCAGAGGAGTCTTCCATTCCTTTGGCGGTCCTCATAAGAGCCAGTTTCATCATAGCGCTTGATGGTTTTTGCGACTGTACTTGAAGAAACTTTCAATGTTCTTGACATTTTCCGTATTGACTGGAAGATATGATATGAAGATGTCTTAAAGTAATGATGGACTGTCATTTCCCTTTGCTTATTTGAGCTGTTTTTGCCATAATATTGACTTTTTTTTTTTTTTACCAAATAGAGCTATCTTCTGTATACCCCCCCAACTTGTCACAACACAACTGATTGGCTCAAGCACATTAAGAAGGAAATTCCACAAATTAACTTTTAACAAGGCACACCTGTTAATTGAATTCCAGGTGACTACCTCATGAAGCTGGTTGAGAGAATGCCAAGTGTGTGCAAAGCTGTCATCAAGGCAAAGGGTGGCTATTTGAAGATTCTCAAATATAATATATATTTTGATTTGTTTAACACTTTTTTGGTTACTACATGATTCCATATGTGTTATTTCATGGTTTTGATGTCTTCACTATTATTCTACAATATAGAAAATTGTAAGAATAAAAGGAAAAACCCATGAATGAGTAGGTGTTCTAAAACTTTTGACTGGTAGTGTATATATTTTATTGAAATGTATTCCAATTTAATATTTTTCGTATGGGAGTGTTTTGTATGTGTTTATTATAGATTAAGCTTAGTCTTGTACTTACAAATGATCAATGCAGAAGCTCCAGGGAAAAGGGCTTTTTAATCCAGGACTAGGCTTAATCTGTATCTGGGAAACAAACCCTTAATGTGTGGAGCTGAGAGGTTTTGGATCAAATGATTATAGGATTATCTTGATCTACATTGTTTTCATGGGCTCTGATTTGAAAGTACAGCCAATTTAGTTTCAGTAGTTTTTTTTGTCCTGCTGGAAGCGGAGGGTTGTAAAATTGCATTTGACATGAGCCTCAAAGCTGTTCCTTATTTAGCTACATCCCAATGTGTGGGCATTATTTGTTCACACCTTGTCACTGTCAGCCCATCATAACAATCCTTCATCTGCTCTGCTCCCTAGCTGCTAGCATGCACTTTGTACTAAATATTGTAATCCTGATTTTAAAACTTGATGCAAGTCTGTAAAAAACAAACAAATCAATGCCTGTGTTTTAGTATGTATTTTGAATGATTGTTTTGTCTATGTGCCTGTGTGTAACCGATGTGAAATGGCTAGCTAGTTAGCGGTGGTGCGCACTAATAGCGTTTCAATCGGTGACGTCACTCGCTCTGAGACCTGAAGTAGTTGTTCCCCAAGCTCTGTAAGGGCCGTGGCTTTTGTGGAGCGATGGGTAACAATGCTTCGTGGGTGACTGTTGTTGATGTGTGCAGAGGGTCCCTGGTTCGAGCCCGGGTGCGGGTGAGGGGACGGAAGCTAATACTGTTACACCTGCACATATCATTTCCTCATTAGCGGATAGCCTAATAACATTTTCTGATCTAATTTCATCTCCTCAAACAACAGGTCAACATAATCCCCATCATCGCCAAATCAGACGCCATCTCCAAAAGCGAGCTGACCAAGTTCAAGATCAAGATCACCAGTGAGCTGGTCAGCAACGGTGTTCTGATCTACCAATTCCCCATCGACGATGAGACGGTGGCAGAGATCAACTCCACCATGAACGTAAGATAACCCTTCTATGATGCTGCTCATTTTAGTTCAGCAGCATTTCAGAAAGTTATACAGACTTACTAGTTATAGTTGAGAAGTATGAGAGTGACTGACAAGGTTTGGTTAGGAAGAAATATCAAGTGAATACGATAGTTGATGCTTTCATGGATTTTTTTTGTTTGTGAGGCCAAGTAATACAATATACGTACATCTACAGGAGTAGATGTAGTTGTGTATCTGTACCCCTCGTGTGAGTTTCCTTTCACTATGAGTTGTGAGTCATTTATTCTGTTAATTCTCAGAACATTGAAACAGCAGCACTAGAGCAGGATACGAGCACCATCTGTGTCCTCCTCCTCCACCAGTCCAGTACAGTGTATGACAATCAGCTAGCTCTTGCTACAGGAAGCTCTGTGTGGGAAAGGGCCCCTGGCCGCTGACTAACGGGCCGGGGTTAAATGAGCGGACCATGAGGAGTGACATAAGCGAGTGGAGAATGCCAATGCTTCTGACTGAGCAGAACCCAGCTGATTTGCGTTAGTCAATTAGCTCTCAAGACTCTCGCTCTCCGATCTCACGAAGACGCCACCACTCTGGCAGAAAGGCCACCCACTCCGATCACTGCAGTCAGAGGCCCTTGCTGTTGGATGAATGGAACGTGTATTAACTTGCAATATAGACCTAACATGATTCACATCACTTGCAATTAACTTTGTGTTAGGTTCACTCTGCCAATTGTTTTGCCTGTCAAGAGATGTGCTCCAATTGATCCAAATCTAAACAAATAAATAATCAAGTTGTGTAATGGAGTGATAACGTGGGATGATAATTGTAGGAAGTGTCAATAGTGTGTGTGCTTGCATTATGTGTGTGTATTTGTGTGTGATATGTGTGTTGTGTTTGATAAAAAGAGAGAAAGGCAGAAAGATGGACTCAGGTGTCACTGCACTAACGAGAATCCCTTCTGCTCCGCAGGCCCATTTGCCGTTTGCCGTGGTGGGAAGCACGGAGGAAGTGAAGATCGGCAACAAGATGGTGAAAGCGCGGCAGTACCCCTGGGGGACGGTACAGGGTAAGCTAGGTCACGTACAACAGGGGAAATGAGAGGGGGGGTGTCCTTCCATTTTTGGCCACCATTTCCCTCCCACTCATTCCGCCCCAACTCCCTTAACAACTACATTCATACCGTCAAGAGGGAAGCTATCACTGCTGCTTATGTAATCTCATTCAAGTTTGTCTATTTAACAATACATGTGCCCACTCTTCCATAACTGTATGAGCTACAGCAGCGGTTGCTTGAGTCATGTCACAAATGTCTGAGGGCTCTATGGGATTGATTTATTTAAAACGAGTCAATAATGCTTGAAAAGTGGTAGGTCAGGAAACCTGTGAGCATTATCAGGGTAAGTCACTGATTTACCATAGGAATACAGATGTGAAACATCTCGTATTCTCAGTATATCAAATGACAAGATATTCAAATTATATGACACTTCCTCCGTATTCCCACACCTTATCACATGTCAATTTGTTATTTGGCCAGCTTACATGGCCCTCCGCTAGATTCTAAAACCAGAAATGAACCCTCCATAGGTCATGAATGGAGCTGTGTACATTTGTTATTAGTGTTCACTGAGAATTACACATGCCTACACATTTCAATCACAGTTTAATCAGAAATGTGTTTAAAACAAGCAATTATGTGAGTTGTAAATGTGTGGTTCTGGTCTTTTACAATGGCTGTTGTTTGTTCAATCTGTAGTGGTTAATGGATTGACCCACGTTGTCAACCAGTGGTAGTGTTTTAATCAAACGCTGTTGAGTAGTAGCTGTCTGACGTGTGTGTGTGTGTGTGTGTGTGTGTGTGTGTGTGTGTGTGTGTGTGTGTGTGTGTGTGTGTGTGTGTGTGTGTGTGTGTGTGTGTGTGTGTGTGTGTGTGTGTGTGTGTGTGTGTGTGTGTGTGTGTGTGTGTGTGTGTGTGTGTGTGTGTGTGTGTGTCGGCAGTGGAGAATGAAAACCACTGTGACTTTGTGAAGCTGAGAGAGATGCTAATCAGGGTGAACATGGAGGATCTTAGAGAGCAGACTCACACCAGACACTACGAGCTCTACCGTCGCTGCAAGCTGGAGGAGATGGGCTTCAAGGACACAGACCCCGACTGCAAACCCTTCAGGTGAGGCTGCTTCTCTCCATATTTCCTCCTTACTTCCTGTTTCCTCTTAACTCCCTACATCCCTCAGAGACTGCATCCCGATTCTCCACCCTGCTGCACACTCCTTGTCCTGGATTTAACAATGGTGTAAACTGCCTCCACAGGGAAACCTTTTGTCTGGTTATTTATTTTCTTTAGCCACAAAACCCCTAGCAACAATAATTAGAGCTCATGGCTCAATCCTGGGCATAGAGATTAGTGGAGATCAACATGTGACATCATTGTATGCAGATTACATTTTACTTTATTGATCTGAACCAGAACATTCTCTGACATGCCTTTTATTACTGTTGGACACACAGTGCTGTGTCCATATTCAAAGTAAATTGGGAGAACTGAAATAATGCCCATTTGTAATCATGACTTCTCAAGCTTAGAAAATACATCTAAGTGGAAATAGACAAAGACATATGACATCCCTGGGTGTAGTGATACCATGCAGTCTGGAGGAGGCATATAAAATCAATTACTCTCCTTTAATAGATAGGTTGAATCCGATGTTCAGAGATGGAGATCTCTCCCTTTCTCTATGATGCATAGGATCAACATAATCAAAATTAATATATTAATAAGGTTGATGTATTTATTCCAGGCCCTGCCAGTTTCAATTCCATCCAACTTTTTAAAATAAAATGGCCTGCTCTCCAACTTTAATTGGAATGGAAAGACCTTAAGAGTCAAATTGACTGTTTAATACTTCCTCTAGAAAGCTGGAGGTCTTGGACTACCTCATAGGAAGATGTATTACTGGGCTGTACAACTGCTTTCACTTAAACAATGGAAATCAGTCTATCCTCCTATTGAAGCCGTACATGTAATACGTTGTGATCTAAAATATATTCACTATATTCACTACTAAAAACAGACAGTCCAATGATTCTCAATGTCATTAATGTTTTGGAAAATGTACATTAATTCATGAGGTGGAAAGAACAAATATCGCCAGGCACCCCTATTTGGAATAACCCCACCTTACCTCCAGTGTTTAATGATAACACCTTTAAGTCCTTGTTCCAAAGTGGCATTATGAATTTTGAACATGGATCTCTACTATTTCAATCAATTACAAGAAAGACTTGGATTATCCAAGGCCTATTTCTTTTAAGTTCTTCCATTCAGAAAGCTTATTCAATCACTTCAACAGAATCTAGATGAACCGACGGCTTCTAGCATAGAAAAAATATGGAAAGAGGCTGCTACGCTAAAGAAGTTGATTGCCAAGTTATATCAAGGGTTGATTTAAACTCTACCAGATGGTTCAGAACCTAGATGGAATCCATGGGAAACAGATCTAAAGGAAGAAATTGAGGAGAACTATTGGTCACAGATATGTTCCAAGATGGCATAGCAGTCGGATGTCTATTTGTCCTGTCCCGTCCCATGTATATATAGTTTTCTTCGTATATATTTTTAATATTTTTAATCTCAATTTCCATCTACGGACTGAACATACTCTCCTGCAACCCTCCTCACCCAATGTGGTATGGATCTGCAATTCTTTTACACTTTGGAACTGGAACCTCCATTAGAAGCTAGCCAGCTAACTAGCTAGTAGTCAGTTAGCCAGTGCTAGCGGTCATCACCATTAACTCGGACATCAGCCAGCCTCAGCCCGGTCAATTCCTGCCAGTCTGCACAGCGCGATATCAACCCAGAGCATATCGGACTGCTTTTTCCCTACCACATCTCTGGATTCCAGCAAGCTCTGAACCTTTACACCGGATCATCGCAGCTAGCTAGCTGCTACCCGAGTGCCTACTCCTGGCTAACGTCTCTGTCCCGAAGCAAGCACCAGTTAGCCTGGAGCTAGCCTCGAGCTAGGCCCATCTCCCGGCTAGCCAAAGAGGTCCTTCAGCCAATTCTTGGGTTACAATAACTATTTTGCCAATTGGCCTGGACCCTTTTACTGACGACATGGAGCCCCACCAATCCATCACAACCGGTCTACCGCCGTAACTGTCCGAGGGGGTCTCAACAGGCTATTCTGTTACGATGTCGCCGAAGAATTATCTACTTGCCCCGGCCCGCTAGCTGTTCTGAACGATGTGTCCCCCACTCGCCTAGCGTAGTAGTGACTACAGAACGGCACCCTGACTCACCTATTGCTGCTCCTTTGACCCTTTGACCCAATGATCACTCAGCCACAGAGCTGATGCCCTCTGGACTGTTTCAATAACACGGTACCTCTTTTTGTTTACTTGTCGGCCCCAGCCTCAAACTCAGGTCCTGTATGTACCTAATTAACCTGCCCGCCCATTCATCGTCAATTACCCGTTGTTGTCTTAGCTCTCCTGATCAACACCTGTGTTTGCTTTATGTCTCTCTCTAATGTCAATATGCCTTGTCTACTGCTGCCTTGGCTAGTTCTTACTGTTTTATTTCACTGTAGAGCCCTCAGTCCCGCTCAAAATGCCTTAGATAGCTCTTTTGTCCCACCCCATGCACATGCGGAGACCTCACCTGGCTTAAAGGGTTCCTCCAGAGGTGAAACCTCTCTAATTTTCACTTAATGCCTAGGTTTACCTCCACTATACTCACATCTTACCTTACCATTGTCTGTACTTTATGCCCTGAATCTATTCTACCATGCCCAGAAATCTGCTCCTTTTATTCTCTGTCCCTAACGCACTAGACGACCAGTTCTTATAGCCTTTAGCCTTACCCTTATCCTACTCCTCCTCTTTTCCTCTGGTGATGTAGAGGTTAACCCAGGCCCTGTAGTCCCCAGTTCCACTCCTATTCCCCAGGCGCTATCTTTTGTTGACTTCTGTAACCGTAAAAGCCTTGGTTTCATGCATGTTAACATTAGAAGCCTCCTACCTAAGTTTGTTTTATTCACTGCTTTAGCACACTCCACCAACCCTGATGTCCTAGCCGTGTCTGAATCCTGGCTTAGGAAGGCCACCAAAAATTCTGAAATTTCCATTCCCAACTACAACATTTTCCGCCAAGATAGAACTGCCAAACGGGGTGGAGTTGCAATCTACTGCAGAGATAGCCTGCAGAGTTCTGTCATGCTATCCAGGTCTGTGCCCAAACAGTTCGAGCTTCTACTTTTAAAAATCCACCTTTCCAGAAATAAGTCTCTCACTGTTGCCGCTTGTTATTGACCTCCCTCAGCCCCCAGCTGTGCCCTGGACACCATATGTGAATGAATTGCCCCCCATTTAATCTTCAGAGTTTGTAATGTTACGTGACCTAAACTGGGATATGCTTAACACCCCGGCCGTCCTACAATCTAAGCTGGATGCCCTCAATCTCACACAAATAATCAAAGAACCTACCAGGTACGACCCTAAGTCCGTAAACACGGGCACCCTCTTAGATATCATCCTGACCAACCTGCCCTCTAAATACACCTCTGCTGTCATCAACCAGGATCTCAGAGATCACTGCCTCTTTGCCTGCGTTCGCGGTCAAACGACCACCCTTCATCACTGTCAAACGCTCCCTAAAACACTTCAGCGAGCAGTCCTTTCTAATCAACCTGGCCCGGGAATCCTGGAAGGATATTGACCTCATCCCGTCAGTAGAGGATGCCTTTGTTATTCTTTAAAATTGCTTTCCTCACCATCTTAAATAAGCATTCCCCGTTCAAAAAATGTACAACTAAGAACAGATATAGCCCTTGGTTCACTCCAGACTTGACTGCCCTTGACCAGCACAAAAACATCCTGTGGCGTACTGCATTACCATCGAATAGCCCCTGCGATATGTAACTTTTCAGGGAAGTTAGGAACCAATTTACACAGGCAGTTAGGAAAGCAAAGGTTAGCTTTTTCAAACAGAAATTTGCATCCTGTAGCACAAACTCCCCAAAGTTCTGGGACACTGTAAAGTCCATGGAGAATAAGAGCACCTCCTCCCAGCTGCCCACTGCACTGAGGATAGGAAACACTGTCACCACTGATAAATCTATGATAATCGATCACTTCAATAAGAATTTTTCGATGGCTGGCCTTGCTTTCCACCTGGCTACCCTTGCCCCGGCCAACAGCTCTGCACCCCCCCACAGCAACTTGCCCAAACCTCCCCCATTTCTCCTTCACCCAAATCCAGATAGCTGATGTTCTGAAAGAGCTGTATAATCTGGACCCCTACAAATCAGCTGGGCTAGACAATCTGGACCCTCTCTTTCTAAAAGTATCTTCCGCAATTGTTGCAATCCCTATTACTAGCCTGTTCAACCTCTCTTTTGTATCGTCTGAGATCCCTAAAGATTGGAAAGCTGCCGTGGTCATCCCCCTCTTCAAAATGGCGACGCTCTAGGCCCAAACTGTTACAGTCTTATATCTATCCTACCCTGCCTTTCTAAAGTCGTTGAAAGCCAAGTTAACAAACGGATCACCGACCATTTCGAATCCCACCGTACCTTTTCCGCTATGCAATCTGGTTTCCGAGCAGGTCATGGGTGCACCTCAGCCATGCTCAAGGTCCTAAACGATATCATAACCGCCATCAATGAAAGACAATACTGTGCAGCTGTCTTCCTCGACCTGGCCGAGGCTTTCGACTCTGTCAATCACGCATTCTTATCGGCAGACTCAACAGCCTTGGTTTCTCAAATGACTGCCTCGCCTGGTTCACCAACTACTTCTCAGATAGAGTTCAGTGTGTCAAATCGGAGGGCCTGTTGTCCGGACCTCTGGCAGTGTCTATGGGGGTGCAACAGGGTTCAATTCTCGGGCCGACTCTTTTCTCTGTATACATCAATGATGTCGCTCTTGCTGCTGATGATTCTCTGATCAACCTCTACGCAGATGACACCATTCTGTATAATTCTGGCCCTTCTGTGGACACTGTGTTAACTTCTTGCGGATCAGTGGAACGCTAGTGTCCCATTTCGAAAACTTCCGGTGAAATTGCAAAGCTCCTAATTCAAATTAGTTACTATATTACTATAAATATTAAACTTTCCTGGAATCACAAGTGCAATACATCAAAATAAAGCTTAACTTGTTGTTAATCCATCCGCCGTATCCGATTTCAAAAAGGCTTTACGGCGAAAGCAAACCATGTGATTATCTGAGGACAGCGCCCAGCACACAAATGCATAACAAATCATTTTCAACCAGGGAGTTGCGACACGAAAGTCAGAAATAGCGATATAATATATGCCTTACCTTTGAAGATCTTCTTCTGTTGGCACACCAAAAGGTCCCAGTTACATTACAAATGGTCCTTTTGTTCGATAATGTCTTTCTTTATATCCATAAAAACTCAGTTTAGCTGGCACGCTTCAGTCAATAATCCACTCGGTTTCCTCCTTCAAAATGCATACAAAATGAATCCCAAGCGTTAGCAATAAACGTATCCAAACAAGTCAATCAATGTTTATAATCAAACCTTAGGTGCCCTAATACGCAAATAAACAATACAATTTAAGACGGAGAATCGTTATTGTCTTTACCGGAGAAAAATACCAAAGAACGCGCTCTCATTCACGCGATTGGAAACACTACAGCCAAAATGGGAGCCACCTAGAAAAACTACAATTTCTGGCTCATTTTTCCAAAAACCAGCCTGAAACCCTTTCTAAAGACTGTTGACATCAAGTGGAAGCCCTAGGAACTGCAATCAGGCACGATTTCGCCCTATTATAAAAGTGCCAGTCATTGAAATCAGTGGGGGATGGTTTGTCCTCTGGGTGGGATGGTTTGTCCTCGGGGTTGTGCCTGCCATTTCAGTTCTGTTATACTCACAGGCATTATTTTAACAGTTTTAGAAACTATAGATGCATATCCTAGCTTCTGGGCCTGAGTAGCAGGCAGTTTACTTTGGGCACGCTTTTCATCAAGACGTCAAAATACCGCCCCCTATCCCAAGGAAGTTAACAAACTTCTAGACGCGCTTCAATGCCATGCAACACTCCTTCCATGGTCTCCAACTGCTCTTAAATGCAAGTAAAACTAAATGCATGCTCTTCAACCGATCGCTGCCCGCCCATCCAGCATCACTACTCTGGACGGTTCTGACTTAGAAGATGTGGACAACTACAAATAACTAGGTATCTGGTTAGACTATAAACTCTCCGCCATCCGTTTTGTCACCAAAGCCCCATATACTACCCACCACTGCGACCTGTATGCTCTCGTTGGCTGGCCCTCGCTTCATATTCGTCGCCACCAAACCCACTGGCTCCAGGTCATCTATAAGTCTTTGCTAGGTAAATTCCCGCCTTATCTCAGCTCACTGGTCACCATAGCAGCACCCACCTGTAGCACGCGCTCCAGCAGGTATATTTCACTGGTCATCCCCAAAGCCAACTCCTACTTTGCCACCTTTCCTTCCAGTTATCTGCTGCCAATGACTTGAACGAATTGCAAAAATCACTGAAGCTGGAGACTCATATCTCCCTCACTAACTTTAAGCATCAGCTGTCAGAGCAGCTTACCGATCATTGCACCTGTACACAGCCCATCTGTAAATAGCCCACCCAACTACCTCATCCCTATATTGTAATTTGTTTTTTGGCACCTTTGCACCCCAGTATCTCTACTTGCACATTCATCTTCTGCACATCTATCACTCCAGTGTTTAATTGCTAAATTGTAATTATTTCGCAACTATGGCCTATTTATTGCCTTACTTCCCTAATCTTACCTCATTTTCACACACTGTATATAGACTTTTCTATTGTGTTATTGACTGTACGTTTGTTTATTCCATGTGTAACTCTATGTTGTTGTTTGTGTCGCATTGCTTTGCTTTATCTTGGCCAGGTTGCAGTTGTAAATGAGAACTTGTTCTCAACTAGCCTACCTGGTTAAATAAAGGTGAAATAAAAAAAAATCTGTGAAATGGTTCATACCTGCTCCTACAACGGTAGACAGAAACTACTGCAATTTAATATAATTCATAGGACTTACTACACTCCTGCCAGAATGCATCTAATGCGCCCAGAAATGTCACATCTCTGTTGGAGATGCAAAAAGCACAAAGGAACCCTATTACATATCCTGTGGTAAACTGACAATGTATGTGCTATCGTTTCATTGTGTTGAGTCATTTATATCCATCCATCTCCAAGATTATGTCTGTTGGGAAATGTAAATATTGGTGATTAATATCAGAGGACGTTTTGTAATCTAGGTCTAATTACTGCAAAAAATGGAAGCCCATCAATTGGAAAGCCTTATATTCACCTTCAATAACAAACAGGAGGACTGAACTATCTAGCTACAATCCCATAAGACTATATATTATAAAATGAAACATAAACCAGGCATGTTTGACCGAATTTGGAAAATATATGTTAAAGAATGCTTTGTATAGTGTGCGTTTTATTTTTGTGTTGTAGTCATGTAGAAAACCCTTTTATAATTTAAAAAAAAATAGTTTAAAAAAATAAAGGAACTCCCTCCAGTCAATTCCGAACATAATTCCAATGCTTTGAACTCCATGGCGAGGAGTGTGCCAGAGCACTCTTTAGGAGAAGGGTGAAGAAACGGTATGCACCACTTTCCACTTTCTACCACCCCCTTAGTTAATCACAACCACTTTTATCATTTTGATTTAAATGGCAGTCTGCTCTATTCCACTGTAATGATAGACATAGTACTAACATATATGAGTCATTAGTATGACATCATTTATGTCTTTCCTCTTTCTGTGTGGACCCCAGTCTGCAGGAGACGTACGAGGCCAAGAGGAACGAGTTCATGGGAGAGCTGCAGAAGAAAGAGGAAGAGATGAGGCAGATGTTCGTCCAGAGAGTCAAGGAAAAGGAGGCTGAGCTGAAGGAGGCCGAGAAAGAGGTTTGTGTATGTGTGTATACAGGAAGGTATCTCTTTTACTAGTTAACGCTGTAATTTTGCCATGTCATCACCAATCCTACCAACCTAAGAAGAACTAGGGTTACATGTGCGACATCTCTGTTTGCTACAGATATCACACCTAAATTAGTTTCTATCTGAGATGTAAGTCTTCTCCCTCGCAACACAGCTGCACGAGAAGTTTGACCGGCTCAAGAAGCTGCACCAGGATGAGAAGAAGAAGCTGGAGGACAAGAAGAAATCCCTGGATGACGAGCTCAACGGCTTCAAGCAGAAAAAGACGGCCGCTGAGCTCCTACAGTCCCAGGCTCTGCAGGCAGGGGGCTCCACCACACTCAAGAGGGACAAGGAGAGGAAAAAGTAAGTGTCTCCTGCATTCACCTCCCTACTACTCACACAGCAGGCAGTGTTCAGGGTCGTGTTCATTCGGCACCCAAACAGAATAGAACAGACTGAAACAGGGAGGGACTCCCTGGACCTGTCAAATGAGAAACGCTCATTTTCATGTTTAGTTTGAAACGCTTTAACATGGATCATGTTGGCTGCCTTAATGAACACAACCCAGCTATACTTGAGGATTCCTTAGGGATACTAGACTGGAGCAGTCTGATCTAGGAGGATCAAATACCAACTGGATATATTGTGACTATAGTGTTTCCCCTAGATTGTTTTCCAGGCTGAGCGCAAAGGCCCCCAAATCAACATTCAGGGCCTCATTAACCAAAATGAGGGGTGCCCCGCCTATACAATAATAGTGGACACTGGGTCATTCATTCCTTAGAATAGGTGCCATCCAAAATGATGTAATACTGTCCTTCCCATATCCACGCATGTGTATTTGGTGATACAGATAGTGGGATGGACTGATCAAAATAGAAATGTGATTTAATTCTGTGCTGTATGTATGTGGAAAACTGTATGCTGTTGTTGCATCACTGCACCTCAGATATAAAGAAGCCTGGCACACACCACACCTAGAGAAATGACAAACTCCTTATCGAAACTTTCATTTGCCTTGTGTCGATGCATTTCCAGGAACTCTTTGCCTGACCGTTAATGTCACTGAGCACTGAGTGGTTTCTCTCCACAGTCTAATGGATGAGTGATAATCAACGGAACTGAATGATTACTTTGAAATGGAGGAGCAATCGATGTCGTGATGCTTAGCTTAACAGTCTAGCAAGCCTTTGCTCTTATTCCTTTATAACTATGGTATAGAGGTGGACTTGCTATTCTTCTACAGAGTAGAGTACTATATCTAGTAATATCCTAAACCAGATGTAAACCAGATTCATCTAAATTAGACTTGGTATTACAGGAATCTGATTGTATTGACCCTAGACTAGGGACACTGCTGGTATAGGCCTATATCCCATAGGAATGTTGGTTGTCATTTTTACAGCTTGTTTTATCTGTAGTATAGGGCTGCAGTATTAGGGCCATGGTGACAGAGTTGTTGTCGTGGGTCACTTCATGTTGGTAATCACTCCTGGTTGTGTATTCAAGCTGATGTGAGCCCTGTCACCGGCCCCGTTAGAAAGAAAGAAGACACTTGCACTAAGAAAGGTTTTTTTCAATTCTAAATGATTTTCTTTACAGTTCTTCTGTCCTTTCTCTCCACTATCTCTGAACTCTGGACTTTCCCCCCCTGCCAGGCAGCTGTTTTTCCACCTCACATGGTTCACTTTACTCTCCTCCCCATTCACTTCATGTCTCTGGGTTACTGATCAAAACATTATTGGCCAGTTTCCTGGACACAGATTAAGGCTTGACCTAGACTAAAAAGCCTAGCTTAATCTTGTCTGAGAAACTGGCCGTATGAATGATAGTTAATACTTCCTCGTTTGCTAAACCTATGGATCCCAAACTTGGAGCCTTTCTATTTCCTTATCTAGTGCAAAATATAAGCCTGTAGATAGCTTATGCTACAAATTAATGTTTTGTTCCGGAACCAAAGGACATGAGCATGGCATGTTTTAGTGAGTGGTGTAGATGTGACATGTGTATGTGTTGCCGCGTTCAAGACAACTCGGAAACTGACATTTCCGACTTATAAACTGGTTGTAGAAAGATGAGGCCCAAGTTTCCCACTTTTAAAATATCTGAATCAGCCAATAGAAAGCTCTACACTAAAAAAACATATTTAACTCTGAGGCTCCTAGTTTCCAAGTTGTCTTGAATGCACCATATTTCTCCTGTGAGTGCATGTGTCACCTATGTTCATCCATGCTGTTTTACAGTTAACTCCTCCACTTGCTGCATGCTGCATGAGGCATCTTGTCCTGGTAAGGCTTGCATACTCAACTGTTCCCCTAGTAACCAATGACAAAAAGCACATAAATCAATGTTTAAATACATGTTAATCAGATGTGAGTTTAACACATATTTGAACTTAAATGAGAAGGGAGTCCTCAAATTATAATTAGAAATTTATTTCAATAAGTATTTTAACTTCTAGCAGCTGGTAGAAATGCAGGCAACAATATGTCTACTATCAACACCACAACAATCTGCTTTTGTGGTCCACCCTGCCCAGCCACTACACAAAGAGACATTCAGAGTCCTGCAGAAACTGCAGGGTCACGCTAGTGCGCTGTTCAGCTATAGTGCCAATCCTTGTGTACAAGGATTTTTTAATAGCAATGTTTTTGTTGTTGATCCTTCAGCTATTTGACACCCACCTCTTTGTTGATACAAAAGAAAAACCCACTGAGAGATACGCTATTCATACAGCCTCAGCCATACACTCATCAACAGAAAGGGTTCCAAAATAGTTCTTCAGCTGTCCCCATCTGTGGTAGTCCATAAAGTAAGGAGCCTTGCACAAGCCCAAACGGCAGGAGCCTATCTCCTGTTTCTGTAGCGTTAGTCAGCTTGATGTACAAGTAAACCACCTGGACAACACTAGTCTATCACAGGACCTTACCCCCAATCTATCTCCTTGATGCTGAATGCCAAGCAGAGACACATCAGGTCCCATTTTTATAGTCTTTGGTATGACCTGGCTGGGATGGAACTCCCAACTCTTCCAATCGCAGGGCGGACACCACAAGGCCACTGAGTTGGTGTGGTGTCTTAGCATACCAAGTCAATTTAGTTTAAACAGATACTCTAAATCTCCCCACCCCCATTCACTCATAAGTCCTATAAACTGTAACAACCTAAGTGCATGTTCCTTTTAACATTACATTTTACCACTAACATGAAGAATGTGATTCTGTCATTTGATTAAAAAGTATGTCTATCACAGGAAGTTGGTGGCACCTTCATTGGCGAGGACAGGCTCGTGGTAATGGCTGGTTTCCATGTATTTGATGCCATTCCATTAGTGCCGTTTCAGCCATTATTATGAGCCGTCCTCCCTTCAGCAGCCTCCTGTGGTATCTACCAGTGTTAGCGTTAACCCCTAGAAAGCAGTAATGGTCCTTCTCTCTCGTTTCCAGTTAAGGATTCCTGTAGGAATGATTTTTCACCCCATCCCTGGCAGTGCCATGCTGTTCTCTGTGCCCTCCAGCCCTCCCCCTCTCCCCCATTCCAAACCCCACACCTGCCCCTGCACTGTGGAAGAATCCAGCCATTACTGTGAATGGGAATCCTTGACTCAAACACATCCTTTTTGCGCTAAAGATGCTTGTTTTTGTATTTTCTTTTTGTTACGAGCCATCATCCTCTATTTTCCTGTTTGCTTTCTGTTGGAAAGTAGATTTATTTTCTTGTTGTTTTTGTTGTTGACCTGTTCTGCATGACTGAGTGTGCTTTTTACTTTTACATGCACAACTACTGTTGTGACAGGCAGGAGTTTGTGGAGGCTAAGGTGAAATGTATATCAGCTGTGGTCTGACCAGGCCAGTGGAGTGGGTGTGTTTGTGTGTGTGTGGACACATGTTTACTATACTTGTAAGTACCAGAAGTCTTCTCAAGAATAGTAAACCAACTAAAATTCAGAGAAGTGAGGACATTTTGTTGGTCCTCACTTGTAATATGACTATTTTAGGGTTAGATTTTGGGTTAGAATTAGGGTTAGAGGTTAAGATTAGGTTAAGAGTTAGGGTTAGCGGTTAGGGAAAATTAGATTTTGAATGGAAATCAGTTGTTGGTCCCCCAAAAGACCTCACTAGTATAGTAAGACATAGCTGTCTGTGTGCGTGCTCATTAGCATCTTCCGGTCCATGTTTCAGACCACCACTATTCTACACACTACCAGGGTATAATCAACCACTCCAATAGTATGACATTATGACGATGTGTGCTGATATCGTGTTGCAATATAATATGTAATTATTGAAAATTAAGATACTATTATTGTATGTTTTGAATGAGGGCATGTTGTCCACCACCTATCAAGAGAGTAGCCTAGTTCCAGATCTGTTTGTGCTTTTGCCTGCTCGTAACATGGCATGAATAATGAGTGACAGGGAGTTGGCATGATAGCACAAACAGACTGGCACTCAGGCTACGGAGAGAGTGAGCGTTAGTCAACTGATGTTATTTCATCTTAGCCTGGTGCATGTGCAAATATGAATGATTTCTTGTCATGTCTTTGCCCATTCCTCATTGTTTTTCATATACTGTACGCTATCTGCATACTTGTTAGCTTTTCACGTTTGCACATTTTACACAAATGTGATTTTGTATATATTTCCAATGCAATTGTGACTTTTAGATTTTTTTCTACATATAACATCATATTTGAAGCCTTTTAACCAAATAACAATAATGTAGGGATCAGTATTGCACTTGTATCAGTGTTACACAAAAAATACTTCATCTCCAAGGGAAATAAAGAGGGAATTTCACCAAATATTTCAACTGTGGCCACAATTATTGTGTATGAAATATTTAATGAAGCAGTAACATAGTATGTAAGTGGGTTCTGCATGTGAGGATATTAGGGTTTCACATAGATTCTGATTACAGTTGAAAACACTAGCTTTGGTCTACATATTTAACTCTCATTCAAGGGTTTTGAGATATCATGCCATTGTTATTGTCAAAACAACTCTCCTTACAGAGCAAAATTGTCTGCTAACCTGAATTCATAGGGCTGGATCCTAACTTGGGATATGCGCACGTAACTTGGAATTTCACATAAATCCTGAATTGAATTCAGTGGGAGACTTGCATGAGCATTTAAGTTAGGTGCTCAAATGTCAAGTTAGTATTCAGCCTTATACTACTGCACTGCTTTTGTCTGAACAGACTGAGCCAGCAGTCATTCTCCATCCCTCCTAGAGAAACAGGACAGGAACACTCCTGTGTTTGGCAGATTGTGTGAGTGCCAATGAGATTGTTGGGTTTTATTTTCCAATCCACTTCCTTCACATCTGTATCTTGATGACAGGGAGTTGTTTATCAGAAAAACATTTCCACCCTCCAAAAACATGTCTGTGTGTCCTTGCTCAATATAATCATGTGGGACAGTTGGTCTGACGAGTGTCCACAGATGTGGGCCTTTTGTTTCCATCTAAATGTATTGAAATGGTCTCTTATATATGGTTTACAACTTCTCACAATCCCTTCTCAAGTTGCTCTTTGTCTCAACGTTTCTGGGGAACTGTTGTCCTCAGCTCTTTGGGTTGGCAGGGTGTGCCTTGGTGTGTGGTGTCATTCACACCCTGCTTCAGTCCCTCTGTTCACTGCTCTATGTATTTACCTTTCCTTTGCAGTAATCCCTGGCTCTGCACTGAGTAGGTGCTTCCACCCTCAAGCTTTGCTAAGGGACCAGGCTTTGTGGGTAGCCGGTACCCCAAGGCTGAGGAGAGGCATTGCGGACCCTGGTTTAAAAAAACATTAATCTGCTCTATGTACTAACTAAAAGATACCCCTATACAGTTGAAGTCGGAAGTTTACATACACTTAGTTTGGAGTCATTAAAACTTGTTTTCAACCACTCCGCAAATTTCTTGTTAACAAACTATAGTTTTGGCAAGTCGGTTAGGACATCTAATTTGTGCATGACACAATTCATTTTTCCAACAATTGTTTACAGACAGATTAGTTCACTGTATCACAATTCCAGTGGGTCAGAAGTTTACATACACTAAGTTGACTGTACCTTTTAAACAGCTTGGAAAATGTCAGAAAATTATGTCATGGCTTTAGAAGCTTCTGATAGGCTAATTGACATAATTTGAGTCAATTGGAGGTGTACCTGTGGATGTATTTCAAGGCCTACCTTCAAACGCAGTGCCTCTTTGCTTGACATCATGGGAAAATGAAAAGAAATCAGCCAAGACTTAAGAAAAAAAATTGTAGACCTCCACAAGTCTGGTTCATCCTTGGGAGCAATTTCCAAACGCCTGAAGGTACCACATTCATCTGTACAAACAATAGTACGCAAGTATAAACACCATGGAACCATGTAGCCGTCATATCGCTCAGGAAGGAGACGCATTCTGTCTTCTAGAGATGAACGTACTTTGGTGCGAAAAGTGCAAATCAATCCCAGAACAACAGCAAAGGACCTTGTGAAAATGCTGGAGGAAACAGGTACAAAAGTATCTATATCCACAGTAAAATGAGTCCTATATCGACATAACCTGAAAGGCTGCTCAGCAAGGAAGAAGCCACTGCTCCAAAACCGCCATAAAAAAGCCAGACTACGGTTTGCAACTGCACATGGGGACAAAGATCGTACTTTTTTGAGAAATGTCCTCTGCTCTGATGAAACAAAAATGGAACTGTTTGGCCATAATGACCATCGTTATGTTTGGAGGAAAAAGGGAGAGGCTTGCAAGCCAAAGAACACCATCCCAACCGTGACATATGGGGGTGGCAGCATCATGTTGTGGGGGTGCTTTGCTGCAGGAGGGACTGGTGCACTTCACAAAACAGATGGCATCATGAGGGAGGAAAATTATGTGGATATATTGAAGCAACATCTCGAAGACATCAGTCAGGAAGTTAAAGTGGGTCTTCCAAATGGACAATGACCCCAAGCATACTTCCAAATGTGTTGCAAAATGGCTTAAGGACAACAAAGTCAAGGTATTGGAGTGGCCATCACAAAGCCCTGACCTCAATCCCATAGAAAATTTGTGGGAAGAACTGAAAAAGCCTGTACAAGCAAGGAGGTCTACAAACCTGACTCAGTTACACCAGCTCTGTCAGGAGGAATGGGCCAAAATTCACCCAACTTATTGTGGGAAGCTTGTGGGAGGCTACCTGAAACATTTGACCCAAGTTACACCATTTTTAAAGGCAATGCTACCAAATACTTAATTGGCTGTATGTAAACTTCATACCCACTGGGAATGTGATGAAAGAAATAAAAGCTGAAATAAATAATTCTCTACTATTATTCTGCCATTTCACATTCTTAAAATAAAGTGGTGATCCTAACTGACCTAAAACAGGGACTTTTTACTGATTAAATGTCAGGAATTGTGAAAAACTGAGTTTAAATGTATTTGGCTAAGGTGTATGTACACTTTCAACTTCAACTGTATGTATATCACTGCTGCTCTAACTATATGTGCTCACTATGTGGCTTAATCTTAATATCTTGTCTATGGCTATGCCTTTTGTCATGTTGTGTGTTTTTGCTGTGCTGACTTTGACTAATATCAGCATTTGCTCTTTGTTTCTGTAAGATTGACATTTCTGGACTATGTTGTTGTGCACGTCTTGGTAGTTTTTCCATCATATTAGGTTTATTAATATTGTCCATGTTTGATTTATTAAATGACATTGAATACCCTTTTGGGATTTTCAGAGGACATAATATCTGCTGCGAGCAGTTAATTTGACTTGTTTCGATGAAGGGATTAAGCTATTTATTAAATGTTTTAAATCAGTATTATGCTCAAATCGAATTAGTCAGCTATAGTATGGTATTATATTAGTCATTTTTTTACGACACTGACAGTACATTTGTAATGTAGTTTGTGTAATTTGAAGTACAGTAGCAACTATACATGCCTTAGGAAAACCCAAATACTTTGTCTTTCCTCCCAAAATGTCAGTAATCCTTGTTTCTTATGTATCTTGAACCTTGCCTTCTGGTAAGCACTGTTGCCTGGGCCTCTCTTGTAACTTTGCATTTGTCTCTTCCTCTCTCTAGCTTCTTTTAATCTGTCTTGCCCACCTGTCTGAAGAGGGGATTGCAGCTTCAACGAGAACTAAGCACCCGTTTCCTCTTCCTGTCTTTTCTCTCTGCATCAACCTTTTTTAAACTTCTATCTCATCTGCTTTGTTGACCATGGCCTAATGTGGGCTTCACATGGTATTTTTTGGATAGTTTACGTTTTGTCACCTAATCAAGGTACACTTTGGCTAGTGGGAGTCCTTCACACTTAATATTATGCAGCTCCGTCTTGGTGTATGAATGAACAAAGCTTTGCTCAGGAAGGATTCTAAACGGTTGTTCAAGAGAAACACATCTAATCAGGTTTCATCATACCAATTGTAACAGAGCCAAGGCTCTGGATTCATTTATATTTTTCACAAAACTATCTGAATTTCATGAACAGTTAATTTTAAGGAAGTCTTTGTGTAATAACATTCAATCATATATTACATCCATTTTGAGAAGGGCTGATTCTGTTTGAAATAACCGATACTATTACAAATAACCCACCATATGATTAATGTGCTCCTCATTCAAAGGAGGAGTTAGTTTTGAATACAAATAGCATAACCCAGATCTCAATAAAACCAAAATACATTCATTTGGTGATTGATAGAGCAAAGTGTGACATCTAAACTTACATGTGTGACTAGTAGATACTTTTGTCAGTTAAAAACCAAAAGACAATTGCGATCCAAAACAGTGTTCTTTATGTTCACTGCATAGGTTGTTTCATTGCAACTTAGAAGAGCCAGAGCCATATTCATGTCAAGCACTTATTTAGTGAAAACACCTTTTCCGTTCTGAAATACCATGTAGGTCACATTTAATGCCCTTTACACATTGTGCTTTAACTACCATCACCCTATTCTGTATTTTGCATGTCTAATGCTCTTTTATTTCATCACTTCTGTGATCTTGACCTTTTGCTCCCATAGCTGTTTTCTCACCTAACAGTTCCGTCTTGCACTATTTCACATTTGGTGCTCTGTATTGTTTGGATCAGTTTTATCTTGTGTATTACTCCTTGTTATACCCTTCTCCACAATTTTCAGCATCCATATTGCCAAATATTACAATGAGATGGAGTTGAATCCTAGGTACAGATGGAAATATTTGTATAATTTATAAGGATATATTTTGTGTATTGAAGTGGAGACCTGTTTATGAGATATGATCTTTGGATGTGACTCTTCTCTCTGTGTAGTTACATTTTGGTGTAAAAAATTGTCATACATTTTTCTAGCATCTGCCATAATCACCCCTCCTAGTGAATTATCTGTCCACACCACAAATGAATTATGAAATATTTTATTGTAGTTTGATTCCATTGATGTACTTTTTCAATAAAATTATGAAAATAAAGGGTGCATTTGTTTTGTTATGCCAAATTACTTAGTTGTGCAAATAAACATTGATGTTATATAAATAATCACACATTGAAATAAGCCCACATTTTTGGTGCACTTTGAAAGTAAAGAGGAAGACTGACACCTTCTGGTTCTCAGGTGTAGCGCATGCATGCGGAAACATTCCAGACGCCATGATTTTAGATGGACTAGAAAATGGAGGGTTGTGAAGCAAAGATTTTTATAACTAACCCCAGAAAGACCACCACACGTCATTTTCAATGGGAACAAATGAGGTAGTGGGCAGAAGAATCAGGCAGGGAGGCAGAGCCAAGCACGAGGCAGCGATATCCTATTGGCGCGTTGTAGCATGTATTTGCATATTTCTGTTAGGGAACGCCTGCTTTGTAGAGTGCGCGTGTGCAATAGCTCAATTCGCCCTTGCACTCCTAGACAACGAAAAAAATTTACAACTTTGGCAAAGGGTAAAATCTACAAAACGCAGTCCACTCCGTTCGTATCATATCGTTTTGGGAGCAGAAAACGGTATCGATTTCATCGATGAGAAAATGTCCATAATTTTGGCAAAAATGAATCTGCTCAATATTCTCCCACTGTCGACAATTGGGCTTCCTCTCACCACCATATGTGGTAGTGAGTGGATACGCCAACCGAATGCCTCACACTTATACATTCGCTACTAATATCTGTCTCATTGTTCTATCTGTGGTTATATGGAACGTTGACGGGTTTTCACTAGTTACTACAGCTACAAAGTCAATATTGGCTATATTGTAAAAATGAATGAAAACAAAAAATAGCTTTTTGATCTTAATTTAAGGTTAGCAGTGTGGTTAAGATTAGGTTTAAAATCAGATTTTAAGGAAATAAATAGGCGATGTTGGTGTTTATCCATAATTATGACTTTGTGACTGTGATGACTACTGACGACCCCCCCGGATGTTATGGTGATGACCAAAGGCGAAGCCGCTCGCTAGACATTGAACTATGTTAGTGGAAGACTAACACCAAGGGCACAAAGAAACATCGGACTTATTACTTTGCATTAAGGTAAGTGGCTAATATATTAATTTGAGCTAAAAACAATTCGACAATTAGCTATCTGTCTCGTGCTCCATATCACATTCCCGTGCAAGATGATGCATCAATCTTTTTTCAATGAGCTAGCTAGCGATCTTTGCTCGTTTACTGCGTCACTTGTTTCGTCTGCTAAAATCTGGTTTACTTTAAAATAGATTGTTAGTTATACCATTTAATCTGTAGACAACTTAAATTAGCAAACGAAGATTTGATTGTGTGCGTCAATGATAACGTAGTTAGTTGTTATGCTAAAGTTAGCTAGCTAGTTGCTACGTAGCGTGCTAGTTAACTCGGTAACGTTATACCAAAGACAGTACAGTATGAAGATAGGCCAAAACTGCTTCTCCAATAGAAATCCCAGATCTCACTTGTTGGCGATGTCGGCTAGTTAAGCTCATGCGTAGAAACACGTCATCCGGGCTAACGGTCGTCTCTTGCAGAACTGCGCATGTACAGGCTGTTAAATCATAGGCTCTCCGTCAATGTTTTTGACGAAAATGAAAACGTGTCAGTTTGTCACTTTCACGAGGTTGGAGTAATAACATCTTCAACTGCTTAAGAGATTGGCTTGAATCTAGGTTGTGTCTTTAGATTTCGAGAAAATTAACTAAGGAATAATTGTTCACTTCTCAAACCCTGGTCTGTTTCGCAAGCGTTCCGGCGATGTTGCCCCTCTGGGTTTAGAAATTCTGTGGTTATACTTCGTAGGAAATACGGTTTTGAGAAGTTGTGCACACAAAGGAGTCATAATTAATCAGAAATGTAGTTAATGTTGCCATAAATAATAGCATTTTTATCCACATCAGTCTGCCTATTCTTAGCTAGTTAACTAACGTTAGCCATAACATTCATTCTTAGCGACTCATGATGGTGGCCTTTCTGTCAGCTGGGGCGTATTCATTATGCTGTCTCAGTTGCAAAACGTTTCTCAAACGAAATGGGGAGGGGCCTACTTGACTTTGTCCAATAGAAGCATGTCTTGGTAATGATTACACTCCTGGTAACGTTCGCTAATCTTCTTTGTTGCAGTCTGTAAACTGATCTTGTTAGCTAGCACTAGTTATTTTTGCCATCATTCCAATAATTACCTTTACAGAGCCAAGTCACTGTCAATGCGTTTCGAAAGTGAGAAACAGTGGTTGGCCATAAAATAATTTATTGTGACACAAATGCAAATTGAAAATTGAGCAGCCTCAGTAGTTCTCGTTGTTCATGTGGTGCAGGATGGTCTTCTTTGCCCACAAGGCCTTTCCTGACACCTGGATAAGGATATAGGCGTACCTTGTCGGAATCATGGCCTAATATGAACCTGTGTTCATATGTAGCCTACAGATTTGTTTTTAGCCCTCAGTTTGATGTGGGAATTATGTGGGAACAAAAGTTCTTTCCCTAATAGAGTATTTCCGGTAGTTGAGCCAAGTTAACTGTTTTACTGTGCTAGCATAGAAATACACATTATGCTTGTTTACCTTTTTATATAGCTCTGTTTTCTTTTAAAGGTATGGCTCTGATCTGAGGTGAGAGGTGCTGGACATGGCTGAAAGGGTTGACATTGGCGAAATGCCCTCCTTTGACCTGGTTCCAAGTGCTGAAGCAAAGAAGCGACCCAATTCATCAGATGGCAGTGAGTGATTTTGGTTCTTCAAATTGAACTCCTTGCCACTGTTTTAAAGTATTTTTCTAATTTACTGGAAGATGAAAAATTACTCATTGATTGTTATACGCTTGTCATTGATTGATTCTCTGTTTTGTTCTTTAATGTTAGGAGAAGAGCCAATGAGGAAAATGCCAGTGTCCAAATTTGGTTCCAGACCACGATTTGAGCCTGTGCACTTTGTTAGTGGTGGCAGCAGTGGCAGGTCTGGCAATGATGAGAAGGAGAATGACAAGGAGCGCCGTAGGAGTGAGGTGAACAGTGTGAGACAGTGGGACTCAGACTCTGACCGTCCCTCTTATGGCAGCAACCGAGCTCCAGACTCCTCTGCAGCTAGGCCTGCGTTCGACAGAGTTTCATCATACGGTTCTTCTGACTCTTGGCGGGATAGAGAAAGAGATAGAGACATACCCTCAGGTAGTACAAGTGGTTTAGGTCATGGAAGCCAAGGATCCGCCTCAAATTATATGACTAAAATGCAGCAGGACTACTCGGCCAGATATGAGTTCCACAGCACTAGGCATCCGGACACATACGCTCAGGCCCCTAGATTTGATGGATATGGAGGGGGCAGTCGATCAGGGGGCTGGGGGGATTCAGGACGCCAAGGCCTTGGCTTCAGGCAGCAGGACAGACCCACATCCAGCAGACCATTCAGCAGAGTCTACAGCAGCCCAGGGAGGAGCAGCCCCTCATCTGTCTCTGGGTCTTCTTCACAACCCATCCCCATATCTCAAGCCGTGCTGGATGAAAAGCAAAGGCTGATCAATAGTGTGGCATCTGCCATAGCTGTCACTTTAAGAGACCCTGCGTTCATGTGTGGAGCTGAATCTCCTAACTACAATTTCATGCTGAGCCGTAGCATCCAGGCCTGTAAAACCAATCCGGAGTATGTCTATGTCAACCTCAAGGATATCCCTCCAGCAGACCTACCCAAGAACAGGAAAGTACCGACTGATGGCTATGCCTGTGAGCTGAGATGCCAGTGTGTTTACCTTGCTACTGGCTACTCTGGCAGCAAAAACGGGGCCAGGGACCGTGCTTCTGAGCAGGCTATGAAGCTTTTCTTTAAACTGGTGGAGGTCCGTGTAGTGCAGCGCAAATTCAAACACTTCTTGGTCAATGATATTGTGGTCTGCCAAACGCACTGCCCTACCCCTGCGTTTCTACCGGCACTGCGTAACCCAGAGGACAAGCCTACGCCTAGCTCCAAGGGTCAATACGAGCCTGACAAACGCAAGCACTGGACAGATTTTGTCGTTGTTGACAACGCTCATGATGCCATCTGCATTCTTAACAACTCTGCCGCCTTCAACCGCATGAAGATTGACTACAAGTTCGACGTGGTCCCCAACAGCAGTGCATGGCAATGTAGCGTGTACTTGCAGGATGCACTGGTGGCACAGGCCAGGGGAAGTAAGAAGACGTCTAAACATACAGCAGCTGAAGAGGCAGTGAGGAAACTACGCATGAACCAGGCAGCCCGGCAGCAGCAACAACAACCACAGCAGTTCTCTCGAGGGAACCATCACTCTGACCCGTCGGGTGGTCGTTTCGGTAACCAGGGTGGTAGGAAGAAACACTTGAGCGAACTGGTCATCCTGGAGAACTCGGACAATGCCATCTGCATCATCAATGACACTGCCCAGTTCAACAAGGTATCTGCCGATTACAAGTTCACAGTGCTACCAGACCACCGCTGGAGGTGTGAGGTGTTCCTGGAGGGTCAATACGTAGCGGCAGGCATCGGACCCAAGAAAACGGTGAAGCACATTGCAGCAGAGGAGGCCCTGGCCACACTCCGGCAAACACAGGCTGTGGTGAAATCCAACCTCAGGAAGGAGGGTAATGCTGACGCCCTCTCTCGCCACCAGATTCTGACTCGCTCTGGTGAAGAGTCCTCGAGACAGGAGATCAAGGAGGACAATATCGGGAATCAGCTACTCCGCAAGATGGGCTGGAAGGGTGGCGGATTGGGCCGGGAAGGGGAGGGCATCTCTGAGCCCATCAAGGTCAAAGAGCAATTCTCCAGAGAGGGACTGGGTATGGACATGGACAAGTCTGGGAATCAGCTCACCAAACGGAACATCGAGGACATCATCCGTAACTATGCCAGTTCAGACCGCCAGGACGACCTGCGCTTCTCCACTGAGCTCAACAATGATGAACGCAAGCAGATCCACCAGATATCCCAGAAGTATGGCCTGCGCAGTAAGTCTTATGGCCAGGGCAGGCTGCGCTTCCTCATCGTCAGCCGCAAAGTGCACAAAGACCAGCTCATTGGCCAGCTCCTGCAGGAAGGGCAGGTGGGACGCTACGAGCTAGTGAAACCTCAGGCCTCACACTGACTGGATATGTCATAGCTCCAACAATACTTACCACAAAAAAAATCACACCTGATCTGAGAAAAGTTTCTGAATGTAAAATGTTTCAATCTTCTAGGCTTGTCTTTCGGAGAAACACTTGTAGTTTCTGCATTCCTTTTCATACAATTGCATATTTTCTGACATTGTATCAACGCTTCTTGTGTCATTCCACTATTTTGTCTTCTGTCAGCTTCAAATTTGCACTATGCTAGTCTTGAACTGCTTTGTGCCGTTACGGTTGATTAGTGTTGTATCTTTTGACAGAAATCCTCAATTTTTAGCAAATGTTTTTCATGGCTACAGAAATAGCCTTAACCAGCAGAATGCCTGCCATTTCACCTTCACAAAAGTCTCATTAGAAATGTATATACTGTTGGCATCACCTGAGGTGATGACAGGTGTAAACATCTGTAACTATGTGCTGACATTGAAACATCCCTGTCACAATACTTGTAATGTTCCCCCCCTCAGATAGTTGAGAAGATTTACAAATAAACTGCTTCCATGACTTGAATTTGATCTTTGTCACATGGTAAAAGTGCAAGCTGTGATCCCTTTGGAATGTCAGATGTATAAGCCTGTGTGAATACAGTTCACTCGTCTGCTTGTTTTCACAGCTGTAATAACACTAATTAATAAATTAAGTCTACTGTCTGGACTTCAATGTGAGTTGACTGGTGTTATTACAAAAATGTTTTCTTAATTAACTGCTATATCACAGTGACAATTTGAACCATACCCCTCCAATGTTTGCAGCAATATTGTGGAGGGACCTGAGACCAGCTGGAAACTTAGTAAATCATGTCACTCCATCCCTCAAGAAAAGCACATTGAATGTATCATTTTTATTTACAAGACAATGTACAGTTTGAATGGTGTTAAGGACACTGCAACATTCCCATGTGGTATTCGTAATTACGTAATGATACAAATAAATGGAACTCCAAGTAATTTGGGCATCTAAACCATTACATTTGAGTATTAAGTACAGACAACCTTTGCCTTGATAAATTGAGTTCTGTGCATGAGAAAACGTTTACCACAAATTCTCAGAGCAGGCAATTTGTCAATCATCCTCATAAATATGCTTTTGCACTAGTGTTACAGGACTTGCATTTAAAAGTGCACCAAGTATGTGCCTTTCCGAAACACTTGAGTCCTGTTGGAGATATCATTCAAAGAGCCATTCAATTCATAAAACAAAGCCCCAACAAGAACATGGTTTGTGCATATAAAAAGGTAGGGTTTTAAAATTGACATTGGTTGAAAAAAAGTCCATGACAGGTGTTCATCAAATTGTTTCTTAGTTGGAATACTATCATGCTATAGCTCCAAAAAGGAAACCGTGTGAAAGCTAGAAACAAAAGTCAAACCACAGCGAAAACCTTCAAACTTCTAGACATACACAATTATCTGAATCAATACAGCAAAATCACACAAGCCAAAGACTTAAAACACTAAAATGACAAGAGTAACTCGAACCCCCCCCCACCCCCACAGTACCTTTATGTGCCAGGATAAAAAAAGAAATGGGGATAAATTACATTGTAAGTAACCTAGATATAACAAGGTACATTTACTTTGATGTGCTCTTGTCCAGGAGAAGCATTATGCATGAAGAGAAACAAACATACTGCAGAGAAAGATTCAAACCATGTGCATTTAATTTCCTTTGAGATATTTTTCTTCTGTTCTCTTTTTGACTTGAGGCTGGATATTGTTCATACTTTGTGGGGGTCAACAATCACGCCAACTCTGTTCCACGATGGCAGACACCCGCTTCTCGTACTCCCGCTTGTTCTCCTGATATAGCTGAGCAGCCTGGCTGTTGGCTGGGCTGTTGGGATTCGGCTCATCCAGTAAAGACTAAGACGATGAATAGTAGACACTTCAGTAGCAATAGTATTCTGGCACCCTTGACTAGATTTTTTAAATTCAAATTGTTTCAAAACACCGTTATTTGAGAGAAAAAAATGTAAGCACAGAAGGAGCTTTATACAATTCAATTATTTAATGAAGATTCATGGTTAATGCTGTGTATACCTGTATTGAAGTTAGAATTGAAGAAACATCATAAGTTGGACTCCAGCGGTTCTGAAGAATGTCCAAGCATATACTACCATCTGCGTAGACTGTACAACACAGAACATACATTTACTCCATAACAAAGACTGGTGGATTGTCTTGTTGACAAAGATTCAGCTGTTCTACTATAAAATGATCCTGTAAGCAATAAGCATGTTTCTAAAATAAATTAAAATAAAAAACGTACCGTTTGGATGAAACATTTTGGAGACAAAACGCACAGTTGGAGGCTTATTAGGGTATTCCTCTGTGAATTCTATTGTGAGTTTGAAAGTTCCTGAAAATAAAGGACATGAGAATATTAATTATCAAGTGGCCACTAAAACAATCACACAATGGTAACCGGTTAGCTTGACAATCACCACAAATGGATCTGGGACCAGGCCAAAACAGAATGGCTTAGAACAAATGCAAAGTTGTCTTGCTGCAAAATGTTTTGAGCAACCAAATAGCATATTGTAATTCGCCACTAAATTGTTTCCGTTTCAATAAAATAACATATACACATCCTAAAGCACAAATGTACATAAATGCAACTCAATGAGGGACATTTGCTAGAATGGAGGATTACTGGTGGGTCTGATATGCATATTCATTGACAGATGATGTCAAACAGATACAATCCCCTGGTTTTGACCAACAGTTAACCCATATTTCACAGGATTCATTCACTTTCTGGCAGGCAGTAATCTCATCTCAGCGATTTAACAGGTCAGCTGGATTATTGTAGTAGTTCTGATAAGACACCACCTGGTCTACAATGTCAAATCAAAAAGGTTTATTGGTTGTGTACACAGTTTAGCAGTTGTTATAGTGGGTACAGCAAAATGCTTACGTTACTAGCTCCTAACAATGCAGTACAATGTCAAACAAGTACACAAATAATTAAAACAAATATTTAGAAAGAATCCAATCAAATTTTATTTGTCACATACACAAGGTTAGCAGATGTTCATGGGAGTGCAGCAAAATGCTTGCGCTTCTAGTTCCGACAGTGCAGTAATATCTAACAATTCCACAACAACTACCTAATACACACAAATCTAAAGTGGTGAATGAGAATATGTACATGTAAGTATATGGATGAACCATGGCCGAGCGGCATAAGCAAGGTGCAATAGATGGTCAAAAAAAAAATACTGTATGTATATATGTAAACATTATTAAAGTGACATTATTTAGACTGCATTGTATAAAGTGACTACTGTTTGGGTCTCAATGTAGGCAGCAGCCTCTGAGTTAGTGATTGCCGTTTAGCAGTCTGATGGCCTTGAGACAGAAGCTGTTCTTCAGGCTCTTGGTCCCAGCTTTGATGCACCTGTACTGACCTCGCCTTCTGGATGGTAGCAGTGTGAACAGGCATTGGCTCGGGTGGTGGATGTCTTTGATCTTTTTGGCCTTCCTGTGACATCGGGTGCTATATGTGTCATGGAAGGCAGGTAATTTGCCCCCGGTGCTGCATTGTGCAGACCACACCACCCTCTGGAAAGCCTTGCGGTTGAGGGTGGTGCAGTACCAGGCTGTAATACAGCCCGACAGGATGCTCTCAATGGTGCATCTGTAACAGTTTGTGAGGGTTTTGGGTGACAAGACAAATTTCTTCAGCTTCCTGAGGTTGAAGAGGTGCTATTGCACCTTCTTCACGACACTGTGTGTGAGTGGGCCATTTCAGTTTGTCGGTGATGTGCACGCTAAGGAACTTAAATCTTTCCACCTTCTACACTGCTGTCCCTTCAATGTGGATAGGGGGGTGCTCCCTTTGCTGAAGTCCACAATCATCGCCTGTGTTTCGTTGACGTTGAGTGAGGTTGTTTTCCTGACACCACACTCCGAGGGCCCTCACCTCCTCTATATAGGCCGTCTCATCGTCGGTGGTCATCAAGCCCACTACTGTTGTGTAGTCTGCAAATGTAATGATTGAGTTAGAGGCGTGCATGTCCAGGGAGTACAGAAGTGGGCTGAGCACACACCCTTGTGGGGCCCCAGTGTTGAGGGTCAGCGAGATGTTTCCTACCTTCACCACCTGGCGGCGGCCGTTCAGAAAGTCCAGGACCCAATTGCACAGGGCGGGGTTGAGACCCTGTTGTGACTCGTCTCTCAAAGCGCTTCATGATGACAGAAGTGAGTGCGACGGGGCTGTAGTCATTTAGTTTAGTTCTTTGCCTTCTTGGGTACAAGAACAATGGTAGCCATCTTGAAGCATGTGGGGACAACAGACTGGGATAGGGAGCGATTGAATATGTCTGTAAACACACCAGCCAGCTGGTCTGCACATGCTTTGAGGATGCAGCTAGGGATGCCGTCTGGGCCAGCAGCCTTGCGAGGGTTAACACGTTTAAATGTTTTACTCACGTTAGCCACAGAGAAGACGGGGGTGCGCCGTCCTTGTTAGCGGGCCGCGATGGTGGCACTGTATTATCCTCAAAGCAGGAAAAGAAGGTGTTCAGTTTGTCTGGAACCGTGACATCGGTATCAGTTCCGTGGCTAGATTTCTTTTAGTCCGCGATTTCCTGTAGAACCTGCCACATTAGTCTTGTGTCTGAGCCGTTGAATTGCGACTCCACCTTGTCCCTGTACTGGCATTTCGCTTGTTTGATTGCCTCGCGGAGGGAATAGCTACACTGTTTATATTCAGACATATTCCCAGACCTCTTTCCATGGTTAAATGCGGTGGAACATTTCTGTCCGCATGATCAAAACATTCTTGAAGTGTGGCTTCCGATTGGTCGGACCAGCATTGAATGGTTCTCGTCACTGGTACATCTGGTTTGAGTTTCTGCCTATAAGACAGAAGGAGCAAGATGACGTCGTCGGATTTGCCGACGGGAGGGTGGGGGAGGGCTTTGTATGCATCACGGAAGTTAGAGTAGCAGTGGTCAAGGGTATTGCGCATGCGCTTTGCACAATCAATATGCTGATAGAATTTAGGTAGCCTTGTTCTTAAATTTGCTTTGTTAAAATCCCCAGCTACAATAAATGCAGCCTCAGGATGTATGGTTTCCAGTTTCCATATAGTGAAGTTCCTTGATGGCTGTCTTGGTGTCTGCTTGAGTGGGAATGTACACAGATGTGACTATAACTGACGAGAATTCTCTTGGTAGGTAAAATGGCCGGCACTTGATTGGAAGGAATTCTAGATTGGGTGAGCAGAAGGACTTGAGTTCCTGTATGTTGTTATGATTACACCATGAGTCGTTAATCATAAAGCATACACCCCGCCCTTCCTTTTCCCAGAGAAGTGTTTATCTCTGTCGGCACGATGCATGGAGAAGCCCGATGGCTGAACTGATTCTGACAACATATCAAGAGAGAGCCATATTTCCGTGAAACAGAGAATGTTAGTCTCTGATGTCTCTCTGGAAGGCAACCGTTGCTCGAATTTCATCTACCTTGTTGTCAAGAGACCGGACATTGGCGAGTACTATACTCGAGAGCGGTGTGCACGTCTGCGAAGCCTGGCCAGGTGGCCGCTTCGTCTGCGGCGTCGTTGTTTTGGATCGCCTACTGGAATTAGCGCCATTGTCCTGGCTGGTGGTCCGATCAGAGGATCTGCGTCGGGAAAGTCCTATTCCTGGTCGTAATGTTGGTAAATTGACGTTGCTCTTATATCCAATAGTGCTTCCCGGCTGTATGTAATAAAACTTCAGATTTCCTGGAAAATATATTAAAAATGGCACATACAGCAGTAGATATATTACAGTGAGCTATGTCAAGCATCCAGTATATAAATATTAGTATAAACTGTCAATACAGTATTTAAATACAGCAAAAGGCAAAATTGATCAAATGCAGGAAATGAGCTTCCAGACTAGAGCCCGGAATATAAATATATGTGAATGGTGTGTACAGCCAGTATGGACAGTATATAAATATAAAAGGTGTGTAAAGCAGTAGTTATATAGGATGATCATGAGCCATGACTAGAATACAGAGTATACACAAAGTGAGTAAAACAGTATGTAAACATTAAAGTGACCAGTGTTCAATGGCTATGTACATATGGCAGTAGTACTAGTACTGCTAGTCTACGTACTGTTCCAACTAACAGGTCTCCCATGCAATTAAATAGTCCATATCATGGTACTGATCACTTCCGTTTGAGTTGTCAAACACATGCACAAGAATGTACCAGCTACAAAAAAGGAAACGCATAGCTAGAGAGCTATTTACCATCTTCAAAAGGTGTTCCCTCTGGGCTGGGGAAGAGAGAAAACAGTTCACTTTAGATAACTAATGTTAGTTTGATAACTTTAATATGCTAGGGACAAGAGGTTCAATGTTCATTTCTTGAAAATTAACAGATAATTCATAATACCCTACTTTGGATACATGTTACGACATGTCATTGATTTTGCGGGTAACGTTAATCATCTATTTCTAGCTATCTAACGTTAGCTACTACTTTTATAGTCCAGTCACTTACCCAAAAATTACGGCATTCCATACCATGATATTGTTTTCCGACGGGGCTCCACTAACTCCTGCAGGAGGGTCCTCTTGAAGCCTGAGAAATAATATTATTTTCGATGCTTAATTAGTAAACGTTAGTAGTTCGCAAGCTAGCTAATTAAAATAGGCTAAAGTTAACAGTAGTAGCCAGACCAGTTAACTACAACTTCCAAATATTCAGCTGTAATGTTATCTTTACGTTAACAATCCATGTGTTAGTAACTTATTTATCACGTAGATAGTAACTTATGCTATCCAGTAACTGTTAAGATGTTTGATAACATTTCGCAAAAAAAAAAGAAATTCAGCTAGCTAGCAAGTCAGACAAACGCTTCACCTAGACATCCAAGCGAGCTAGCAAGCTGCTCCTCACACATACCGCTTAAAATCTCTCATTAAACGTCGTCTTGCTGGAGTTGACATCTTATTCAGTTGAACTAAAACGTACGCATATGGTTGCAAGTCACACGTTTTGAAACAAACGATTTTCACAGTAATGATTATATTTCCCACGAGTCTTTCTCCCCCTCAGACAGGAGCTGGCTAGGCTAGCCACTACCAACTTTACCACTCACAAGGAAAAGAGGGGTGAGTATTGGTATGGTTCTTTTTTTTCTTTATTTGTTTCTTCTTCTTCTTCTTCTTCTTCAAGATTTGTATGGCGGATCGGATCCAACTTTTAGGTGCAAACACCGCCACCTACTGTACTGGTGTGGGAGGTAATTCACGGATTACCTACATTACATTCTTGATACGGTGATACAAATTGGGAAAAAGGAAAATTGCCAGTGTTGGAAAAAGTACCCACTTCTCATACTTGAGTAAAAGTAAATATACCTTGATAGAAAATTACTCAAGTAAAAGTGAAAGTCATCCAGTAAAATACTACTTGAGTAAAAGTATTTGGTTTAAAATATAGTTAATGTCATGGTTCCACCTGTCACCAGAGGGCGGCAGAGACCATCCTAGAGACGGTTGTCCTTTGCAAAAGCTTGAATTGTTAACCATGTGCGTTCGTTTCCTGAGTGAGTTTTCGAGACTTCGTGTTTGTTGGTTTTTCAAGTTTACTGTGATCCTGTGGCTACCGTTTCTCAGTAAAGTATTATTTTTTATCCTTAACCACTGATTCCTCATCTGGTCTCTTCTCTGCACCTGGGTCCAATCTTACCACGTCACAGCAAGCTTCTGCCTCAACATGGACCCAGCAGAGATCACCCAGATCCAGAATGCTATAACCCAACAAGGAGCACTGCTGGGGCGGCAGCAAGAACAACTCACACAAATATCAGAGACCCTCCGGGCACTTACCGATTCCCTCCAACAACGGCCTAACCCAGGAAGAGCCAATGCCCAAGTCTCATCACCCAGTTTTACAGGCGTCGCCGTAGTTACCCCAGGGAACCTGCACCGGGAATCCAAGATCCCAGTCTCCGAGCGGCATGACGGCCACCTGGGAGGATACAAGGGGTTCCTCACTCAGTGCTCTCTGGTGTTCGAGCTACAGTCCTCCTCGTTTCACACCGATTGGGCCATGACCGCCTACATCTCTCTACTCTCGGGCAAGGCCCTAGTGTGGGCAACGGCACTGCCGAGCTGCAACCAGTCTTCAACCACCCAGTCTATGGACGAGAAGCGGCAAGCCATCTGTTCAACCTCTGCCAAGGGGCCAGACCAGTGGCTTCGTATTTGAGTTCCGCACCCTCGCCGCACAGAGTAGGTGGAACACTGAGGCACTGGTCACCGCTTTCCAGCAGGGTCTGTCTAACTCCATCAAGGATGAACTGGCCGCTCGGGAAATGAGAGAGGACCTCGAGTCCCTGATAACTTTGGCCGTCAATTTCGACAACCGCATCCGAGAATGTGTGAGACAGTGCTTTTCTCTCCAAGCGGTTCTCGCCAACGGAACGCAAATACGATGTAGGCAACCGGTAGCTCTTGGCAGTTAAGTGGGCCCTTGGGGGGTAGAGACACTGGTTGGAGAGAGCACCTCATCCTTTTTGTGAAATGGACAAACCATAAGAATTTGGTCTCCATTCAAGAAGCCAAGAAGTTGAACGCTCGCCAGGCTAGGTGGGCTGTGTTCTTTAATGGGTTCAACTTCACACTAGCCTATCGCTCGAGATCCAAGAATCAGAAAGCAGACACCCTGTCCTGCCAACATGATGTCTCTAACAAGGAGAGGGTGTCACGCCCTGACCTTAGAGAGCCGTTTCATTTCTCTATTTGGTTAGGTCAGGGTGTGATGTGGGGGTGGGCATTCTATGTTTTGTGTTTCTATGTTTTGGCCGGGTATGGTTCTCAATCAGGGACAGCTGTCTATCGTTGTCTCTGATTGGGAATCATACTTAGGCAGACTGTTTTTCCACCTTAGTTGTGGCTAGTTGTCTTTGTTAGTGGCCTGTATAGATGAAGTAAGCGTCACGGTCGTTTCCTTATTCTTTGTTTTGTTGGCGACATTTTTATAATAAAAAGAAATGTACGCGCACCTTGGTCCGGTCATTTCCACCCTGACGACGGTCGTGACAGAGGGACTCCAAGCTTATCATCCCCAGCTCCCGCATTGTGGCCCCCGTGATATGGAGTATTGAGACCACAGTCCGACAAACCCAGACCCGAGAACCTGACCCCGGCAGGGGTCCCACTAACAGACTTTATGTTCCGCGATCAGCCCGTTCCTGAGTACTACACTCCTCTAAATTAACTGGGTATCCAGGGGTTAATCGGACACTGGAGTTCCTGAGGCGGAAATTCTGGTGGCCCAACATGATTAAAGATGTGAGATCCTTTGTTACGGCCTGCTCCTCCTGTGCCCAAAGCAAGTCCTCACGACTGTGACTGGCTGGGTTGCTCCAACCCCTGCCCATCTCCAGCCAGCCCTGGTCCCACCTGTCTGTAAACTTTATCACAGGGTTACCCACATCCCAAGGGCTTACCACTATACTGGTGGTCAACAATCGGTTTTCCAAGGCAGCCCATTTCACTGCCTTACCCAAGTTGCCCTCAGCGAAGGAGACCGCTGATCTCATGATTACCCATGTCTTTCGACTACACAGACTTCCCCAATACATTGTCTAGGATTGTGGGCCCCAGTTCGTCGCACGATATTGGAAAGCCTTGTCGGTGAGTCTCTCCTTGGGGTTCCACCCACAGTCGAATGGGCAAACGGAGTGGGCCAACCAGGAGTTGGAGGAGTTTCTCCTCCAATGCCCACCCTCTGTTTTGTCTCCATCCCAGGCCAGCAACTGGAGCAAGTTCCTCGTCTGGGCAGAGTATGCTCACAACACACTGCCGAACTCGTCCACTGGACTGTTCGCCGCTCAAGTGTCAGTTCTGGTTCGACCCCGCCTCCCTATTTCCTGAATAAATAGGCCGAAGCGGGGGTGCCATCAGCCGAGGCATTCATTAGACGATAGCGCAATCCTCCTTGCTCCACTCCTCTGCCCGAGACCAAGGCAAACCGTCACCGAAGGCCTTTTCGGGCTCCTCTGACCGGGGCAACGGGTGTGGCTGTCCACCCGTGATCTTCCCTTACAGGTGGACTCACGGAAGCTCGCTCCACGCTACATAGGACCATTCAAGATCCTGAGTCGCATCAACCCTAAAGTCTCCAGCTTCCCAGGTCTATGAGGGTCTGTCTATCCTTCCATGTCTCCCGTTTCAAGCTGGTAAGGACCAGTCTCTTCTCTCCCCCCACAACTGCACCTCCGCCTGCTCGACTTGTTGATGGTCCCCCGGCCTACACAGTCCGGCGTCTGTTGGAGGCTCGTCGGGTCCAAGAAACCCTGCAGTACCTGAATTTGTTCTTAACTGACTTGCCTAGTTAAATAAAGGTAAAATAAAAATAAATAAAAAACTGGGAGGGCTACAGCCCTGATGGGTGGGTGGGTTGGTGTGGGTGCCTGCCAGGGACATCCTGGAGGAAGGAATGATTTTTAAAATGGACCACCCTTGGCCGGAAATTCGTCACTCCTTCATCATGCGATGATTGTGTTTTCAGCCACCAGTAACTTGTGGGTGCTTCATATGCACTACAGTCAATTATGATTGCATGTCTACATATATTAAAAATATAATTATTAATATATGCCTACTGTATGATAGCTAGCAAATTAATTAGCTAACTAATGTTAGCCTGCCTAGCTGGAACGTCTGAATAAGGAAAATGTTTTATTTCTACAATTTCCAAAAGATAACCAAACAAAAACATTTCTTAGACCGCTGCGCTACTCGGGAGCCCATATAAAGTGTTTTTTTCTCAACGTTGCCGGGATGTTTACGTGTCCTACTTATAGTTACTTAAATTCGACACTCATTGACCTCCATACAACAACAACTCGTTTGGTGATCGAAAAAACGCAACCTGCAGGAGAAGACAGATGTTGGGCTCCCTCTTGCTTCGCTTCTTCCTCTCTGTTTAAAGCTACTGTTTTTTAGTACATGAAGTCGACACTAGGTGGGGTTGAATTGACATGGATAGCAGAAATGTGGAGATGTGTTAAATTCAGACTTTTTTAAAACAAGGTTACCTATAGGCTACCTATCTGTAATAATCTAGAACATTATAATGGTAGAACTCTTTATACAATCACCCTAAGGGGCTACGTAGGCCAGTTTAGGAGAGTCAGCTGACTATAACTGACGTATTTACAAGTATTACTATTACTACTATATACACAGGTCAGATATAAAGCTATACGTTTGCCCATGTGACGTATCTATTCCCATATGGTCTAGCGGTTAGGATTCCTGGTTTTCACCCAGGCGGCCCGGGTTCGACTCCCGGTATGGGAATGAGTTATTTTTAATATGGTCTCGTTCATGAAAAGCAACATGTAGTTGTTTCACAATAAATTGTAAAACTCCTCACAGAGAGCAGGACCAGTGTTTTTATCAGTAATATGCTAAATACTCTGCAACAACATCTGAAGTCTGGAATGTATATTGTTCAACTGGACAACACAGTTGTTTATAAGATTAAGTACATTCCCGAAGAAGGAAATGTACCGAAAATGCGATCCCTCTGAAGTGGGCGTGATTCAAAATGTACTGTTATTTTGATATTCTAAGGGACAGTGTGCATTTATCTGTTTCAATGTATCAATCTGAGCCACATGCTAGGCGTTCTATATTTAATGTTTTTTTTAATAGGCATGGAATTCCATAATGTTCGCGATTGTAAATCTAGTTGGTGATAACACAATCTGCTATAGAGAATAATTCAAATTATAAAAACGAAGTGTCTATATCATTTTCAGTTCAGTTGAAATTCAGATAGGCCTAAGTTTTTATTCTAGTCTATACCGGTAAGTTTTTAGTCTTCTCAATAAGAGTAACCAACATGACATTATTTGTTCATAACGTCCTGTTTCTCCATAGTTTTTAATGCTAAACAGTCATGTCTTATGGTTTCTTTTACGCCTGTTACGTCAGGTTAGGGAAAATGTGACTGGTAGGAATTCCCCACGCATCAGCTTTCCGTAAGAAAAAAATAAGAAAAAAAACTGTGTAACCTTTCGTCAAGCACGAGAAAGTAGTGAAACTGGAGTTGCCTCAGTCGTTGTGCTGTACGGATGATGTCGAGCATTCATCTCACATTTGAAGAATTACATATTTTTGGGGGAATATTACCAAGATGTTGATAAGTGCCTACTGAAGATATTTGGCTACAGTCCGATGTTGATGAAGCCATCATTCATGAGGCGTAAGACATTGGCATTTTAAATGTCTGACGCTAGGCTATAAGATAAGGACTAAAGGTGAGTCTTCGCTACTCGAATAGCTAATGATGTACTGTTTTTTTAACGCTGTCTTGACTATTAGTCTGGAATGTGTATTAATCTAACAGCTGTGTTACCACCTCCCAAGCAGTCCCTCCCAAGCAGTCCCTTATTTTCTAGCACCCTCCCTTTCAATAAGTTTATGAGAGTTATTTTGTAACGTGTTATATTTATTTAATTCAATTCATTTTCATATAGCATACATCAGGTATTTATTTATGTAAATCCACAACAAAGTAAATAAGAAGTTCATACTGTAGTTTATACTGTATATTCACCTAGGCTACTACAGATATGGACTACTTTAATTTCTCAACTTCAAGATTTCTATTAAACCAATGTTCTGCCACTGACCCCACATTTGATGTGAAAAGCCTCCAGTCTGAATGACCTACTGTTTTGCTTTATTAACCCTCCTCTTACGGAGAAGCTGTGTCATTGTGCCACTACCATGCCTGCCTTGTGACAGGGGTGCTGTGTGGTAAATGTGTGAAGCTGTTGTGTGCTGCTGACAGAGCTAGCCTGTCTCCAGTGTCTCCTGGGTCCAGTGGCCATTTGTGCTTCATGTGAGTGTGAGGGATCAATTATGCAGTCCTGAAAGAAATGGATTGTTAATGTTTTCTCAGTTATGTAAAGAGGAGTTCAACTACACCCTATTGTCTAATACTTCTGATGGCAACATCACATTAATAAGCATAACCAATAGCTCTTCAGACTCTGAATTTACTATTGGAGAATAGTCTGTCATTGCACCAGTGCTTCTAATTTCCTCTGATTATTAGAAATGGCATGCGGTACCATTAACAATGTTCCACTACTCTATCTTGAAGTTTGTCATTCAGTTCAAGAGGTTGAGAACGACCCCCTCTTTCTGGGGCACTTGTCTGAACCATGTCTGCTCATCATGGTCATCTAACATGTTCATGCTTATTTTCATGTAATAAACAACCTTCACCCTCCAAAAAATGTGATGCTTGGATCTCCACTAAACTGTGTTTTCTCAAATGACTTGAGCTCCTCAACATATCTGTGGCCAATATAAATGTTTGCCAGATGTTTACATTTTTCGGTTAAGATGCTGGCCTCAGGGACATTGCAAGCTGAGAAATCTCATTGGCCTTCCGTGCCTGCTGTTGTCTGGAGAAAGGGAGGGGCGAGACAGGGGAATACTTGTGCTCTTGTTATCCGGTGGGGGTGGGGGGTGGGGGGTTCTTGTGGTTCTCAGCTCAGCCCGTCAGCAACAGATATCAGCTGGTCCCTCTGACCCCACCTCTCCTCCACTGCCACCCCCTCCCTGCAACACAGCCAGCCTATCCCAGAGGCCTGGCAGATAATTGGAAATCTCAGTCTTCTGAAACCAATTATCTCCAACAAGAGCTCCTAAATATTCTTGTCTGCAGTGTAGTGGTCTCTAGCATATGTTGCATGCACAGACTTCATGCATAGTTTTTTAAAAATCCCATGGTGCCTGCCTCACTCCACACTCCTCACTCCCATCCTCTTTCCCTCCTTCCCTCTCTCTCTCGGCCTTGATAGTCATGTGCATCAATGACCCTGCCTTCTCTGCCTTTGAACTTTGTTGCTGAAGGGATTTCTCCCGCACAACGGGACTTTGAGGGACTAACTTCCCTCGCCTTTCATGAGACAGTGCTTGGATTAACCTGATGAGAACAGGCCAGGCATCAGGTTGCAGTTGATAGTGTGTTTATACACACTGACTTGGAACACTAGCCTCTGTGACTGCCTGGCTGGGGCAAATGGTATCCCTGGTACTTATGGTGTGACCGTGATGTCACCATCAGCAGGGCACAGCAGCCCTAGCTGCTGAGGAGTGACTGGGTGACGATGACTCCAGACAATGGGTGAGCTGTGCTCCTTTGTACTCCATACTATTGAGGGTTCCTGTCATTGTCCCGGCCTCAGTCTTGAGGTTTTTCTTCACCGGCAGAGAGCTGCCCTAATGGGCTCCTGGATATCGATCTTACCAGCTCACTTGTATCAGACTTTTATGCTGGTGTCTGAAGCACCACTATAGCACCACTATAGCCTCACAAAGGACAGATACCTTACATAGTGGCCTTGACAGAGACAGGTGAGTGAATGAAATGACTCTTGTGTTTGTCATATCCTTTTTGGTCAGTGTTCAAGTCAGATGATGTGGGAAACATATGCTCTATCGCATCCTCTGAAAAAGCTTTAGATTAGAAGCCCCTGTAATGTCTCTTGAGATGCCTGGTTTGATGTCTTCTTTCCAATCAAGTCCAGTGATCAGTCTCTCTGAGGTAAATTAGTGTCATTTGACACCTCTCAAGTAACCACAAGGTGGCAATGTTTATATGTTTCTCTGTCTAAGTAAACAAGTATGTAAATTGACCAAAATGTGAAGTGACTCACTCAAATAAAGGAACCAAATTTATACAGAAAACCTGAAACAAAATCGTCATACTTCCCTATTTCACACCGAAGATATCTAACTGTGGCCGCCCATTTCTGTTGAAAGACAGTGGGGGAACTTGCTTTGTAAAGTTCCTTATTTCACAGTGATTTGGTTTCAACAGCTCTGTCACCTGAGTTCTCCGTCCTCTGATATCTCAGTAGGCAGCGCTACAGCCAAGCGGCAGAAGTGACGTCAAAGAGAAATGGGAGCCAGGGGAAATTCCACCTGTAACACCATCCAGCCTGCATGTTGCCTCACACAATATGAAGCATTTGACTCCATTCCAAACAATAAAAATGGACTCCATATCTCCATATGTACTGTCATCAGGTTAACCTCAGTGTTGATGTCTTGTAAACTACATAACGTGTCTTGTTTGGCCAAGATATACTGATGTTAGAGGTCATATATGTTAACCAGCTCCAAAATAACAATGCAATGTCTCAGCAGTAGCTTTAATTAAGACTTGGTAAACTTTGCTATGACCAGAATATATAGATTTTATTCCCATGAAACATATAGGCTATTACCAAAGAAGGTACAGCATGAAGATAAGCAGAAACTGCTTCTCCAATTGAAATCCCCGATCACACTTGTAGGCAATGTCATAGCGACATTGGCTAGCTAAGCTCATGCATAAAAACACGCCATCGGGTCTCATGCCAAACTGCGCATGTGCAGGCTGTCAAATCAAAGGCACTCCTTCAATGTGAAGTTATTTTTGATGAAAATGAAAACGTGTCAATTTGTCAGTTTCACGAGGTTGGAGTAATAAGATGTTCAACTACTCAAGGCATTGGTTCGAATTTAGGTTGTGTTGTGCCTTATATATTTCAAAAACTAAGGAAGAATTTTTCACTTCTCTCATTGACTTCTCAAACCCCAAACCCGGGCCTGATCTGCTTGGCCTGTTTCGTTCCCAGCGCCTCTGGGTTTAGAAACTGTGCCATTACTCAGTTATTACTCTGTTAAAACATTATGGTGGCAAAAGATGACCAACCACAATAGTGATTGACAATCAGTCTAGACTGATGCAGAGGCTTTTCTGCTGTCTCGTTTCTGGCACGTCATCGTCTGTTGGCACCATCTGATTGGTGCAAATTCAAGGTTGCACCTCTCAGTCCGGGTACTTTTTGTTGAGACTGATGTGTATGTATCTTGGGTATTTTTAGTCAGCACGCTATGTATCCGATACTTGATTAAATTGGGCGGGGGTGGCTGGGTTGTGGTTTGACTACTAGTGTGATGCTCAAACAATAGCCAGCTAAGCTAACCACATACATAGCAGCCTATCACCACAAGGAGCATCACGTTCTCTCTCTCTCTCTCTCTCTCTCCCTCGCTCTCTCTCTCTCGCTCTCTGCTTACACTGTCATTTGAATTGGTGCTTTGTGTTGTTGCCATGTGTTAGGATGCATGTCGGTCAGTGGAGTGCTACTAATGTGTCTGTCATGAAAGCTTGACGTACAAAGTCATGTCAGTGTGTGCCTGTGACCATGTGTCTGATGATCTCACCTCGTTCAGCTGATCCACAGCGTCAAACAAGTTCACGTGTGAAATACGACAGCGTCTTAAAGAGTGAGCTGGACAACATGTGTTAGCCAGTTAGCAGCTTGTCACCTACACAGAGAAGCCGTTACTATCCTATATCGGCCACCACATTATATAGGCTAAATTACTGTCCTATATCTGTCACCACATTATATAGGCTAAGTTACTGTCCTATATCTGTCACCACATTATATAGGCTAAGTTACTGTCCTATATCTGTCACCACATTATATAGGCCAAGTTACTGTCCTATATCTGTCACCACATTATATGGGCTAAGTTACTGTCCTATATCTGTCACCACATTATATAGGCTAAGTTACTGTCCTATATCTGTCACCACACTATATAGGCTAAGTTACTGTCCTATATCTGTCACCACACTATATAGGCTATGCAGAAAGTTTTTTTCTGAGGGGAGTTCTATAGTGACAGACTGTCCCTCCTTCAGGCCTGATATTTGAATTATTTAATAACTACATTCTACTATTGGGTGTTCATACAACAGTACGCTTCCAAAGCCCGTGGACATTATATACACTGAATGTGAACAAAATACTTTGTTATGAAATGGCAAAGCTGTATACTAGACCAAACTTGAGTCCTTTCAGCTGTTGCCCAGTGTTAGCAGCTCTTAAGCCATTAAAAAGGAGAGTTCTTCCACAGACACAAAGTCAGTCAATTAGCCTCGGTGGAGGTAGCTCTGGTCTTTGTCCAGACTGCAGGTGGCGCATACTGTTCACAGAGGTTTGATGTGGACTGTCTGGAATGTTGGCCTTGCCGTGTGTGTTTAATGTTTAATGGGATGCATTTTATGTGAAGGGTTTGTGTGGCTCAGCTGGAAGGCTCCTCCTTCCTGCCGAATATTCTGCTCTTAACTACTGAAAATATGCCCAGCCATAAACTGCAGGTTTAGTTGAGTGCTCGCATTATTTGTGTAAGGATGTACTACCACACAAAATGGGCTGCAGTCTTACAAAATAACATATAATCATCACCAGGAAGTTCCAGGACGTGTTAAATGTTATCACATGAGCGGAATATTCGGATGCCGCAATAACCTGGATACCTATAACCTATTCTGTGCTGTACTGTACTGAACTATACTGTACTGTGCGCTCAATTTCTATCCTGGTTGAGATTTAACTTAATCTGCATCCAGGTGCAATGGTTGTGTCATGTCAGGTTACTAGTTGAAACATGAGACCATCTGCAAATTATAATCCAGTGCATCATCCCATGGTCAGTGCATCATCCCATGGTCAGCGCATCATCACCTCATTTGGCAGATCTGTGAGAGTGACTCAGCTGTAGGCTATGTGCATTGGATGCATTTCCATTCAGCTATACGCCTACACCTCTCTCTTTGTTTGTTCTGTGTGGCTGCAGTCATCCACAGTCATTGCTGTGAGTCAGAGTTGAGGGCAATTCCATGGAAACGGAATTGCGCTGAGACTCAGATTTTTTACTTAAAATGTATGCCAAACAAGAATATAGTAGAGTTCAGTCGAGTTTAGTACAGTACAGTACAGTACTGTAGAGTAGAGTACAGTAGAGTTCAGTAGAGTACAGTACAGTAGAGAAAAGTTCAGTAGAGTACAGTAGAGTTCAGTACAGTACAGTAGAGTACAGTATATTCAGTAGTCAGTTATAGTTCAGTACAGTACAGTACATTATAGTGTACTCAACTTTAGTGTGTTCTCCTGTGGACTGTACTGAACTATACTCTACTTTTTTTTACTGTACTGTACTCTCCTGTGCTGTGCTCTACTGTACTGTACTGAACTATACTGTACTGTACTATTCTGTGCTGTGCTGTACTGAACTATACTGTACTGTGCTGTCCAAACTTGTGAACCCAATTGTGGTTTGTGATTACTATGAATTCCCATTGTAGCCAATTCAAGTACAGAAATTCTGTTACCGATTTTTCAGCAATTCCATTATATAAACAACATTTATATCTGTAAAAATGTGAAATTAAATTATCCTCCCTCCTCATGGGGGGGAGAAATTAGAAAATATCTTAAAGATATGTGGGTTTTTGGTAAAGGAATTTCAATGCACAAGGCAATGTTTCTTTAACTTACTGAAGGCAGAATTATATATCCCAAACGAAATATAAGTGTTGATATTAGTTGGCAGGGGTCTTTACTTCAACATTATGTAAGGGATAATCAATGGGGGGCTATGCGTTCTATGGAAATTAATGAACAGCGTGGAAGGTGTGTTTCTCCACACGCTAGCAGAGTGGAACTAACCTTCCCCGGAGTCGCAGTATTTTCCAGAGAACGCATAGGTGATTATCCCTTTCATACCATGGCTATCACTTTATAATTTGCAGGTAGAAATGTGTTCAACATCCACTGAAGCTGGTAGCAAGTTTACCAGACAGCTAAAGTAGTTGCCTTGGTAACCAAACCAACAGACATGCTAGTTTAGCTAACCAAACCATCAGTCCTAGCCTGCTATTATGAAAATCGAATTCAACAATGCCAATGTTTTCAATTGGACTATTGCTTTCAATAGCAGCTCAAACTCTCAAGCTCTTTAAACATCCCAAGGAGCACTGTGCAAACGATAATATTGAAATGGAAGGAGTATCAGACCACTGCAAATTTACCAAGACCTGGCCGTCCCTCTAAACTTTCAGCTCATACAAGGAGAAGACTGATCAGAGATGCAGCCAAGAGGCCCATGATCACTCTGGATGAATTGCAGAGATCTACAGCTGAGGTGGGAGACTCTGTCCATAGGACAACAATCAGTTGTATATTGCACAAATCTGGCCTTTATGGAAGAGTGGCAAGAAGAAAGCCATTTCTTAAAGATATCCATAAAAAGTGTCGTTTAAAGTTTGCCACAAGCCACCTGCGAGACACACCAAACATGTGGAAGAAGGTGCTCTGGTCAGATGAAACCAAAATTGAACTTTTTGGCAACAATGCAAAACGTTATGTTTGGCGTAAAAGCAACACAGCCCATCACCCTGAACACACCATCCCCACTGTCAAACATGGTGGTGGCAGCATCATGGTTTGGGCCTGCTTTTCTTCAGCAGGGACAGGGAAGATGGTTAAAATTGATGGGAAGATGGATGGAGCCAAATACAGGACCATTCTGGAAGAAAACCTGATGGAGTCTGCAAAAGACCTGAGACTGGGACGGAGATTTGTCTTCCGACAAGACAATGATCCAAAACATAAAGCAAAATCTACAATGGAATGGTTCAAAAATAAACATATCCAGGGGTTAGAATGGTCAAGTCATAGTCCAGACCTGAATCCAATCGAGAATCTGTGGAAAGAACTGAAAACTGCTGTTCACAAATGCTCTCCATCCAACCTCACTGAGCTCAAGCTGTTTTGCAAGGAGGAATGGGAAAAAATTTCAGTCTCTCGATGTGCAAAACTGATAGAGACATACCCCAAGCGACTTACAGCTGTAATCGCAGCAAAAGGTGGCGCTACAAAGTATTAACTTAAGGGGGCTGAATAATTTTGCACGCCCAATTTTTCAGTTTTTGATTTGTTAAAAAAGTTTGAACTATCCAATAAATGTTGTTCCACTTCATGATTGTGTCCCACTTGTTGTTGATTCTTCACAAAGAAATACAGTTTTATATCTTTATGTTTGAAGCCTGAAATGTGGCAAAAGGTCGCAAAGTTCAAGGGGGCCGAATACTTTCGCAAGGCACTGTATATATATATATATATATATATATATATATTTGAAATCTTACCTTTCATATGACACCCAATTTGACATGCTCCTATGAACTTCACATGTTGAAGCTTATGGGTCCTTCTACATTGAAATAACCTTGACCAATTCCCCAGTCCTGCCTGGTCACAGTCACGTAACATAACACTGTCCAAAGCGGCATAATCTTCCTGACCATTCATTGTCTGCCAATTAACTGAAGGTTGAAAGGGTTTGAGTTAGTGAACTAGAAAATATTTTCTCCCCTAAGGATCATTGAAATAAACGATGTTGGCCTTTTTATTTTATCACCCATTGTTCGAAGTAAGTCTGCCCTGAGTAACATTGACAAGTTTTCCATTGTCATTTCAAAGTGTTTCATGATGTTTAGTTGTACCTCTTTGTCCATATCAGTGGGGCTCATTAGAATGCCTCGCTGACACTTTCTCCCGCTTCACCCCAATCTGCGTGAGGGATGCTATTGGCCCAGTTAGCCCTGGCTGAGGACTTTCCTTGTTGCGTCCCAAATAGCACTATTCCTTATGTAGTGAACTACTTTTGACCAGGGCCCATATGGGACGCACACCTCTAGCTCTGAGTCACTCAGGGAACAGCCATCAGCTGACCTTGGAGCTGCACAAACAGCACTGCCTGTCCTTCACAAGGCTCCACATCTCATGCCCTCAAGGTTTGTCTTATTTAGGGAGTGAACGTTATTTATAATAAGGGTTACATGGAGAAAATCGGACCTCTCCCAAATGAAAATGGATGGCCCTCCCTTCAGCAAAATTTATTTTAGGCAAACCCTCCCTGTACCCAAAATAATAATTAAAACAAAGTGGATATTAGAGAGCATGTCTACCGTTTACCCTCACTTCTTGGAGAGACCAGAGCCTTAGATATGCAGTTTTATAAACTGTTATTCGTCCTGTAAGCATTACATGGCAATGCAGGAATTTTGATAGCGTGCAGGGCTGCGGGCCAGAAGGTTTTTGGTTCACAGGTCACCATGGACAAGAGTAGGGGTGGAAAGATCTCCTTTATAGTAAAAGCATTAAATTAATCATCATCGTATTTGCAGGTCTGAGAAAAAAATGGCCTTTTATAAACATTTCATGCAATTCTACTTCACTTTACATATTATTAGAATATTTTTTAATGGCCAAAATGAAAGGCTGAGAATTGAAAGAGAGTGAACTCTATGTGTTCATCTTATAATATTTCTACATTGCCAAGTCAGTGTGTCTTGTTTGCACCGAAACTGCCCCTGTTTGCAAATAATTAAATCTGAGATGTCATTAGGAATCTGAGCATGGTACTTTCAAAAGTTAGGCCTAACTTTCCACCCCAGACAGAGTAGGCCTACCTACGCAGAAAAATGTACGTTTTAACTGCTGGCTGCTCTTCTTCCATGGCTTAACCCAATGAGAGAAGGTCACAAGTGTTTCCCTAAAAGCTCTCTGGGTTTAAACATCTATTGTTCAAAGAGTGAATAGCTTAATCAATTGATAGTGACAGAATTAGATTACTTCCCAAGCAAAGTTTATTTTTTGTCTCCCCGGCTGTAGAAGGTTGTAGCTCAGCCTCTGAATGTCAAAGAAATGAAACCATTACACTCCCATACAGTGGGGCAAAAAAGTATTTAGTCAGCCACCAATTGTGCAAGTTCTCCCACTTAAAAAGATGAGAGAGGCCTGTAATTTTCATCATAGGTACACTTCAACTATGACAGACAAAATGAGAAAAAAAATCCAGAAAATCACATTGTAGGATTTTGAATGAATTTATTTGCAAATTATGGTGGAAAATAAGTATTTGGTCACCTACAAACAAGCAAGATTTCTGACTCTCACAGACCTGTAACTTCTTCTTTAAGAGGCTCCTCTGTCCTCCACTCGTTACCTGTATTAATGGCACCTGTTTGAACTTGTTATCTGTATAAAAGACACCTGTCCACAACCTCAAACAGTCACACTCCAAACTCCACTATGGCCAAGACCAAAGAGCTGTCAAAAGACACCAGAAACAAAATTGTAGACCTGCACCAGGCTGGGAAGACTGAATCTGAAATAGGTAAGCAGCTTGGTTTGAAGAAATCAACTGTGGGCCCAATTATTAGGAAATGGAAGACATACAAGACCACTGATAATCTCCCTCGATCTGGGGCTCCACGCAAGATCTCACCCCGTGGGGTCAAAATGATCACAAGAACGGTGAGCAAAAATCCCAGAACCACACGGGGGGACCTAGTGAATGACCTGCAGAGAGCTGGGACCAAAGTAACAAAGCCTACCATCAGCAAGGGCATTGAAGATGAAACATGGCTGGGTCTTTCAGCATGACAATGATCCCAAACACACCGCCCGGGCAACGAAGGAGTGGCTTCGTAAGAAGCATTTCAAGGTCCTGGAGTGGCCTAGCCAGATCTCCAGATCTCAACCCCATAGAAAATCTTTGGAGGGAGTTGAAAGTCCGTGTTGCCCAGCAACAGCCCCAAAACATCACTGCTCTAGAGGAGATCTGCATGGAGGAATGGGCCAAAATACCAGCAACAGTGTGTGACAACCTTGTGAAGACTTACAGAAAACCTTTGACCTCTGTCATTGCCAACAAGGGGTATATAACAAAGTATTGAGATAAACTTTTGTTATTAACCAAATACTTATTTTCCACCATAATTTGCAAATAAATTCATTAAAAATCCTACAATGTGATTTTCTGGATTTTCTTTTCTCATTTTGTCTGTCATAGTTGAAGTGTACCTATGATGAAAATTACAGGCCTCTCTCATCTTTTTAAGTGGGAAAACTTGCACAATTGGTGGCTGACTAAATACTTTTTTGCCCCACAGTATGTATCGGAGTTACGTCTTTCCCTGGTATTTTAAATCCGTATTGTGAGATGCCTAAGACAGCACTACAGGGAGACAGGACGGACAGCTGATTGTCCTCGCAGTGGTAGACCACGTGTAACAACACCTGCACAGGATCGGTACATCTGAACATCACACTTGCGGGACAGGTACAGGATGGCAACAACAACTGCCCAGGTTACACCAGGAGCGTACAATCCCTCCATTGTGCGTACAATCCCTCCATCAGTACTCAGACTGTCTGCAATAAGCTGAGAGAGGCTGGACTTAGGGCTTGTAGGCCTGTTGTAAGGCAGGTCCTCACCAGACATCACCGGCAACAACGTCGCCTATGGGCACAAACCCACTGTCGCTGGACCAGACAGGATTGGCGAAAAGTGCTCTTCACTGACGAGTTGCGGTTTTGACTCACCAGGGGTGATTGTCGGATTCGCGTTTATCGTTAAAGGAATGAGCGTTACACCAAGGCCTGTACACTGGAGTGGGATCGATTTGAAGGTGGAGGGTTCGTCATGGTCTGGGGCGGTCTGTCACAGCATCATCGGACTGAACTTGTTGTCATTGCAGGCAATCTCAACGCTGTGCATTACTGGGAAGACATCCTCCTCCCTCATGTGGTACCCTTCCTGCAGGCTCATCCTGACATGACCCTCCAGCATGACAATGCCACCAGCCATACTGCCCGTTCTGTGCGTGATTTTCTGCAAGACAGGAATGTCAGTGTTCTCCCATGGCCAGCGAAGAGCCCGGGTCTCAATCCCATTGAGTACGTCTGGGACCTGTTGGATCGGAGGGTGAGGGCTAGGGCCATTCCCCACCAGAAATGTCCGGAAACTTGCAGGTGCCTTGGTGGAAGAGTGGGATAACATCTCACAGCAAGAACGGGCAAATCTGGAACAGTCCATGAGGAGGAGATGCACTGGAGTACTAAATGCAGCTGGTGGCCACACCAGATACTGACTGTTACTTTTGATTTTGACTCGCCCCCCTTTGTTCAGGGACACATTATTCCATTTCTGTTAGTCACATGTCTGTGGAACTTGTTCAGTTTATGTCTCAGTTGTTGAATCTTGTAATGTTCATACATATATTTACACGTTAAGTTTGCTGAAAATAAACGCAGTTGACAGTGAGAGGACGTTTCTTTTTTTGTTGAGTTTATATATGTGCCCTCTGTTCCTCAGTGTCCATGTTGGTTATTGTTACCATGTCCGTTGGTCCTGTGAGTACCTGTGTTGTTGTTTTGTGCAATTGTTATTACGGGTCTTGTCCCTTGCATTGTTATTACGGGTCTCGTCCCGTGTATTTATTAGAGGTTTAACCTCGCTCTTTTGTTTGGATTACATCCCTGTGTGTTCTGTATGCATGTTTGTTTTGTGCTTCGTCCCTGTGCCTTTCATGGCATGTTGTGTAATTTGGGTGGAGAATTAAAACCCCCTATTATGTATTCCTGCGCCCGTCTCCAATCCTTATACAACGTGACGGAATAACCGACCCTAAATGGAGACAGCAGGAATGTCCCGTCCGGCGCCACCACATCTTCAGCAGCTGCAACTGGCCCTGACCGACCCGCATCTCTGTGGTCGTCCTCGAGGCTGGTGTCATCCTGCCGTCGGGGGGGTACTGTCACGGATTCCCCTGGTACTGCTGCTCATTTTGTGCACCAGTTCTACAGCACCCGCTTCTAGGCGTCATGAACTGTCTAATTCCGCACACCTGGTTCCCATTTCCCCTGATTAGTAATTGTATATATGTGCCCTCTGTTCACCAGTATCCTGGTCGGTTATTGTTATTATGTACGTTGGTCCTGTGAGTACCTGTGTTTCGGCTTTCGTTCTGCGTGTCCCGTGCAATTGTTATTACGGGTCCCCGTGCCTTTCATGGCATGTTGTGTAAATTGGGTGGAGTATTAAAAACCCCTATTACGGATACCTGTGCCTGTCTCCGATCCTTATACAACGTGACAAACATTTTTGTTTTTAATAAAATATATTCTAGTAGTAGCAAGCTATCAATGTTGACATCCGGTCCTCATCTTCACGCGTTCCTTCTTAAACTGAACAGAACACAGGCTATAGGCTAGTCCACTCGCAAGAGAGTGAATTTTTGGGACTAGGCCTAATCAACAATTATTTTCTGAAGAAGCCTACGCAGCACAGCCATTGGTTAGGCAGCACACAATAGTTTTGGATCAGCAAGAGCAGAGCAGGCCGGGGCTCAGGGTTGGAATATTCATTGTCGTGTGTAATGCAGCCCAGTTGTATTTATCCCATCAGATATCTTAGAAATATAACTTTGCGCTGTGCTTCTCCGAGCATGCACTTCGTAGCCTATAGGCTATGGATAATTTGATTGAGACCACACTAAATAGCCCATAGGCGCACTTGATATTGTGTGCCCAGTGGAGAATCAGAGATGAGGGGTGGCATCAGGCACACATCGATATATAACCTAATAAGCAACTAATTCTGAGAAACACTGAGAAATATTGATGTTTCATTAATTACAAATTGCATGACCCTCCACTGTACTATATTTAAAAAATATTAAACCCTGCCCTTGACTGAAACTGAAAAAGCATGACCCTCCCCATTTTCCTCCAAGTAACCATTCTGTACCTTTCTATCCATTCCTTATGATATTTTCTTATGGTCTTCAATCAGGCCTTTGATTCAGTTCTATACTATTTTCATAGAACTGAGATAAGATGTACTGTACTCCACTGGTCTGGTTACACATCCACCGTAGTTGCTGGAACTGCGCTGAAAGACAGGGCATTTGATTTCCATAGGGGCGGGCATGTTTTTTTCTCATGGGACCTCCAATGTGTGCACATTTTTTAAAATGGGTTTTTATAGTAAAATGTATTACATTTCAATGTGGCATAAACACCAGTCATGATACTTTCATCTGATTCCCAAACAAATCACTCAATAGGTGATGCGCGAGTTTCAAGTTTGGGGAAGCTTACAATTTAAAACCATTTATGCCGATCTGTGTGCCAGTTATGATTTTCATATGCATATTTTCGTGGAACAGTTTCATTTCAAAACTAACATATTATTTTCTCAATCATTGTCATTCACTTAATTGTAAAAGTCTGAATTAAAATGCTAAAAATCTAAAAGGTAAAATTCAACTAATGCCATATGGACACATTGATACATCGTGATCCATTGGCGGTTCAAGACTCAGATTGTCTATAGGCCAATGCAGGAGTAGGCCTATCACTTTATTGTCAACTAAGTAAAAATACGTAAAGCCGACAAATATCCTGATGAAAATTCAGGTTCTTGTAATCACATTCATCTCTCTACTCCACCTGTCTGCCTCCCTTTCTATAGGTCTTGAACTATTGTGCACATGGTATCAAATCAATCAACTGGGTCTGGCCTGAAGTTGCTGCTAGTGAACCTGCAACATTGTATCAACTAGCCTATTCCAGGCCCTACCCTGAGAGTTTCCCATGTCAGTGAGCTTGGGACAGACAACTGTTTTGGGGTTCAGTTCTCAGGTATTTTACTACGTTTCCACTTGATATATGGGATAATCAGATCATGATATTTTGCTCATTCACTCCGAGGCTTGGTGATTATTGAGGGGGAGAGTGTTGGAAAGATTTTTAATATACTGTGAGGATTGAGGAACTAGTATAGTATGCAATGGATGTTAATAAAACAGACTTTGTTGACTTACTGTGTGAGGTGAAGAAAAAATTACTGAGAAATTCAGCTTATTAGTGGTGGATGCGGATGAGCAGGGACCCTGACAAAAAGAAACCAGACATCCCTAATTGGGCACTTTCCTACATTTGCGTGCAGCAGGCCAGGTACTTCTATGCGTGCTCAGGTGCGCATGCTCCCAGGACAGAGAAACATGCTCATTGCTCACATGGACCACTCCAAACAACACAAAAATGTAAAAATTGACAAAACTCGTAAATGATGGTCATGAAATGAACCAAAACTTGTTTGTCGAAAGTGTAGCAGGTTTTGAAGTCTGCAAACAACATTTCCACTCTGAGAATGAGAACGGTAAATGACTATAATGAATATATGTATTAACAGAAATTAATGTAACCAAATGATGGAGATTAACGGTACATTTACTACTGTTCACATATGTAATGGGGAATTGATCAAAATAAACAAAGGGCAATCAATTCACACATTGAAACAATGAATGTGCAAGAATTGGTGCAAGACAGCTGAGTCATTCTGGAGAGCTGAGCACATGCATTCTGAAGAGAGACACACCCATATCTTCGCCACACCCCTCTTCTTGAGTCAACATTTTTTATTATACTCAAGACCAGTGGCGTCCCATTATTCAGGGCAGAGCCTCACCTGTGTTGAGCCACACATTTTTAGCCCCCCAAATGTTTATTTATTTATTTATATACTACTGTTCAAAAGGTTGGAGTCACAATTTCCTTGTTTTTGAAAGAAAAGTACATTTTTTTGTCCATTAAAATAATATAAATACAGTGTAGACATTGTTAATGTTGTAAATGACAATTGGAGCTGAAAACGGCTGATTTGTTTTATAGAATATCTATATAGGCGTACAGAGGCCCATTATCAGCAACCATCACTCCTGTGTTCCAATGGCACGTTGTGTTAGCTAATCCAAGTTTATCATTTTAGAAGGCTAATTGATCATTAAAAAAACTTTTTGCAATTATGTTGGCACAGCTGAAAACTGCTGTACTGATTAAAGATGCAAAAAAAACTGGCCTTCTTTAGATTAGTTGAGTATTTGGAGCATAAACATTTGTGGATTTGATTATAGGCTCAAAATGGCTAGAAACAAATAACTTTCTTCTGAAACTCATCAGTCTATTCTTGTTCTGAGAAATGAAGGCTATTCCATGTGAGAAATTGCCAAGAAACTGAAGATCTTGTACAACGCTGTGTCCTACTCCTTTCACAGAATAGCGCAAACTGTCTCTAACCAAAATAGAAAGAGGAGTGTGAGGCCCTGGTGCACAACTGAGCAAGAGGACAAGTACATTAGAGTGTCTAGTTTGAGAAACAGACTCCTCACAAGTCCTCAACTGCTTCATTAAATAGTACCCGCAAAACATCAGTCTCAACGTCAACAGTGAAGAGGCGGCTCCGGGATGCTGGCCTTCTAGGCAGAGTTCCTCTGTCCAGTGTCTGTGTTCTTTTGCCCATCTTAATCTTTTCTTGTTATTGGTCAGTCTGAGATATGGCTTTTTCTTTGCAACTCTGCCTAGAAGGCCAGCATCCCGAGGCTGAATGAACTGTTTCGCTGCCAGACAAGGCTCCGCTGATAGCCAGGTGTAGCAGTGGTAAGGTGTTGGGACTGCTGTTGGGACTCTATCTAGGCCCTAACAGTTTGCGGGCACTGTTTGTCACCGTTATAGTGCAATTAATGTATTTTTTTGTATTGTGTTGTGTAGTGGCTTTTCTGGCATGCATCGCACATTTATTTTTTTGCCCAACCAAAATGTACATACTAAAATCTCCACTGCTCAAGACACATTTTCTTCACACATATTTTAGATGCTTTTCACTGACAGCAGCAAACTCAATAATCAGCTGGGCCTATTCCCACGTTCTGCCCAAATTGCAGGCTTCCCAAATCGGAATAGGCCTATGCACTTGTGTTTGAAACAATCCACAGCAAAAAAAAATAGAAGCCAATGATCCTCTGCGGCTACGTCATGCTCTCTGGTGAAGTATTTCAATGATTTTATTTAGGCAGGAGTAATTATATAATTTGGGCAAAATATCATTTACTTTAGGGGAAGCCAGTATCCGCCAACCTTCCTTTCCAATTCACAAGTAGCTGAAACCAGACATCTGTATGTATTGACGAGATGCTCATGTCAACTGTAAGCGGGCTGTCATGTTCCTTTCACTGAGGAGTGGCTTCCGTCTGGCCACTCTACCATAAAGGCGTGATTGGTGGAGTGCTGCAGAGATGGTTGTCCTTCTGGAAGATTCTCCCATCTCCACAGAGGAACTCTGGAGCTCTGTCAGAATGACCATCGGGTTGTTTGTCACCTCCCTGACCAAGGCCCTTCTCCCCTGATTGCTCAGTTTGGCTGGGCAGCCAGCTCTAGGAAGAGTCTTGGTGGATCCACACTTCTTCCATTTAAGAATGATGAAGGCCTTGGGAACCTTCAATGCTGCAGAAATGTTTTGGTACCCTTCCCTAGATCTGTGCCTCAACACAATCTTGTCTCTGAGCTTTACGGACAATTCCTTCGACCTCATGACTTGGTTTTTGCTCTGTAGAACCTTATATAGACAGGTGTGTGCCTTTCCAAATCATGTCCAATCAATTGAATTCAAGTTGTAGAAACATCTCAAGAATGATCAATGGAAACAGGATGCACCTGAGCTCAATTTCAAGCCTCATAGCAACAGGTCTGAATACTTATGTAAATAAGGTATTTATTTTTTAAATTGTAAATACATTTGCAAAAATGTCTAAAAACCTATTTTTTCTTTGTCATTATGGGGCATTGTGTGTGGATTGATGAGGGAAGAAAACAATGTAATACATTTTTGAATAAGTCTGTAACGTAACAAAATGTCTACAAAGTCAAGGGGTCTGAATACTTTCCGAATGCACTGTATATGACTCTTAGCTGTCTTTATTTTTAGGCTATAAAGTAGTGTCTCTTCACTTAGTCAGCGAGGTCACATGGTTGAGTTCTGCAAACATCAAGGTTGCAGCTCTCTCTCTAACCCTCCACAAGGGTAGGCTATGAGAGAGCCCTTTTCTGTCTTGACTTGATGGCCATTTTGGCTTACTTTTACCCCAAAATAGTTTCTTTGGACTTTTAAACTTTTTATTTAATTTGTAGCTTTTCTGTTTGTCGCTTTTCCCCTATGGCCTTTCTGTTTCTGTATCTATTTCAAGTCCTTTATTAAATGATTGTGCTCGTTTAGCCACTTAAATATAAAATATGGCACACATCTCTTTCACTAGCTAATAAGAAAACAAACACTCACAGGCTTGATATTGTGGCCCCATATCAACCTTTGATACTTTTCTCCCCTCCAAGGCGAAAGTACAGCCAGATCCTAGATTTGGTCTATGTAATAATGGCCTACAGCTGAACATTGAGGAAAATAACCGTCAGAGACATTGACAGCGACCCATAAGTCCTCTAATTTGTAGAGATGGAATGTCATAATTTCTGAGCCCTATAGCCGCTGAGCTGTCATCTTATTCCCTCTGCAGATAAAAGGGACTGCAGTGGGGGATGAGGTGGTCTTCAGCATGGGCACTGGCAGAAAGTGGAACAAAATGTGCTCCTTAGTATTCCTTAATGAAACAGCTGGAGAGGATAATGGAGTGCTGCTATCTGTGTCAACCACAAGTGTCTATTGAACCTGCCCTCTCATCTGTTTGCTTTTCTCTCCTTTTGACATTTTTGTCAGCAAAGTCAATGATCCTGCCACCCGTTACTAGTGTGTTGATTTGTTTTTTGCAAATGACTGCAATTAACAGCCGATTAAAAGGCGAGGCAATTTTCTGCTCTCTGAACTGGGGTCTTTGTTGGGGGGCTGTTAATAGGAAATGGAGAGCTGGGACTCCCAGAAGTACTTCAGATACCAATCAAAGCTGTAGTATCAAGCCCCAGGAAAAGCGATGTTGCCATCAAAAAGCCTCATTGAAAAGGTTCTTGTGGACCCGTGGGAGAAAAAAAAATCTTAATTGACATGATTACACTGGTCATGTGGTCTGAATATACTGCCATTCTGCCTCTCCTCACCAGAAAGAGCCACAACCAGGCTCTGAGAAAAAAACATGTACCACCACACACTATTTAGGAGTAAATAATCAGCACATCCACACTATTTACAGGTCAATAATCAGCACATCCACACTATTTAGGAGTAAATAATCAGCACATCCACACTATTTACAGGTCAATAATCAACACATCCACACTATTTAGGAGTAAATAATCAGCACATCCACACTATTTACTGGTCAATAGTCAGCACATCTACACTATTTAACTGGTCAATAATCAGCACATCCACACTATTTACAGGTCAATAATCAACACAGCCACACTATTTACTGGTCAATAATCAGCACATCCACACTATTTACAGGTCAATAATCAGCACATCCACACTATTTACTGGTCAATAATCAGCACATCCACACTATTTACAGGTCAATAATCAACACAGCCACACTATTTACAGGTCAATAATCAGCACATCCACGCTATTTACTAGTCAATAATCAGCTCATCCACACTATGAATCAGTTACCTGAGTGTGTGTGTGTGCGTGCGTGTGTGTATGTGCGTGCGTGTGCATGTGTGTGGTCTTGTGTGTGACTTGGTGTGTATAAATCTCTCACCATCTAACAACCCTGGGTCTTTAAGACTGGAGTCAGACGGTGTAGAGGACTAGAGGGCTGCTTGGACTTCTCCTCAATGCGTCTGATCTGGGGCTGTGTAGTGGACACGCAGTATTTCCAGGGGTGGTGATAAATGGGGGTTGTTTGGTTTACTTGCTCTGTTCGAAGCAATTTCTCTCTTCTGTGCCGAAGTGGTCCTAACCTGGGCCAGCCTGAGTAAAAACTGCCATTCCAGATTGGTCTCAGATTGGGGTTAGTGAAAAGGTGACCACATCAAATGCAACTCCTTTTACTGAAAATGTAGCTGAGATGTCACACACACACACACACACACACACACACACACATACACATACACACCAGTGGAGGCTGGTGGGAGGAGCTTTAGGACTATAGGCTCATTATAACGGCTGGAATGGAATAAATGAAACGGTATCAAACAGATAAAACATATGGAAACCACGTTTGACTCCATTCCATTTACTCCATTCCAGCCATTACAATGAGCCTGTACTCCTATAGCTCCTCCCACCAGCGTTCACTGACACACACACACACACAGCTACGCCACAGAACTACTCAGCTTCCTGTTTGTCAGTCGAATTGTGTCTGATAAAGATGCTATCTAAAGACACGTGATGTAACAGCCCTGAACACAGGATGAGGTGGGGGATGGTGGTGCCCCAGTGCAGATTTACATTAATTGGCTCTTCAGGCCTTTTCAGCTGAATGGGCAGGTGTGTGTGTGTGTCTTTGTCTCTGTCTGTGTGTGAACACGAGTATGCGCATTATCAGGCAAACAGGAGAAGCTAACATGGAGAATCCTGCTCGTGACAGCTGTACACCTGTTAGCTCGTGTTTGATTGAGTTGGTTGCTTATGGGGGAGCATGTGATGAGAGCTGCAGACAGTATGGCCACTAATATACATCAGCGGTATATCATCCAGGTGGGGTTTAGGGGGAGGAGGGGGGTCTATAGAAACACCTGTGCTGAGGCATTAGCTAAGACCAGTAGCCTGCCTTTGATGTCAAAGTGCGGTCAGGTGAGACTGCTTTGTCTTTATAGCCCACTATTCTGGTACCTCCCACTGAAGTCACATATAAAGCTGGTTTTATGGGGCCTCTATTGGCTCAAGAGCCACTCCTCTGGATTTACCTCTGACTGTTTTTTTTATTTATTTTTTATTTCACCTTTATTTAACCAGGTAGGCCAGTTGAGAACAAGTTCTCATTTGCAACTGCGACCTGGCCAAGATAAAGCATAGCAGTGTGAGCAGACAACACAGAGTTACACATGGAATAAACAATTAACAAGTCAATAACACAGTAGAAAACAAAGGGGGGAGTCTATATACAATGTGTGCAAAAGGCATGAGGAGGTAGGCGAATAATTACAATTTTGCAGATTAACACTGGAGTGATAAATGATCAGATGGTCATGTACAGGTAGAGATATTGGTGTGCAAAAGAGCAAGTAAATAAATAAAAACAGTATGGGGATGAGGTAGGTGAAAATGGGTGGGCTATTTACCAATAGACTATGTACAGCAGCAGCGATCGGTTAGCTGCTCAGATAGCTGATGTTTGAAGTTGGTGAGGGAGATAAAAGTCTCCAACTTCAGCGATTTTTGCAATTCGTTCCAGTCACAGGCAGCAGAGTACTGGAACGAAAGGCGGCCAAATGAGGTGTTGGCTTTAGGGATGATCAGTGAGATACACCTGCTGGAGCGCGTGCTACGGATGGGTGTTGCCATCGTGACCAGTGAACTGAGATAAGGCGGAGCTTTACCTAGCATGGACTTGTAGATGACCTGGAGCCAGTGGGTCTGGCGACGAATATGTAACGAGGGCCAGCCGACTAGAGCATACAGGTCGCAGTGGTGGGTGGTATAAGGTGCTTTAGTGACAAAACGGATGGCACTGTGATAGACTGCATCCAGTTTGCTGAGTAGAGTGTTGGAAGCCATTTTGTAGATGACATCGCCGAAGTTGAGGATCGGAAGGATAGTCAGTTTTACTAGGGTAAGCTTGGCGGCGTGAGTGAAGGAGGCTTTGTTGCGGAATAGAAAGCCGACTCTTGATTTGATTTTCGATTGGAGATGTTTGATATGAGTCTGGAAGGAGAGTTTGCAGTCTAGCCAGACACCTAGGTACTTATAGATGTCCACATATTCAAGGTCGGAACCATCCAGGGTGGTGATGCTAGTCGGGCATGCGGGTGCAGGCAGCGATCGGTTGAAAAGCATGCATTTGGTTTTACTAGCGTTTAAGAGCAGTTGGAGGCCACGGAAGGAGTGTTGTATGGCATTGAAGCTTGTTTGGAGGTTACATAGCACAGTGTCCAATGACGGGCCGAAAGTATATAGAATGGTGTCGTCTGCGTAGAGGTGGATCAGGGAATCGCCCGCAGCAAGAGCAACGTCATTGATATATACAGAGAAAAGAGTCGGCCCGAGAATTGAACCCTGTGGCACCCCCATAGAGACTGCCAGAGGACCGGACAGCATGCCCTCCGATTTGACACACTGAACTCTGTCTGCAAAGTAATTGGTGAACCAGGCAAGGCAGTCATCCGAAAAACCGAGGCTACTGAGTCTGCCGATAAGAATATGATGATTGACAGAGTCGAAAGCCTTGGCAAGGTCAATGAAGACGGCTGCACAGTACTGTCTTTTATCGATGGCGGTTATGATATCGTTTAGTACCTTGAGTGTTGCTGAGGTGCACCCGTGACCGGCTCGGAAACCAGATTGCACAGCGGAGAAGGTACGGTGGGATTCGAGATGGTCAGTGACCTGTTTGTTGACTTGGCTTTCAAAGACCTTAGATAGGCAGGGCAGGATGGATATAGGTCTGTAACAGTTTGGGTCCAGGGTGTCTCCCCTTTGAAGAGGGGGATGACTGCGGCAGCTTTCCAATCCTTGGGGATCTCAGACGATATGAAAGAGAGGTTGAACAGGCTGGTAATAGGGGTTGCGACAATGGCGGCGGAAAGTTTCAGAAATAGGGGGTCCAGATTGTCAAGCCCAGCTGATTTGTACGGGTCCAGGTTTTGCAGCTCTTTCAGAACATCTGCTATCTGGATTTGGGTAAAGGAGAACCTGGAGAGGCTTGGGCGAGGAGCTGCCGGGGGGGCAGAGCTGTTGGCCGAGGTTGGAGTAGCCAGGCGGAAGGCATGGCCAGCCGTTGAGAAATGCTTATTGAAGTTTTCGATAATCATGGATTTATCGGTGGTGACCGTGTTAGTCGTACTGTCTCATTTGCTTTACCTAAATGACCTCATACCTCACAACCCTCTAATAAACACTTAATGATGAAAATGTCCCTGTATTCTTCTGACACATTTTTACAACCCAGTGTTTATTAGGTCTTCCATTTACTGATTTTAACCACCAAGACGAGACTGCTCTATAGTGCTCGGTCAAAGTCCAAGTGTCCTCAACCAATGGTAAACTGAACTATGCATTTACAGCACCCAACTCCCTCCCCAGCACTCCTCCGCAGAAGAAACCAGTCTGTTGTCTTTCACATTGCTCAAGGTGTGGCCTCCTGGTTGATACGTCCCGCTCTCCCCTCCCCACGTCTGACCCACAGCCAATCCCCAACACCTGCCGCGACTCACCTGAAAGGATTTGCATACAGGGCCCACCCTGGTTTGTGATTGGCCAGGTGCAGCCACACTGCCTGAGGACTCCCCCACCAATGGCTGTCCTGCTGTGTGACTCACAGGGAGAGCCAGGGCAAGTTGCTTCACTACACTTCTCCTTTTTTTTTTTTTTTTTTACATTTTCAACAGCAGCCATTGCCTCGCTTTCTCTTCTTCTCCTTTTCAGTTTAGTTTTATCGCTGTGAGTGGGAGAGGTAGAGGGCAGGTCAGTGTTCCACACCTCCTGTACCGCACTGGGTCCCGCTGCTCTCTGGAGGCACACCCTTACTTGGATTATTTTTCTTTCATTTGCAGTTGTCTCGGTTTCCCCCTGTGTTTTTAAGTCATTCAGATCTGTCACTTGTTCCACTGTTAACATGGAGTCTGACACATAAGCCCTGTGTCTTTGAGGTTAGTGACTGCAGTACTTTTGTTTCTTTATGGGTGAATAGTTGGTTCAAACCAAATAGAGTTGTTTATATGGGTCATGTATTTAACATTGTATGTGTTCCTCATTTGTTTTCTATATTTGCGAATGTGTCACGAGAAAAGCAGAAGTACGACTTGCACAAATATAAATCGAGAAACAAAAAAGTTCATGTTGATACAATTAAAGATATTCTCCAGTACTTTTGTATACTTTATAGCCAGTAGTTCTGAAAGTATCTCCCATGAGCCAAAAGTGCTCCACGAAAATGGTGTACTACGTGATATGTGCACCACGTCATCTCTCTCTCTCTCTCTGGCGAGGGGCTGAAGCTCATTGGCTGAAACTAATTGTTAGTTAGTTTATCATTGTCACTTGTCATCGTTGTTGTTTTGCTTAAGAGTCATTGCCATATATGGCGTGCTTTAGCAAGGGAGGGAACTGTAACCAAGCCCCCTGCCCCCTAGTCCAAGCCCCGTAACCAAGCCCCCTGACCCCGAGACCAAGCCCCCTGACCTCGAGACCAAGCCCCTGACCCCGAGACCAACCCCACTGACCCGGAGACCAAGCCCCTGATCTAGCCACCCTGACCCTGAGACCAAGCCCCCTGACCAACCCCCTGACCACGAGACCAAGCCCCTGACCAACCCCCTGACCCTGAGACCAAGCCCCTGACCAACCCCCTGACCCTGAGACCAAGCCCCCTGACCAAGCCCACGTGAGCGTTTACAGTTGGTCATGGTGTAGAAATACTTGTAATTCTCTTTCATGGGAACTCTCAGTAGACCATAGGCCATAAATTTGAAAAGGTTATACATTTTTGCTAACTCTGCTTTGGCCCGGCGCTAGCCTACCTCTAAAATAATAAGTCATTAATTAAATAGTATCTAGATTCTAGAATGTGCTTCTCCCCACACCCTGTTGCATGGTCAGGTAAGGTTCTGTTTGATTTCAGGCTTGCTTATCAGGAACTGATCAGGCCACCGGAGCCCTGCATGAATGTTGATCTTCCTGTAAGACAGAGGAGGATCAGCAGGTATTCGTTGCGACTCATAGTGGATGACAAACAAACTGGTGTTGTGCTACCATTATCTCCTAAGCAGTTCACATCTCAACATGCTATTCTCACATGAATGGTTTTTGTAGAGTTACCTTTGGCGTGCCTAGTTGTGGTAGGTTTCTGTTGCTAAAAGTTGCAGCAGAGATAAAATCATGGTTCCTGTTTCACCAGAAACATGCTCTGCACTGACAAACTTTATTGAGGTTGGCAGTTAAAAATGTATCTGAAAACACTCAAAACAAAGTGACCCCATAGTTTTTGTTGTATAGATCCATCAGACCTCGAAAGACCCAAAATAAAGCAATTTCACTCAATGTTGGCTCAATGATCTCCTCACATATCATTGGAGAAGCTTACACTCTGTCTCGTAAACCTAGTGATACTGTATCAAATCAGCCCTCTGTGGTTGTTAGTTATGAGGTCACTGTTTAGGTCAGCAGGGCCTACACCTGGAAAATGTTGCATTCAACCAATGCTTTACACACTTTTAATATCATGACTCAATAACCCGGTTTTAACATTGGTGAATTGCTAAGTTGTACCCCATAGCTATTCCCAGTTTGCATCTGAGCTAACTTTGTAATCATGCTTTGTGCCCACCCTGGCCTCTTGATTTGGCTTGTAAATGAGGCACAGTACCTGAGGTTTGGCCATGAAGTGAGAGAAACACAACACTCCCATTGTTGACCTATTGAGTGGCTGTAGAGAGGGGCCTAGTTTCTGTCACAAGGGAGGGAGTGGCAGAGAGGTGAAGAGAGGGAGGAACGGAGGGAGGGCAGCAGTAGTATCAGGTTGGCTCCTCACACAATACAGAGTCAACAAGTCTTAGCCTGTAATTAGATCATTTGGCCTGGCTGAGGAAGAGGAGTAGGGGTGGATTTAATCAGCCCAGGCTTGACATGCCCTCATATGGAACAGTACAGGGTTGGGTCTGTTCTGGCTCACATTTTCTCCCTTCACAATCCAGCCTGTAGTTGACATTGAATGACAGAGGGCGGCAGTTTGTTCAAGCTGTTTCGCAGTTGATGGGTAAATAAGCAGATCCTGTGGCCTGCTGGCTTGTCAGTCGTGTTGCTATGACATGTTAACAAAAAAAAGTTCTCATATAAATGGTGCTTTCAAAACAACTGGGAACTCGGGGGGGGGTGGTAAAATCAGGACATCAGTAATCTTCAGTCAGAGCTCTAGAAAGATGCCCGAGTTCCCGACTTGGAATTCTGAGTTGGATGACCGTTCCAAATGATTTTTCCCAGTCGGTGCTCGTTTTTTTCCAGAGTTCCCAGTTGTCTTGAACCCACTGAAGTCGTAAGTCAGAGATTTCCCGAGTTTCCAGTTTTTTTTTACACAGCATGTGTCTCAAGTGACCTCTGGTAACGGGTGACATGATCTCAGGTAACGGCAGTGACAGGAACCTGTTTGGGTGGGTAATTCTAGGTTGGGTTGTGGTCCCTTCTTTCTTTTGTTGTTAGGGGCTTTCACACACATCTGAGGCCTGAGTGATGGGAAAATTGGCTGTAACAAGTCACAATGTGCTCGAGGTGATCTGAATTCTACACCTCTGGTTTGAAACTCTGCCCCTCCTTTATTGTGGGGGAGGCTGCAGGCTCAAGCTAGCCAGAGACCGATGGAGACATACATGGACCCATTCAATATCAATAGCCTTCATGTTGATGGAGAAAATGGTATACAGTAACTATGTGTTTGACTGTTCATTCTAAAAGTGCAGGGATCCTGAGTGGCGCAGCGGTCTAAGGCACTGCATCTCAGTTCAAGAGGTGTCACTACAGTCCCTGGTTCAAATCCAGGCTATACCTCATCTGGACATGATTGGGAGTCCCAGCATCGTCCGGGTTTGGCCGGGGTAGGCCGTCATTGTAAATAAGAATTTGTTCTTAACTGACTTGCCTAGTTAAATGAAGGTAACATTAAAAAAAATAACAAAATGGTGGACATTGGTCACATTTAAAAGATCTAGTGTGCTGTGTTGCCTGGCTGAGGGTCCTTTGTGTTGATCCAGAGGTGGATTTGCATTGCGTTTCCATACTTGTCTCTCCATTTCCATTGACTAAAGCACAGCTCTCCCAATGTTGCAACTGTCTGAGACTCACACAAACAAGTTGAGACTTGCAAACCATTGTTCTGAGGTACAGGGGGAACCAGAAATACAAGCTGGGTGTCTCAATACTGGAAGCAGAAACATAGGGCAAGATTTCTGCTCACACCAGAATCAGAAAACCTGAGAAAGGAGATGACAATGCTGATGTGATCTTGTTAGGTCACTGCTCTATGTGAGCTATCTCTAAAGCTCAAAATGGAACTGTGCAAAGGGTAGCTACTTTGAAGAAACTCAAATATAAAATATATTTTGTTTTGTTTAACACTCTTTTGGTTACTACATTTTTCCATATGTGTTATTTCATAGTTTTGATGTATTCATTATGATTCTACAATGTAGAAAATAGTAAAAAATAAAGAAAAACCCTGGAATGAGTAGGTGTGACTGGTACTGTATGTCTCTGATCAGTTCCATCTGGTTAACATTCAGCTCCACATGACTAATTATTTTAACTTGTACAGGCCATTCAGTATTTGAATTCAAGTCACTGTTAAAGACATGCACTGGTACTTTGGTGACTGAGAAAGTATTTTTTAAACTTTCAACTTTGGGCTGGATGTGTCAATGTGTAGTTCATACATGCATAATCTATGAGCAGAATGACTGTCTTACTTCAATTAGCCAATTTTCCTGAAGCTTTGCCATGCCATTTTCCCTACATTTCCCCCCACGCGGGCCAGCCCCCTAGCAATTCGAGTTCTAGCCAATGAGCTTCAGCCCCTCGCATTTGAGTGACCGTTAGCAAGAGGCCTGCCCAGCGTTATCCAATGAGGTTGCAGAGTGGGCATAACGGCTCAGTGGACACAGAAAAAAGAGAGAAAGCAATGACGTGGTGCACCTATCTGTACATATGCGACGTAGTAAGCTATTTTCGGGGACCACTTTTGGCTCGTGAGTGCTACTTTCAGAAATACTGGCTAAAAAGTATACAAATGTACCGGCAAATCTTTTTAATATCTGCATTATTATCATCCTTATTTCAAGTGACTTACAAAGAATCAAGCTAGTCAGTCTCTCAGGCTGGTTTGGATTGTGAACCAGGGAGACCAAGACCATGTGACCACACATCTTAATCATGTTTGGGGGACACGCTCCCGTCTACCTCCCTAAGTCTCTTTGTCCTCAGCCTCACTGGATCATTAGCCAGCTCTATTACCTCCCCCCTATCCCTCCCTCCTTCCTTCCCACACTATCCTTGTGGAGTGGGCAGCTGTGCCCAACTCTCACCACCATGCCCCCCAGGCAGCTTGTTGTGGTAATAAAATAAGTCATTTTCCAGGGGGAAGATAGAGTCGTTTGTGGTGAAGATCAGATCACACCTTCCTATTGATAACGTTCCCGGTTATTCAACATCAGGACTGTGAGCTGAGGGGGCGGAATCTTTCCAACTCTGTGAGTAGGGTTGGTAGTGTCAATCAAATATCATATAAAATGGTATTTGTCACATGCTTTGTAAACAACAGGTGTAGACTAACAGTGAAATGCAGAGGTAAAGATTAAACAAATCATTTGGAAATAGTGACACAAGGAATAAATACACAGTGAATAACGAATAACAATAACGAGTAAAAAATAACATGGCTATATACAGGGAGTACCAGTACTGAGTCGATGTGCAGAGGTATGAGGTAATAACATGGCTATATACAGGGAGTACCAGTACTGAGTCGATGTGCAGAGGTATGAGGTAATAACATGGCTATATACAGGGAGTACCAGTACCGAGTCGATGTGCAGAGGTATGAGGTAATAACATGGCTATATACAGGGAGTACCAGTACCGAGTCGATGTGCAGGGGACGAAGTAATTGAGTAGCTATGTACATATACAGCAACAGGGTGCCTTGGGTAATAGGAGTCACAGCAAGGCTAGTTACTGATATACCATCGTCTTGAAAAATAGTCAGTCAATATTAGGATTCTTTCTTAGAAAGGACATCTGGTGAAGTGAGTCAGCAGGATACTGCAGGAGTATGTTGCTTGTCTTTACAGATCAACCGTAACCCACTTCCCATTAAAACCTCAATGATTCAGTAGCGCCTCTTGCTATCTGTCTTGCTATGATATCTATCATGGAAACATCACAGGTACGTGGGCGGCAAGAGACGGATTGTTTTTCTGAAATGTATAGGTTCAGTAATTGATGGCTTACTCATACAGACGACATGGCTTTTCTTGTTTAGTGAAGAGATGGTAGGTGGAATATTGACATTTCCACCAACTGACATCTCCAAAGAGGACAGTATAGTTCTGTGGCCTCTGCACATGCATATACAGCATCATGTTTCCAGCTGTGTTGGTCCGGTCCCACCGTTCATGAGGTAACATACCTCAAAAATACATTATACTGCTTCAACTGCAGGACACATCAAGCCCAATACTACCACCTTCAAATGTCTGACCATCAATCCAACGTCTTCTTCTTCTCCCTATGTAGTATCGCTATCATTTAATATCAGCCATTCTAACTTAGGCACCAGGAGAAAATGTTCATATTTTTCATGTGGTTTTCGGAGATTTGGCTCCCAGACGCCACAGCTGCATTGGTGTCTATGGCTGGTCGGGAGTGGGGTGGGCCTCTGCATTCAGTGGTGTGGAAAACTGGGCCCTGCCTTTTTAAGCCTTCCATGACTCCAGGAACACAGACTTCTCCTGTGTCTGCTATGCTCTGAGTCCTCAGTCAGACACATGCAAGGGCCCACAGTTACAAAGACTAGCTCAAAGCCTTGTCCGTCATCCGAAAAACTGCCCATGTCTTCCATAACTGCCCATGCCTTCCATAACTGTCCATGTCTTCCATAACTGCCCATGTCTTCCATAACTGCCCATGTCTTCCATAACTGCCTATGCCTTCCATAACTGCCCATGCCTTCCATAACTGCCCATGCCTTCCATAACTGCCCATGCCTTCCATAACTGCCCATGCCTTCCATAACTGCCCATGTCTTCCATAACTGCCCATGCCTTCCATAACTGCCTATGCCTTCCATAACTGCCCATGCCTTCCATAATTGCCCATGTCTTCCATAACTGCCCATGTCTTCCATAACTGCCCATGTCTTCCATAACTGCCCATGCCTTCCATAACTGCCCATGCCTTCCATAACTGCCCATGTCTTCCATAACTGCCCATGTCTTCCATAACTGCCCATGTCTTCCATAACTGCCCATGCCTTCCATAACTGCCCATGCCTTCCATAACTGCCCATGCCTTCCATAACTGCCCATGCCTTCCATAACTGCCCATGTCTTCCATAACTGCCCATGCCTTCCATAACTGCCTATGCCTTCCATAACTGCCCATGCCTTCCATAACTGCCCATGTCTTCCATAACTGCCCATGCCTTCCATAACTGCCCATGCCTTCCATAACTGCCCATGTCTTCCATAACTGCCCATGTCTTCCATAACTGCCCATGCCTTCCATAACTGCCCATGTCTTCCATAACTGCCCATGCCTTCCATAACTGCCCATGCCTTCCATAACTGCCCATGCCTTCCCTAACTGCCCATGCCGACCCCCCCCACATTTCGATACAGTGTTGACTATCTGTCGATAAGCAACTGCTTGCTAAGGTTACAGTTAGGGTAAGGTTTAGAATAAGAGTTAGAGCTAGGGTTAGGATTAATAGATAGTTTGTTGATATGTTACTGATTGTCCATCTGTTGATGCTCTTCAGACTATCCAAATAAAGTGTTAAGGGGGGGGGGATCGATACAGTTACGTATCGCAATATTTGTATTTATTTATTTTGCTAGGTAGTGTTAGCTAGCACTAGTCGACTGTACCTGTGGAAAAACTCTGGTATTTGTCGTCCTATAGCTTGTTCTCCATCTCCTTTTTAAATAGTGAGCCAACATGTTTTCAGCACTTTTATTTCACACCAAAGAGACACCCTCAGAACTTCTATCAAATTCAAAGCCTAGTTCAAAATAATTTGACAGTTGTGAAGAGCATGAGAATAGTGTGAAGTAACAGACACAGGGTGGCTGTTGGACTGATGTTGTAAGAAAACATGGTACCACCATGAAATGAAGCTATTTCCTGCATGCAGATTGGTCTGTAATGGCCAGGTTGATAACTAACAAAACGTGGGTCCTAAAGGTTGCAGCCAAGGATGGCACAGATATTTTTTTTTACCTTGATAGTTCTATAGAATGTAACAGTGGAAAATATGTTGATAAGTATGTACTCACAATGCTGTTAATTAATTTAGGAACTCCCACTGTACCCAACATTGACATAGAAAACATGGCTAAAAATAATATGATGACCTAAGAAGCCTGCTCATATTTCTGTCTGAGAAGAGAAGCTAGAACTGCTCCTAAAATGATCCATGCTGCCCTGGCCATATCAAAGCTCAATGTTAATGCAGTCAGAAAATTGCATCAGAGGCTGGCTGGGAATGGCTTCCAGGGGATGAGTGTGAGTTTCCAGGCATTAAGCTCTCCCAAAGCAGCAACACTAATACAGTAATGCAGCAGAGATCAGTCTGAATCGATACAGACTGATCTGAGAGGAGAGGGAAGATGACAGGGAGTGAATGTTGTCTGTGGTTTGGAGCATGATGTACTACAGTAGCCATAATGTCTTGTCACCTTACCAATACGTGGTTTAACTGTATCTAGGACAGGTTAGTACATGCACACTTATTGTTATTCCTTAAATAACGTGCATTGGGATTGCCATGTGTGTTTTCAACAGTATGCATGTTTTATTGAGTTTATTTAAGCATTCTGGACTGTTTGGATGACAAATTGGGTTAGATTCACTTAGGCTGCGTTTGCACAGGTCGGCCATTTCTGATCATATTGGCAAAGGATCTTATTGCCCAATTATTGGCAAAGGAGCTGATTTGATTGGTCAAAAGACCAATTAGTGGAAAAAGAGCTCAGAATTGGGCTGCCTGTGTAAACTCAGCCTTAGACGCTCAGTGAAAGTGAAATCCGTCAAGTTTTTGAGCGTCACTTCAAAACCAATGTGATCTTTTTTTTTCCCTTGGCAAATTGGCAATCAACTTCCACATGGGTCGAAACTTAGAGTGGCTTTGTTCTGTTTGACCTTGATCACTACCTGCTCTCTCAGGTGCTGCTCCTTAGTTACATAGCCTTCGGAAAGTATTCAGACTGTATTGACTTTTTACACATTTTGTTACGCTGCAGCCTTTTTCTAAAATGGGTTAAATAAAACAAACTCATCTACCCACAATACCCCATAATGACAAAGTGAAAACATTTTTAAATATATTTTTAGCAAATAAATACCTTATTTACATAAGTATTCAGACCCTATGAGACTCGAAATTGAGCTCAGGTGCATCCTGTTTCCATTGATCATCCTTGAGATGTTTCTACAACTTGATTGGAGTCCACCTGTGGTAAATTCAATTGATTGGACATGATTTAGAAAGGCACACCTGTCTATATAAGGTCCCACAGTTGACAGTGCATGCCAGAGCAAAAACCAAATGATGAGGTCAAAGGAATTCTCCATAGAGCTCAGAGACAGGATAGTGTCGAGGCACAGATCTGGAGAAGGGTACTAAATGATTTCTGCAGCATTGAAGGTCCCTAAGAACACAGTGGCCTTCATCATTCTTAAATGGAAGAAGTGTGGAACCACCAAGACTTTTCCTAGAGCTGGCCGCCCAGCCAAACTGAGAAGTCGGGGGAGAAGGGCCTTGGTCAGGGATGTGACCAAGAACCCGATGGTCATCCTGACAGAGCTTTAGAGTTCCTCTGTGGAGATGGGAGAACCTTCCGGAAGGACAGCCATCTCTGCAACACTCCAACAATCAGGCACATGACAGCCCGCTTGGTGTTTTCCAAAAGACACTTAAAGGACTCTCAGACCATGAGAAACAAGATTCTCTGGTCTGATGAAACCAAGATTGAACTCCTTGGCCTGAATGTCAAGCATCACTTCTGGAGGAAACCTGGCACCATCCCTATGGTGAAGCATGGTGGAGGCAGCATCATGCTGTGGGGATGTTCTTCAGCGGCAGGGACTAGGAGACTTGTCAGGATCGAGGCAAAGATGAATGGAGCAAAGCACAGAGAGATCCTTGATGAAAACCTGCTCCAGAGCATTCAGGACCTCAGACTGGGTCAAAAGTTCACCTTCAAGCAGGACAACAACCCTAATCACAGCCAAGACAACGCATGAGTGGCTTCGGGACATGTCTCTGAATGTCCTTGAGTTGACCAGCCAGAGCCTGGACTTGAACCCGATCGAACACCTCTGGAGAGACATGAAAATAGCTGTGCAGCAACACTGTGCCAAGCTTGTAGCTTGTAGCGTCATACCCTGTGCCAAACTTGTAGCATCATACTCAAGAAGACCCGAGGCTGTAATCGCTGTCAAAGGTGCTTCGACAAAGTGAAGGGTCTGAATGTGATATTTCCTTAATTGGAAAAAAAATATTAGCAAACATTTCTAAAATCCTGTTTTTGCTTTGTCATGTAACCTAACAAAATGTGGAAAAAGTTAAGGGGTCTGAATACTTTCCAAAGGCATCGTATGTTCCATTGACGGCTTCAAATTGTTAAATTGAGTGTCTGAGCTCCCGTCACTGTGAAGGATGAAATAATTTACATCATTATTCTCCACTCTCAGTAAGATTCGGTTTAAAAATTCATGCCAGTTAATTGATGCTTGGAAGTAGTGTGTACACTTCAGTTCATAATTTATTCCCTACCCACTCTGCTTAGTTCCTCACGTAGAGTAGGTCTTTGAGGGTTGTGTGACTGAAAGACTCATTCACTGCACTGTCATTGTGTGTGTGTGTGTGTGTGTGTGTGTGTGTGTGTTGTGTGTGTGTGTGTGTGTGTGTGTGTGTGTGTGTGTTTGTCAGGCTTGGGATGCAGTCTGTGTCTTCTCAAACACACAACCCCTGCCAGTGACACACAACCCCCCCCACACCTCTCTCTCTTATCACAGAGCCTGCTCTACAAGCCTTCTCCCTCTGCTTGTTCCTAAGCAACAGCCACTCCTTGTTTACCTATGCATTTTTGCATTGTGATTCTCATCAGGAGAAGTCACAGGCACCCAGAGATGGTTGTCTGTTCCCTTTATTCAAAGTAGTGAAGGCTACCTTGTTTGTTAGACCCTACATGTATGTTGTGTGCGGATAGTGTAATATGTTTTCCACCTAGTATCATATACATGATCACTCAGCTTTAAAGTAGGCCTACTACATTACTTTCACCTTCTATGGTTGAATAACAACAGGTCACCATTCAACCCCTCTTATACAACAATGCTTGTCTGTCTCTATGGACATGTGGTTTATTGTCCTCCTCATCTCCTGCATCAATGCTGCACCTTCCCCTCTGCTATCATAAACAAACGACCTGCTTTATAAAGTCTGACCGGCGCTGCTTCACAAATATTGACCTGTACTGGCTCGGCTCCCTCTCTCCCACCTACACCCAACCTCACACAATACAATACACTGCAGTGAAAACCAAATTACAAAATGGTCAAATGTGGAATTGAATTAATAAAACATGAAAAACCACAGCAATTTGATGTCTATTCTATGATTTTGAGCAGAATCGGTGAATCCCAAACTACCCCCTCGCTCGGTGGGCCCTCAGTTGTTATGTGTTGCTGATGAAACTCAGAGGGTGACTTCCAGAGTAGCGAAGGCATCAGTAAAACCCATCAACTTCGGGTCACACTCCTGACTTGAATGATGCAATTCATGTTCCCGTTTTAAATAGTTAAACGAGAATGAAATTCAAATCGCCTGTCGTTTTACCTCAGTAACTGTTAAACATTTAATTTGAGATGTATTCTGTTTGTTTTATGTGTCAAGTCTCTAAATCAGACACAAACACACGTGTCATATAATTAGGCACGTATCTCAATTATTTTGTAGGAAATTGTGCAAACTCCAAACATGTTGGGGTGTGTGTTGGGAAAGCACTTCGCTCTGGAGCCTGCATCCTTGCTGGCTTGGTCGAAATGGTTATTGGAGGGCCTAATTAGCACGTACACCCTTGATCATTTTCACTCCATCAGTTTTGGGACACTTGTGCATATGGCGGCGGCGTGGGAAGGGTGTGATTTGGGATTTAGCCTTTGACTGCACCTGATGTCACTGAATGCATAATGTGAACAAATTTGACATCATAAGTGGTGATTTCGTAACATGTTTTATGTGAAAGTCTTTCAAGGATGAAAAGCTTAATCATAACCTATACAATGACAGTGGCTCGCCTTCAAGCAACATTGTCCTAGAGCTCTTTCCTTCTCTTAACCCTTCCCACAACATCCTTCAGTTCTGACAACAAGACGACAAGGAAAGGCCAAGTGCAGAGACTACTCTCTCCTACTACTGTAACATCTCAGGCATGCAATACCATATCAAATGCCACAGATGAATGAATGCGGAGGGAATTTTTGGGGGGCTGGTTAGTTTAGTAACTAAATATTTTTTTCCAGTGATGTAAAGTACTAAAGTAAAAATACTTTAGTACTACTTCAGTAGTTTTTGGGGGTATCTGTACTTTACTATTTATATTTTTGACAACTTTTACTTTTACCTCACTACATTCCTATAGACAATATTGTACATTTAACTCCATACATTTTCCCTGACAACCAAAGGTAATTGTTACATTTTCAGTGCTTAGCAGGACCAGAAATTTGTAAAATTCACACACTTGTCAAGAGAACACGTGGTCATCCCTACCGCCTATGGTCTGGCAGACACACTAAACACAAATGCATCTTTTGTAAATAATGTCTGAGTGTTGGAGTGTGCTCCTGGCTATCCATCGATTTTAAAAACATGAAATTGGTGCTGTCTGCTTTGTATAATATAAGGAATTTTAAATAGTTTATACTTTTACATCTACCTTTGATACTTAAGTATATTTGAGAAATTACATTTACTTTTGATACTTAAGTATATTTTAAACCAAATACTTTTAGACTTTTACTCAAGTAGTATTTTACTGGGTGACTTTCACTTTTACTTTTAGGAATGGGTACTCTTTTCACCACTGATTTCCCCTCCATGTCCCTCTGGGATGTGTCTGCTTGACATCATGGAGGAATGACTCACTCTTACAAACTTCTCATATTGAGACTGGGGTTGACTTGACACACAGACTTTTACAGGCTCTAAGATTAGATATCTAATACTCTGGTAACCTGGCATTTCATTGTCTGGAGTCAAATAAACTCATTAAGAAGAGGTGGCGTTCTCTCAGTTGTCTAGGGTGAGAGTGGTCCTGGCTGTCAAGGTTTTAGAGGGTATCAGAATGTAAGAACTGATTTGCTGGTTGTTTAACTGTTTACCGACAGCTCACTCTTAGTCTTAATCTTTAAATCTCTGCTAAAGCTGCAAATAGTAATTCCACCACTTATTTGTGTGATTTCTAACTGAAGTGATTCACCCACGGGAATTATGCACAAAATTTTAGTACCTCATGAGCTTTCTCAATGCAGTACTATAGATGCATGCAAGTGATTTGTTTGAAGGGGCACTGAAGATGAAATGCAATGTCTTTTGAATTGATTTTGTTTCAAATAAATACAAGAAATCTTGTGTATTTTCTCCTAAAAATGTATCAAATTAAGGGGACATAGGACATGTGCTCACTTCAGTTTCCCCCTGTTCTCAGTTTCAATGCCTCTGGATGCATGCAAAAAAGCACCCAAAGACAAGTAGCTTTTTTATAGCATTTGACCCCAAAGCCGGCGAGAAGATTGAGGCCAAAGAAGCAGAGTTAAGCTCCTCTTTCTTTAGGCATGCTGACTGTGTGTGTTGCTGACTTGCAGCATGCCTGCCGATGTGTGGACACACCAGCCTGCTTGTGTCCAAACCTGTTTTGGTATGTACCGCTCTGAGCAGCCAGGCCCCCACCCCCAGAAGGAGCCAAAGCCTCAGTGTTCAGATAGTGCTAAACGATTTGAGGACACTATCTCAGTACAGACTTGGTATGCTATAATTTCTGCCTCAAGCAACTACTGGAGAAACAAAAGTATCTTGACTGCATTTTTCTCCTAATTTTTACAACAGCTGCCTATGGAACCATGGTTCTTAGGGTAGGCCTTGCAAACTGGCATGTCTGAAGTATTATCTGTTGGAATATGCAAAGCAAAGTTTCAAGGTGCCATGGTCTGATCGTCTGGTGAGGTGAAAAAGCAGGAATCTCACGGTCAACTTTGTTTTCATTCAAGGTTGTTGCTGCATGATTTAGTGTGTGAACTGTGAAGCATGGTGGGTGTGCGCACTGTGAAGCATGGTGGGTGTGCGCACTGTGAAGCATGGTGGGTGTGTGAACTGTGAAGCATGGTGGGTGTGCGCTCTGTGAAGCATGGTGGGTGTGCGCACTGTGAAGCATGGTGGGTGTGCGCACCGTGAAGCATGGTGGGTGTGTGAACTGTGAAGCAAAACAAATTAGAAATCAGTGGGTGTGTGAACTGTGAAGCATGGTGTGTGTGTGAACTGTGAAGCATGGTGTGTATGTGAACTGTGAAGCAAAACAAATTAGAAATCAGTGGGTGTGTGAACTGTGAAGCATGGTGTGTGTGTGAACTGTGAAGCATGGTGGGTGTGTGTACTGTGAAGCATGGTGGGTGTGTGTACTGTGAATCATGGTGGGTGTGTGTACTGTGAAGCATGGTGCTGCTGGTATATTTTTCAAATTTTGTTTTGTATCGTCCTGCCGACCTGTGCTGTGACATGTCAGTATTGGTATGAATGTAAACAGATCAGGGGTGGGCGTTTGTTTGTGTGTGTGTGTGTATGTGTCTGTGTGTGTGTATGTGTGTGTGTGTGTGTGTGTGTGTGTGTGTGTGTGTGTGTGTGTGTGTGTGTGTGTGTGTGTGTGTGTGTGTGTGTGTGTGTGTGTGTGTGTGTGAGACAGAGAGTTGGCGGGGGCGGTGGTATTTCACAATCACACATCTGCTACCATGGAGCAGAGTTAAAAAAAGTCCATCTGAGGGCCATTGGACTTGGAATTAGCTTCACAGGGCCATGTCTTAGCAGTAGTTTCCACTTCATTTTAACTTAAAGGGGTACTATGTTAGCGTTTAGGCAGCTGTTGCTTAGGAGATAGAGGGAGGTTTCTGTGCAACTTTGGGATGCTGGATGGAGCTGAAAGTGGTTTTTGCTATTCTAGTCTGGTCATGTACCAAATTGTTACCTCACAGCAGCCAAAACAACGGGAGAGTCTTCAAAACAAAGCAATTCAAATATTTCTGAGAGAGGAGAATTGTCAATGCACAGTAAGAGGCAGCTGAGCTGAGGCAGAAAGATGCATACTTTCATTGTCTCTGTCTTTTCCATTTCAACCCATTGTGTCACCCAAACACATAAGGTACTAAAAGCCCAGAGAGAGACTTAACCGGCTAAAAACCACCTAGGCTCATATGACATATGTCAAAACCATTAGATATTCAATTAACTTCATAAATAAACCTCAAACTTTCTTTTGACGTGTCTCGAGAAGCAGGGAACTAATTCTTGGACCAAGGACAAGTGTAAAGATTCTTCAACAACAGAGTCATCCGTCTACACCCACATTTTGCAATCATGTTAGTTCACAACTGGATCCTGTTAATAGCTAATAATTTCACCTCAGTGTGCATGAACCAGATCCGTGATGGGGTCAATGATGATGAACAAACAACCATCTCCCATGTGAGATTTGCATCGTTGCTCTTCAATATCATTCTTTGTGTTTGATCACAGATGACCAATAGGCACCTTTCCAGTTTCTGGATTCTAATCATTCTTGCTATTCTGTGAACAGGTAAAATGGCCCGAATTTACATTTTATTGAGTAGACTCTTGTAGCACTCATGTAGCTGCTAGCTTTACTCGAGATATAAGGGGGCAGATGTATTTTTTTGCCCCTTTCTGCAATTTCCTGTCCTGTTTTCACAAGTCAAATGGCTCTTCCTATCTGTGGCGTGTGGCCTGTTGCCACATAATAGAAACAGATTGCTGGTGGTGGGGTAGTTCTGAAAAATGTTCTCAAGACCACACCATGACTATCATTCAGAATCCATGCTTTGGACGGTGGGCTATTTACCTCAGGTAAGATAGAAAATATTATGTTTGACCAATGCTTTACTGGCAGAACATAGTGTGACATGAGCTTGGTTCTTCTTAGAATTGGCGTAAAATCTCACGAACACATGGGGAAGGAAGGAAGGAACGGAAAGGGGTTACCTAGTCAGGTTTCTGTCTGTGTCTATATGTTAAATGTAAGTGTGAGTTTTGGAAGGGAAGGTATAGCATATCTAGGTTAACAAGAAGAGGCTCACTGTCACGCTGTGCAATCACTAGAGGTCGACCGATTAATCGGAATGACCGATTAATTAGGGCCGATTTCAAGTTTTCATAACAATCGGAAATCTGTATTTTTGGGCGCCGATGTGCCGATTTCTATGTATTTTCATTTAATTTTTTATACCTTTATTTAACTAGGCAAGTCAGTTAAGAACACATTCTTATTTTCAATGACGGCCTAGGAACGGTGGGTTAACTGCCTCGTTCAGGGGCAGAACGACAGATTTTCACCTTGTCAGCTCGGGGGATCCAATCTTGCAACCTTACAGTTAACTAGTCCAATGCAATAAAGACCTGCCTCTCTCTCGTTGCACTCCGCAAGGAGACTGCCTGTTACGCGAATGCAGTAAGCCAAGGTAAGTTGCTAGCTAGCATCAAACTTATCTTATAAAAAACAATCAATCATAATCACTAGTTAACTACACATGGTTGATGATATTACTAGATATTATCTAGCGTGTCCTGCGTTGCATATAATCTGACTGAACATACAAGTATCTAAGAATCTGACTGAGCGGTGGTAGGCAGAAGCAGGCACGTAAACATTCATTCAAAACAGCACTTTCATGCGTTTTGCCAGCAGCTCTTCCTTGTGCGTCAAGCATTGCGCTGTTTATGACTTCAAGCCTATCAACTCCCGAGATGAGGCTGGTGTAACCGAAGTGAAATGGCTAGCTAGTTAGCGCACGCTAATAGAGTTTCAAACGTCACTCGCTCTGAGCCTTCTAGTAGTTGTTCCCCTTGCTCTGCATTGGTAACGCTGCTTCGATGGTGGCTGTTGTCGTTGTGTTGCTGGTTCGAGCCCAGGGAGGAGCGAGGAGAGGGACGGAAGCTATACTGTTACACTGGCAATACTAAAGTGCCTATAAGAACATCCAATAGTCAAAGGTTAATGAAATGCAAATGGTATAGAGGGAAATAGTCCTATAATAACTACAACCTAAAACTTCTTACCTGGGAATATTGAAGATTCATGTTAAAAGGAACCACCAGCTTTCATATATTCACATGTTCTGAGCAAGGAACTGAAACGTTAGCTTTCTTACATAGCACATATTGCACTTTTACTCTCTTCTCCAACACTTTGTTTTTCCATTATGTAAACCAAATTGAACATGTTTCGGCCGATTTAATCGGTATCCGCTTTTCGGTCCTACAATAATCGGTATCGGTATCGGCGTTGAAAAATCATAATCGGTCGACCTCTAGCAATCACACTGTTTTTCATATTTACAATTGAATATGGGCATTTTTAATACACTACCATTCAAAAGTTTGGGGTCACTTAGAAATTCCCTGCAAAACACCAGTCTCAACGTCAACAGTGAAGAGGCGACTCTGGGATGCTGGCATTCTAGGCAGAGTTGCAAAGAAAAAGCCATATCTCTGTCCAGTGTCTGTGTTCTTTTGCCCATCTTAATCTTTTCTTTTTATTGACCAGTCTGAGATATGGCTTTTTCTTTGCAACTCTGCCTAGAAGGCCAGCATCCCGGGGGGTCGCATCTTCACTGTTGACGTTGAGACTGGTGTTTTGTGGGTACTATTTAATGAAGCTGTCAGTTGAGGACTTGTGAGGTGTCTGTTTCTCAAACTAGACACTGTAAAGTACTTGTCTTCTTGCTTAGTTGTGCACCGGGGTCTCCCATTCCTATTTCTATTCTGGTTAGAGACAGTTTGCAATGTTCTGTGAAAGGAGTAGGACACAGCATTGTACAAGATCTTCAGTTTCTTGGCAATTTCTCACATGGAATAGCCTTCATTTCTCGGAACAAGAATAGACTGACGAGTTTCAAAAGGAAGGTCTTTGTTTCTGGCCATTCTGAACCTGTAATCGAACCCACAAATTCTGATGCTACAGATACTCAACTAGTCTAAAGAAGGCCAGTTTTATTGCTTCTTTAATCAGTACAGCAGTTTTCAGCTGTGCTAACATAATTGCAAAAGGGTTTTCTAATGATCAATTAGCCTTCTAAAATGATCAACTTGGATTAGCTAACACAACATGCCATTGGAACACAGGAGTGATGGTTGCTGATAATGGGCCTCTGTACGTCTCTGTAGATATTCCATTAAAAATCAGCCGTTTCCAGCTACAATCATCATTTACAACATTAACAATATCTACACTGTATTTCTGATCAAGTGACCCCAAACTTTTGAACGGTAGTGTACATAGAGTGGGGTCTGAAATTATTGATAAAGATGAGCAATAAGGACTGTATAAATGAAATAATCCTGAATGAATCATGAGTCATGGTAACATCCACATTAATGTAGAAGTGTTTAGAAATGTATTGTATTCTTATTTACAATAAAAGTTACTGCAAAATCACACAATACATTACGTACCATTTCTATTGGGCACAAAATGATCTTAAACACAACCAAAACTAACTGAAAATGCATCCAAATGTTTGTAGCGTCACAAGTTTGATGTAATCATTTTGTGCTCGGAATATGGGAACAAATACAAAACTTTTGACTACTTTATTTATAGGAATCTTTAAGAAAAAAATGTATTACTTGTTAAACTATATCTCTTTCTCTGAGCAATTGTGTTAGAAAATAATATAATTTCCCCCCCAAAATGTTGTATACAATATAGCATAAAATGTTATTTATTTTATACAGTCATTATTGCTCATCTTTATCAAGGTTGTCAATAATTTCAGACCCCACAGTTCCTGAGTTTTGGACTTTCTAAGGCCACAGAGGAAGGGTAGAAACACGACAAAGACCCAATGAGTTAGTTAGAAGCGAGTAGGGGTAGTTGTGCAAAATAACATTAGATTCTTGCACTGAGAGAGGTTTTCTACTGAATGTGGTTTAACAGACAGGAAGTCGCTGAAACCCAGCGATGCATTTCCTGTCAGCGCAAGCTTCACAGGTCAGTTTGTCGCTGCTGTTTGTTTCTCTTCTCTCAATTATATTTTGCGCCTCTATTTTCAGTTTTCTACTCCCTCTTCTCTCTGTCCTCATGCATGGTATGCTCTGCCATGATAGGGAGGTGTGTGTGTCATTATATTTCCAAAGCATCAGGATACTTGTGTAGGCTACAAGTAAGCTACAATTAGTAATTAGTAAATTAGTAAAACATTCCTAGATTTGAATGATTTAACTCTCCCACTTCCGTATGAAGACTCAATGCAGAAGTCATGTGAATTTTGATAATCTATGATCAATAAATTAGATTATCATGCTCTAGACTCTACACACACAGCGATCTGTCTGCTAATAAAACATAGTAAATTACCATGCAAATGATCATGGTACTCATGTGGCTCTATGAGCTGTGAGGTAGCACTATGAGCTGTGTTGTCACACCAGAGGGCTAGCAATAGCTCTTCAGATGTAACCTTAGCGAGTTAGCACTAGCAGCACCGGTCTGTATTGCCACACACCACAGAATGCTATAGCTCTTCAGATTTAACCTTAGCGAGTTAGCACTAGCAGCACCAGTCTGTATTGCCACACACCACAGAATGCTATAGCTCTTCAGATTTAACCTTAGCGAGTTAGCACTAGCAGCACCAGTCTGTATTGCCACACACCACAGAATGCTGTAGCTCTTCGGGGTTGGCCTTAGAAAGTTAGCACTAGCAGCAGTTGTCTGGATGAGGGTGCTGCTGCCTGCGACCTTGTCCATATTAGACCTTCTCTCACTCAGAGCCTGGGGCTGCAGTGGAATAGTACAAGGTTTACGAGAGATCAGATTAAATTCCATCTCTCCCACTGAAAACCCTGTACTGGAGGTGACCTTTTTCTCTCCATCTTCATTTGGCCGTAGCACACCAGCCCACCTCCCTGTGCATTACTACAACAGACAGACATCACTGTTGGTTTGGATGCAGGTGTTTTGTTTAGAACGACGGCTCCATTATCAACTCGATGTTGTTTATTATCAAACTCAACTGACTCATACAGAACAGAGTAATCAATCCCATATACCAAACAGCAGACATAACCGAACAGTAACAGCACTGTAGAACTGTGTGTTAATGTAACTCTGAATGCAGCACTGTAGAACTGTGTGTCAATGTAACTCTCAATGCAGCACTGTAGAACTCAGACATATCAGTCCAGATTACATGTTAGATATTGTTGCACTGTTGTTGCACTGTCGGAACTAGTAGCACAAGCATTACCCTCGCAATAACATCTGCTTTCCATGTGTATATGACCAATAACATTTGATTTGATTTGTGACATAGCGGCATGTTTTGTTGTTTAGCTTTACCCGGCCGCACTCGCCAGCTCAAATCAAGTCTAGTCAAATTATATGTGTCACATGCTTCCTAAACAACAGGTGCAAACTAACAGTGCAGTGCTTACTTATGGGCCCTTTCCAACAATGCAGTGAGAAACATTGAGAAATAATAGAAAAATAGGAACACAAGGAATAAATACACAATGAGTAACGATAACTTGGCTATATACACAGGATGCCAGTATGAGTCGATGTGCTGGGGTATGAGGTAATTGAGGTAGATGTGTACATACGGGTAGGGGTAAAGCTGGGCGTCATTAGAGGATGTCTATGTCCTCTGCCTTCATTTCTGGCCATATATCTCACCCGGCATGGCAACCTCTAACCTCCTATTCCCCAATAAAGTTGAAACATGTCAGGACTGTGAGCGTTTTACACTACCATGGCCCATGCATGAACATGTGCCGAGCAAAGCAGCGAATACTACTGGTAGTTTTTACACACACTGCTGTAGGTTGCTGTGGTGGTGAAAAGACTGTGTACACTGTTCTCTGGTGCCGAGGCAGCAGCCTCCTAATTGCGGAGGACTGTGACCTTTTCTGCTATGTATAATTCCCAAACAACTGGGCTAGTTTGCCTTGGAAGGCTGTCAATGCTTTGTTCCGCTACCATGGGACATGGTGTGAGGTGTCTCAAAAGTTTTTAGCAACTTGCATGTCTAAAAGACTTGATGTTTAATTGTCTGTGACTTATGTCAGAAGAGTGGTTAGTTCATTGTCTCCCTCAGTAGGGTTTTGCTGTTGTTGTTAAATGAAGTACATTTCTTAGCCTCTGGTCTGCTGACACCATGTGTTTTATGTCCCTGTTGATGTGCATGAGGCCAGAATCCTCTCAGGCCCGGCACTGGCTATCACAGAGCTCCAGGATTGACTTGACACCAGCCTAATACCACTGAGTCATTTCCCCAACAGGAACCCAGATGATTCCTGCAAAACAGCACTTCTCTGCTGACCACACTAGATGAGCACAAAAATGTGGTGTTGTCCTCTGTTTTTCTGGGGTTTTCTGACAACTTGTACATTGGTATTTTGCTTTGCTCTCAGGTCAGATCTACACTACCAGTCAAAAGTTTTAGAACACCTACTCATTCAAGGTTTTTCTTTATTTTTACTATCTTCTACATTGTAGAATAATAATGAATACATCAAAACTATGAAATTACGCATATGGAATCATGTAGTAACCAAAAATGTGTTTAACAAACAAATCAAAATATGAAATGTTTGAGATTCTTAAAATAGCCACCCTTTGCCTTGATGAAAGCTTTGCACACTCTTGGCATTCTCTCAACCAGCTTCACCAGGAATGCTTTTCCAACAGTCTTGAAGGAGTTTCCACATATACTGAACACTTGTTGGCTGCTTTTCCTTCACTCTGTGGTCCGACTCATCCCAACCCATCTCAATTTGGTTGAGGTCGGGGAACTGCCAAAGGGGGCGGAGTTGCAATCTACTGCAGAGTCAGCCTGCAGAGTTCTGTCATAATATCCAGGTCTGTGCCCAAACAATTCGAGCTTCTACTTCTAAAAATCCACCTTTCCAGAAACAAGTCTCTCACCGTTGCCGCTTCTTATAGACCCCCTTCAGCCCCCAGCTGTGCCCTGGACACCATATGTGAATTGATTGCCCCCCCATCTATCTTTAGAGCCTGTACTGCTAGGTGACCTAAACTGAGATATGCTTAACACCCCGGCCGTCTTACAATCTAAACTAGATGCCCTCAATCTCACACAAATGATCAATGAACCTACCCACCCGTCCAGCATAACTACTCTGGACGGTTCTGACTTAGAAGATGTGGACAACTATAAATACCTAGGTGTCTGGTTAGACTGTAAACTCTCCTTCCAGACTCACATTAAGCATCTCCAATCCCAAATTAAATCAAGAATCGGTTTCCTATTTCACAACAAGGCATCCTTCACTCATGCTGCCAAACATACCCTAGTAAAACTGACTATCCTACCGATCCTTGACTTCAGTGATGTCATTTACAAAATAGCCTCCAACACTCTACTCAGCAAATTGGATGCAGTCTATCTCAGTGACATCCGTTTTGTTACCAAAGCCCCATATACTACCCACCACTGCGACCTGTATGCTCTCGTTGGCTGGCCCTCGCTTCATATTCATTGCCAAACCCACTGGCTCCAGGTCATCTATAAGTCGTTGCTTGGTAAAGCCCAGCCTTATCTCAGCTCACTGGTCACCATAGCAGCAGCACGCGCTCCAGCAGGTATATCTCACTGGTCACCCCCAAAGCCAATTCCTCCTTCGGCCGCCTTTCCTTCCAGTTCTCTGCTGCCAATGACTGGTACGAACTGCAAAAATCACTGAAGATGCACCCCAGTATCACTACTTGCACACTCATCTTCTACACATCTATCACCCCAGTGTTTAATTTGCCATACTGTAATAATTTTGCCACTATGGCCTATTTATTGCCTCACCCCCCTTATCCTACCTCAATTGCACATACTGTATATATACTTTCTCTATTGTATTATTGACTGTATGTTTGTTTATTCCATGTGTAACTCTGTGTTGTTGTTTGAGTCGCACTGCTTTGCTTTATCTTGACCAAGTTGCAGTTGTAAATGAGAACTTATTCTCAACTAGCCTACCTGGTTAAATAAAGGTGAAATAAAAACATTGTGGAGGCCAGGTCATCTGATGCAGCACTCCATCATTCTCCTTCTTGGTAAAATAGCCCTTACACAGCCAGGAGGTGTGTTGAGTCATTGTCCTGTTGAAAAACAAATGAGTCCCTCTAAGCCCAAACCAGATGGGATGACGTATCGCTACAGAATGCTGTGCTAGCCATGCTGATTAAGTGTGCCTTGAATTCTAAATAAATCACAGACAGTGTCACCATCAAAGCACCCCCACACCATAACACCTCCTCCTCCATAATTTACAGTGGGAAATACACATGCAGAGAACATCCGTTCAGCCTCACCGCGTCTCACAAAGACACGTCGGTTGGAACCAAAAATCTCCAAATTGGACTCATCAGACCAAAGGACAGATTTCCACCGGTCTAATGTCCATTGCTCGTGTTTCTTGGCCCAAGCAAGTCTCTTCTTCTTATTGGTGTCCTTTAGGAGTGGTTTCTTTGCAGTAATTTTACCATGAAGGCTCCTTCATGGTAACTGTTCTCCTTTGAACAGTTTATGTTGATATGCGTCTGTTACTTGAACTCTGTGAAGCATTTATTTGGGCTGAAATTTCTGAGGCTGGTAACTGATGAACTTATCCTCTGCAGCAGAGGTAACTCTGGGTCTTCCTGTAACAATGATCCAGGGTTTTACCAGCCCTGGTAGCACAATCGATATGCTGATAGAATTTAGGGAGTCTTGTTTTCAGATCAGCCTTGTTAAAATCCCCAGCTACAATGAATGCAGCCTCAGGATATGTGGTTTCCAGTTTACTGTAACGGTTTTCTAGTGGTGATGAAGGAGAGTCGGACCAAACTGCAGCGTGTCGATTGCGATCCATGTTTAATACAACAAAGAAACACGAACTTACAAAAAACAATAAACGAAACCGAAACAGCCTATCTGGTGCAAACTAACAGAGAGTACACATAGGACACTAAGGACAATCACCCATGACAAACTCAAAGAATATGGCTGCCTAAATATGGTTCCCAATCAGAGACAACGATAAGCACCTGCCTCTGATTGAGAACCACTCCAGACAGCCATAGACTTTGCTAGACAACCCACTAAGCTACAATCCAAATACCACCACCAAAACCCCAAGACAAACACACCACAATTACAAAAACCCCATGCCACACCCTGGCCTGACCAAATACATAAAGATAAACACAAAATACTTTGACCAGGGCGTGACAGAACCCCCCCCCTAAGGTGCGGACTCCCGAACGCACCTCAAAACAATAGGGAGGGTCCGGGTGGGCGTCTGTCCATGGTGGCGGCTCCGGCGCGGGACGTGGACCCCACTCATTTAATGTCTTAGTCCCCTCTCCCTTCGTCCCTGGATAGTCCACCCTCGCCGCCGACCATGGCCTAGTAGTCTTCACCCAGAACCCCACTGGACTGAGGAGCAGATCGGGACTGAAGGACAGCTCCGGACTGAGGCAGCTCGGGACTGAGGGGAAGCTCGGGAGTGAGAGAAAGCTCGGGAGTGAGAGAAAGCTCGGGAGTGAGAGGAAGCTCGGGAGTGCGAGGAAGCTCGGGAGTGAGAGGAAGCTCGGGAGTGAGAGGAAGCTCGGGAGTGAGAGGAAGCTCGGGAGTGAGAGGAAGCTCGGGAGTGAGAGGAAGCTCAGGAGTGAGAGGAAGCTCAGGAGTGAGAGGAAGCTCAGGAGTGAGAGGAAGCTCAGGCAGGTAGATAGATCTACCAGCTCCTGGCTGGCTGGTGGTTCCGGCAGATCCTGGCTGACTGGCATTTCTGGCGGATCCTGGCTGACTGGTGGATCCTGGCAGACTGGCGGATCCTGGCTGACTGGTGGATCCTGGCAGACTGGCGGATCCTGGCAGACTGGCGGATCCTGGCAGACTGGCGGATCCTGGCAGACTGGCGGATCCTGGCTGAATGGCGGATCTAACTGATCCTGGCAGACTGGCAGATCCTGGCCGACTGGCAGATCCTGGCCGACTGGCAGATCCTGGCCGACTGGCAGATCCTGGCCGACTGGCAGTTCTGGCGGATCCTGGCAGACTGGCGGATCCTGGCCGACTGGCGGATCCTGGCAGACTGGCAGTTCTGGCGGATCCTGGCTGACTGGTGGATCCTGGCTGACTGGCGGATCCTGGCAGACTGGCACTTCTGGCGGATCCTGGCAGACTGGCGGATCCTGGCAGACTGGCGGATCCTGGCAGACTGGCGGATCCTGGCAGACTGGCGGATCCTGGCTGAATGGCGGATCTAAATGATCCTGGCAGACTGGCGGATCCTGGCTGACTGGCAGATCTGGAAGAGTCTGGTTGACTGGCAGATCTGAAAGAGTCTGGTTGACTGGCAGATCTGGAAGAGTCTGGTTGACTGGCAGATCTGGAAGAGTCTGGTTGACTGGCAGATCTGGAAGAGTCTGGTTGACTGGCAGATCTGGAAGAGTCTGGTTGACTGGCAGATCTGGAAGAGTCTGGTTGACTGGCAGATCTGGAAGAGTCTGGTAGACTGACAGCTCCTTGCAGACTGACAGCTCCTTGCAGACTGACAGCTCCTTGCAGACTGGCTGCTCCATGCAGACTGGCTGCTCCATGCAGACTGACATCTCTGGCTGCTTCATGCAGACTGACAGCTCTGGCTGCTCCATGTAGGCTGACAGCTCTGGCGGCTCCGTGCAGCTCCTTACAGACTGGCAGCTCCGTGCAGACTGGCAGCTCCGTGCAGACTGGCAGCTCCGTGCAGACTGGCAGCTCCGTGCAGACTGGCAGCTCCTTGCAGACTGACAGCTCCTTGCAGACTGGCTGCTCCATGCAGACTGGCTGCTCCATGCAGACTGACATCTCTGGCTGCTTCATGCAGACTGACAGCTCTGGCTGCTCCATGTAGGCTGACAGCTCTGGCGGCTTCTTACAGACTGGCAGCTCTGGCGGCTCCGTGCAGACTGGCAGCTCCTTACAGACTGGCAGCTCCTTGCAGACTGGTAGCTCCGTGCAGACTGGCAGCTCCGTGCAGACTGGCAGCTCCGTGCAGACTGGCAGCTCCGTGCAGACCGACAGCTCCGTGCAGACCGGCAGCTCCTTGCAGACCGGCAGCTCCAAGCAGACCGGCAGCTCCGTGCAGACCGGCAGCTCCGTGCAGACTGGTTGCGCTGAACAGGCGGGAGACTCCGGCCGCGCAGGAGAGGAGAAAGGCTCTGGCTGCGCTGAACAGGTGGGACGCACTGTAGGCCTGATGCGTAGTGCTGGCACTGGTATGCCGTGCATGCTATGCCAAGCCCACACCTTTCTTTCTACTCTGTCCAATACATCCTCCACACTCTCAGACTCAGCACTCTGCTTCGCCGACAGCTCCAATTCCATCCATGGCTCTGCCCAGGGTCCTTGTCCGTCAAGGATCTCCTCCCAAGTCCATTTATCCAAAGAGTGCAGCCTCTCCCAATGCTGCTGCTGCCTCTGTTGCTTCTCCTGCTGCTGCCTTTGCTCCTGCTGCTGCCTTTGCTGCTGCTGCTGTTGCTCCTGCTGCACCTGTCGCTTCTCCTGCTGCTGCTGTTGCTGCTGCCTCTGTTTACCACGCCGCTTGGTCCTTGGTTGGTGGGTGATTCTGTACATGGTTTTCTAGTGGTGATGAAGGAGAGTCGGACCAAACTGCAGCGTGTCGATTGCGATCCATGTTTAATACAACAAAGAAACACGAACTTACAAAAAACAATAAACGAAACCGAAACAGCCTATCTGGTGCAAACTAACAGAGAGTACACATAGGACACTAAGGACAATCACCCACGACAAACTCAAAGAATATGGCTGCCTAAATATGGTTCCCAATCAGAGACAACGATAAGCACCTGCCTCTGATTGAGAACCACTCCAGACAGCCATAGACTTTGCTAGACAACCCACTAAGCTACAATCCCAATACCACCACCAAAACCCCAAGACAAACACACCACAATTACAAAAACCCCATGCCACACCCTGGCCTGACCAAATACATAAAGATAAACACAAAATACTTTGACCAGGGCGTGACATTTACATAGAGTCAAATAAAGCATAAGAGTCAAATAAGGCATACCCCCCCGCCCCTCTTCTTGCTTCTGTCGGCGCGATGCGTGAAGAAACCAGCTGGCTGCACCGATTCCGTTAGCGTCTCTCGAGTGAGCCATGTTTCCGTGAAGCCAAGAACGTTACAGTCTCTGATGTCTCTCTGGAATGCTACCCTTGCTCGGATTTCATCAACCTTGTTGTCAAGAGACTGGACATTGGCGAGTAGTATGCTAGGGAGTGGTGCGCGATGTGCCCGTCTCCGGAGCCTGACCAAAAGACAGCTTCGTTTGCCCCTATTACGGCCTCGTTGTTTTGGGTCGCCGGCTGGGATCCGATCCATTGTCCTGGGTGGAATGCAAAACACAGGCTCCGCTTCGGGAGAGTGATATTCCTGGTCGTAATGATGATGAGTTGACGTTGCTCTTATATTCAGTAGTTCCTCCCGACTGTATGTAATGAAACCTAAGATTACCTGGGGTACCAATGTAAGAAATAACACGTAAAAAAACAAAATACTGCATAGTTTCCTAGGAACGCGAAGCGAGGCGGCCATCTCTGTCGGCGCCGGAAGTAGAATGATTTATGCCCACTCTCTTGTCTATCCTCTCCATCCACCCTGAAATGCCAGTGATAGTCAGTTTCCCCGCTATCACCAAGCAGGAAAGAACTCCACACTCTCCCTGTCTTCCCTCTAACTTTCTCCCCTTTCCACCCCAAAAGCGCTCATTAGATCAGGAGCTATTCTGAGACTCTTGAGCTGACAGCATTGAGGCCATGATCTTACACTCTCGATACAGGGCTAGTGAGTGTTAGAGCAAACAGCACCACCCATAATACTACCGCCCATCACATAGTTATACCAGAACCATCGGAGTATTCTCCAACCACCCTATAACAACGTCACCTCTTTTGAACATTGAACATCTCACATTTTGTAATTCGAGCAAGTAACCGGGGTCGATAAGAATAGTTTGTTCTTGGTCGGTTTTCTTGTTTCCCACAATGTTTGCGTGGTTGCCACATGCAGGCTGACTCATTGCCTAGTCATTCAATTGACTTAAATTACCTCCTTTCATGGTCAACAATGAGCTCAGCTGTGGAGAGCGAAGAGGAGGGAAGCATGGCCTGCTGGGAGCTGTGCGTTTGTTACACGGGTGTATTACATTTCGTGAAATGTTCAGAACATTGCAGATAGAAAGGTAGGCCTAACAAGTTCAGCCTATGCTACCCACTGAGCACAGACTGCAGTTCAACATTTTATATACATTTGATTGAGTTGTCAACTAACATGAATTCAAAACAAAATCATTTAGGTAAACATTTACGTTGATTACTTTTTGCAAATCCAGTCAGTTTTCCAAGTTGATTCAGCATCATCAGATAGATTTTTTGGGGTCGAAATGACATGAAAACAACATTGATTCCAACCAGTTTTTGCCCAGTGGGTAATCTCTATTCCACCTAACAGACAGTCATATCAACTGTTTTTTGCCCAGTGGGTAATCTCTATTCCACCTAACAGACAGTCATATCCACTGTTTTTGCCCAGTGGGTAATCTCTATTCCACCTAACAGACAGTCATATCCACTGTTTTTGCCCAGTGGGTAATCTCTATTCCACCTAACAGACAGTCATATCCACTGTTTTTGCCCAGTGGGTAATCTCTATTCCACCTAACAGACAGTCATATGAACTGTTTTTTGCCCAGTGGGTAATCTCTATTCCACATAACAGACAGTCATATCCACTGTTTTTGCCCAGTGGGTAATCTCTATTCCACCTAACAGACAGTCATATCTGTTCTACACAATACGACGCTCTGTAACATCGCTCCCTTTTGAACAAACCCCAGGCCTCTAATTGGTTGTTATTGCGACTGCTAGTTACTTTGGGAGAGGGAGAGCAGTCTTCTGCTGTCTGTTCTCAGCTAGCTCCTCCTCCTCTTACAGCACATAGAGCTGAGGACACGCTACAACAGATAGCCATGTTTGAGGGAGGGAGTGTGTGGAGCAAGTCAACCGTCAGTCACGTGACGTGAGCCACAGTGGAGTGGTAATTACTTCTACTAACTCCTGCAGTCTGAGGCTGGTCTAGAGTGGCCCCACCCAGCCTAAAGTCACACTGCTTTATTGGCTCTGTGGAGGCTTGTGAAATTGAGGAACAGAGCAAGAGAGCATTCCTCCTTCTGTTTTGCTTTGCTTGTTTCTCCTCTCCTCTGGCTGAGAGTGATCTCAGCTTCCCTCTGCCTGTGCAGACAAGGCAGCTGTTGTCATGTGCTCTGGGATACTGTGCAGGTCTCTCTAATGACTGACTGTAGTATCTCTGTCTGCCCTCAGCACTGGGTCACCCAAATCAATGATTCAGTAACAGGAGGGATATAGAGTACATGCATGTGCGCACACACACTCTCTCACACACACTTTCACACACAGACATTGTTCACATTTAACCCATCATATAGAAAAGCCAGTCCCTTCCACCTTGATATTTCTATTGATCTGATAACAGGCTTTTGGCTAGCATCAGATAACCCACTTGTGATTGGACAGTGCGAATTGATTCATTCAGTCACACGCTTATCTCTAAACTCTCGGACTAAGATAACATAATAGTTTGGTTGATTCATGGCACTTTCAAATTCTAACAGACAGTCATGGTGGATGGCATGCTGAATAGGAGAAAAGGGAAATGAACAGAGAAGTGAGACAGGATTGTAGGGGTCATATCATATTCTGGCCTCTCTAAAAGGGACAGTTAATTTAAAAATTGAAATTTCTTAAGGCCCGTATTCACAAAACACTCATACATTTCATACACTCATACACTCCAGTCACCCACGTCATAGACTGTTCTCTCTGCTAGCGCACGGCAGCGGTACCGGAGCGCCAAGTCTAGGTCCAAAAGGCTCCTTAACAGCTTCTACCCCCAAGCCATAAGACTGCTGAACAATTCATCAGATTGCCACCCAGACTAGAGGTCAACCGACTTCGCCAAACGTGTAATGATTTAACAAAAGAGCATTCGTGAAAAAAGCACAATAGTTGCACCAATGTACCTAACCATAAAAATCAATGTCTTTCTTAAAATCAATTCACAAGTCTATTTTTTTAAACCTGCATATTTAGTTAAGAGAAATTCATGTTAGCAGGCAATATTAACTAGGGAAATTGTGTCACTTCTCTTGCGTTCAGTGTAAACAGAGTCAGGGTATATGCAGCAGTTTGGGCCACCTGGCTCATTGCAAACTGTGTGAAGACCATTTCTTCCTAACAAAGACCGTAATTCATTTGCCAGAAATGTACATAATTATGACATAACATTGGAGGTTGTGCAATGTAACAGCAATATTTAGACTTGGGGATGCCACCTGTTAGATAAAATACGGAATGGTTCTGTATTTCACTGAAAGAATAAACGTTTTGTTTTCTAAATTATAGTTTGCCGATTTGACCATATTAATGACCTAAGGCTCGTATTGCTGTGTTTATTATATTATAATTAAGTCTATTGTAACGCTTGTCTCCGTCCTCCTCTTCTGACGAGGAGTAAGAAATGTCAGACCAATGCGCAGCGTGATAAGTGTTCATCCTTTTAATAAACTGAACTGAACACTAAATACAAAGTAACAAAAGAGAACAAACGAAACAGCTCCGTCAGGTGCAACACACACAAACAAAAAACAATCACCCACAACTCAAAAGTGAAACCCGGCTACCTAAGTATGGTTCTCAATCAGGGACAACGATTGACAGCTACCTCTAATTGAGAACCATACCAGGCCAAACACAGAAATCCCAAATCATAGAAAAAAGAACATAGACAACCCACCCAACTCACGCCCTGACCATACTAAACAAAGACATAACAAAAGAACTAAGGTCAGAACGTGACATCTATGATTTGATAGAGCAGTCTGACTGAGCGGTGGTAGGCAGCAGTAGGCTCGTAAGCATTCATTCAAACAGCACTTTCCTTCGTTTGCCAGCAGCTCTATCGCAATGCTTGAAGCACAGCGCTGTTTATAACTTCAAGCCTATCAACTCCCGAGATTAGGCTGGCAATACTATAGTGCCTATAAGAACATCCAATAGTCAAAGATATATGAAATACAAATGGTATGGAGAGATGGTATCCAGAAATGGTATCCTATAAATTCCTATAATAACTACAACCTAAAACTTCTTACCTGGGAATATTGAAGACTCATGTTAAAAGGAGCCACCAGCTTTCATATGTTCTGAGCAAGGAACTTTAAATGTTAGCTTTTTTACATGGCACATATTGCACTTTTAGCTACTCCTCCAACACTGTGTTTTTGCATTATTTAAACCAGCATGTTTCATTTATCTGAGACTAAATTGATTTTATTTATGTATTATATTAAGTTAAAATAAGTGTTCATTCAGTATTGTTGTAATTGTCATTATTACAAATTTATGTATATAAAAATCGGCCGATTTAATCGGTATCAGCTTTTTTGGTCTTCCAATAATCGGTATCGGTGTTGAAAAATCATAATCGGTCGACCTCTAACCCAGACTATTTACATTGAACCCCCCCCTCTGTATTTATAATGCTGCTACTCGCTGTTTATTATCTATGCATAGTCCCTTTACAAATTACCTCAACTAACCTGTACCCCCGCACATTGACTCGATACAGAGTCAATGTTATTGTTATTGTTATGTAATATTCTTTATTTTATTTTTTTACTTTCGTTTATTTAATAAATATTTTCTTAACTCTATTTCTTGAACTGCATTGTTGGTTAAGGGCTTGTAAGTAATCATTTCACAGTAAGGTCCACACCTGTTGTATTCGGCGCATGTGACAAATAACATTTGATTTGATTGACATTTTAAGCGATTGATTTTGACTTTGAAGTGAACTGTCCCTTTAAGTCTAGAAGGGAGCATTGGAGTTGGGCAGTACCAATGATGTCATAGACTGTATCCTGCATAGAATGAAATGTGCCTAAAATAAATATACTTTATCTCTATGCAGCCAGGACTGGGCTCCCATATGAACCTGAACTGTAGATGCCTACGTTCTTCACTTGGCTCCCATATGAACTTGACCTGTAGATGTTTACATTGTTCCCAGAGAAGCAGAGAGAGGAGATTCTGCCTAGTCCAGGTTTATGTGTGCTGTCTGCTCCGTGTGTGGTCCCTATCCTGTCTCACTGCTTTTTGCGCAGAGTCACCTAGCAGGCCGAGCTGTCAGAGTTGTCACTGTGCCCACTGAGAGGGGTTAATGTGGTGCCTGGAATGGAAGCACCCCCCCATTTACCCACACCAGGAGGTCCATTCCCCTAGGAGGGGGCAAGTGTCCCCTCACCCCCTTGTCCCATTATTCCTTTCCACTCCTCTCCACTCCCCCTTTCTCTCATCTGAGCTTTATGTTATGAGCAGACTGGGAAGAAACAAGCAACTTTTAATCACAAATTTGGGAAACGAACACTGGGTATGTACATAGTCAATGGTAGGCTTCGAGGGGACTCCTATGGTAGGTACACATATAGCTCATCTCTTGGCAGTAGTACTGTAGACTACTTTATCACTGACCTAAACCCAGAGTCTCTTAGAGCGTTCAGTCATGAGGCATCAAAGCCAAAGGAACTGAATAATATTAAGAAATGCTACAGTATTCCTCTCCTCTCCTAATTTGAACCCCACACATCTTCCCTCTCTCACCCCCCCTCCTTTTCACCACCCTCTCAGAGACACAATTGGACCAGGAATGCACTTGGTCAGACATTTCAAGGCAAACAGGCCCCACCCTGCAACAATAGAGAAAGAAAGGGGGGCTTTCTAAGTACTGCTGCCATCCTGACTCTTTCAATTCAATGAATCTCTCTCTACTCTCTGCTGTTGCCAGCCCCCCCCTAATCTTTAAGCAGACCACCGGCCCCTCCCTTTACACTCTATTGCCCTTGAGACCAGCCTGTGGGGTGTGGGCCACGGTTTCACTACAACCCGCCCTCCCCCCATCCCATGATCCGCCCATCACTCCCTCTCTCCTGAAGGGTGCTTGGACAGAGATCATCAGGAAGACTGTTCTTTTTCCAGAGGCTGTATTCTGTTCCACCAAACCCATGGTTCTACAGCCCCCCTCATTTACACTGGCCCTCATGACCACGGGTGAGCTCACATCCTTGGGGGGTTGAGGGGTGTGCTACCCCCCTTCCCAAGGGTCTACAGACGGGACATCAAAGGGGGACTAGTCTATTCACGGCTACTGGTCTTTGATGGAGTAAAGGGAACCATGTGCTTTTTAAAGTGGAGCAACACTGACAAGCTCAGGAATCATGACAGAAGCCAATGTTTGAGTTTACAAAACCCCCAGGTTAGTCGAGGTCATTTGTAAAGGGACTATGCATAGATAATAAACAGCGAGTAGCAGCATTATAAATACAGGGGGGGGGTTCAATGTAAATAGTCTGGGTTAGAGGTCGACCGATTATGATTATGAGGTCGACCACTTCTGAGTTTATGTAAAAACATTGGCTTCTGTCATGATTCCTGAAATCATGTTTGTTATCCGTCATGAGATTCTGTAACCTGATCTAAGTACATGAAATGGTTGTAGAATTGAACAGTAATATGTTTGTCATTGTGCGAAGGAAATTTGTTTTCCAGACAGCAGAAACACACTCAACACATTTTGGGCAAAGCACAGGGTCTAACGCAGTGCAACGCCCCTGGCTGGAATTATATAGTGGTTATTATGTAGGGGTTATTCTCTAGGGGTTATTCTCTAGGGGTTATTATGTAGGGGTTATTCTCTAGGGGTTATTATGTAGGGATTGTTATTTAGGGGTTAAATGCCTTGCTCAAGGACACAACGGTGCTGGATGGTAGTTATGATCTGACACCAGCCGAAATGGTGGTCGTGACACTTTACATAATGTTGAACATCGCACTGGTATAACCTATAGGAGACAGGCAGCTATAATCACACACAGTTTCAAGGGAGTGCAAGAGTGACAATGTGAAGCCGGGTGATGTATGTATTGGAAAGCGTGGTGCATTTTTCAGTCTGCTCAGTGCTACTCTTGATTGTACTTTGGAAGACTGTGAGAGGACCTGTTAAGCAGGCAGGCGGTTGGGGCCCTTTGAGCCAAGCAGGCAGGCGGTTGGGGCCCTCTGAGCCAAGCAGGCAGGAGGTTGGGGCCCTCTGAGCCAAGCAGGCAGGCGGTTGGGGCCCTCTGAGCCAAGCAGGCAGGCGGTTGGGGCCCTCTGAGCCAACAAGCAACCAAGGATCTGAATTATCCACTGGAACCAGCAGTCTTGTCATGGGAGCCAGCAGAGAGTCAGGCCCATGGCTGTCTCCTAGATCCTTTTCACACTTTGGTGCTGACCCGAACAGTACTGTGCTGGCTGGGATATTTTTCTTACTTTTTGGTTTCAGACACATAAACACACAGACGATACGTGGGCTGCGAGCCTCACTCTATGAGTTGGGTTGTTAAACCCTCTCACACATTTGAAATACTTTGTTTTGTCATTTAGTGAATCTTGCTCGAGTGATGAGTAACATTGCCTATGACCTGAAGACTTGTGTTAACTCCCAGAGGCTTAGTTTAACAGGCTTAGTGCCTATAGGCTTTATTTCATCAGGCGGACACAGTCTTGTGGTGTACAGGAGACCCAGGTTCGACTTTGAACCCCGGTCAGTCACAGCTGGTCTTACACACACACACACACACACACACACACACACACACACACACACACACACACACACACACACACACACACACACACACACACACACACACACACACACACTTGGCTCCTAATGACTGTTTACTGACATGTTCCTCTCTCTCCTCTCTCTCAGGCAGGTGTAGATGCTCCAGACGCAGCAGGCCCCAGGAAGAGGCTGCCTCCATCCATCTGTGCGGCTCTTCTCTAATTCCTGGGTCTCTCAGTCTCACTTTGCACCACACCTTAACAGGGACCACAGAGAAAAGAAACAGGAGTGAGGAGGCCACTGGAGATTCTCAAGAAGGGAAGCCATTTTCTTTTGACCCTCAGTATCACTGACCTTTCAACCTTTGGTTCAATCTGGTGGTTTCCTTGTGATTGGACACTCCCTAGAGGGGTAGGAAATCACCCTCCCCGTCTGTCCGTCTGCGTCCTACCTTCGGACCTCCATCACTATGGCGACCTCGGTGCAGCCCAACGAGTTGGTGTTTGAGTTCGCTAGCAATGGGATGGATGAGATAAACCAGGTACCTGTCATTACATTGGAGTTTAGCAGTAGTCGATATCAGTAGTGTTATCATGATGTACCACTACCACCAATATAGAAAACTTCAAGATGGAATTTGCAGTAGGGGGAAACGGCACCACTGGCCACCTCACCACCATTGTTATAGTTTTTGCTGCTGAGCTGAGGTGCATCGCGCAACATGGTAAAAAAAACTTGCACTACATATTGTGCTCTTCTAACACGCGTGCAATAATGTCTGAGGGGGAAAAACGGTGTTCGTTGTTTGCAGTAACTTCTTTGTTGTTGTAATATCACATCGGATGTGCCTGATTCACCATTAAGGTTTCCTGCACGTCACTCTAAGTAACATAATACAAAAATTCCCATCAAAATCTGTCAGTTTAAGCTAGAGCAGGGGCTGCATCTCAATCCACCCCATCCGGCTATGTCGGCCTTCCGCATCCGCGGTGGAAAGTGGTCGAGCTACAGCAGTGTTTTTCAGAGCATGAGATATCCCCGAAAATCGGTCTTCTCATGAAAACGGCTCTATTATGACCACTCTATGGATAGGATAGACTCTCACTCTCTCTTTTTTCACCACAAGTGTCTGAAGGCGACCCATACAAATGAATGGAAATATGGAGGTAGTTTTGTGCCAACAAAAATTAAGGATTAAATATGTGTCCAAAAAAACAAAAATATATCCTGAGCTTTCTTATGTCTACTAGATATCGGACAGATACTTCAAAACTTTATTCCTTATGATTTATTTTTGGGCTGTCTTTTTTTTTTACATTTATGAATGTGTTATTCAGTGCATTTCTATGGGCTATAGAAGTAAAGGCCAAATTCAATATTTTATCAAATAATTGTAAATGTAAATGGGTATAACATTTTAAAATCAAATAGCTAAATGATCCATGGTATGATCATCTTGAAATAATTCCATATGTTCCCTTAGTATGGAGAGATGGAGAGAAGGAGTGGAGTATGAAGGGATGGCAAAGGAGAGGGCTGGGATATGCAGTGTGGGCTGTTGGGAGGACAGAGTCGGAAAGTGTGAGAGACCTGGAGTTGTGACACTTTTAGTGTGCGTGGGAGGAGAGGGTGGGTCTTTGCCAGGACCCAGTCAATTTACAGCACAAAATGTACGGTTTGTATGTGTAAGTGCACTTCAGTGCCCAGGTGTGTTTATCTTACCTCCACATCTTTGTCTGAATTCTGTGGAACAGGTTTGTGTGTGTGTGTGCCCGATGTTTGTGCCGTGTGTGTGTGTGTGTCTCTGCGTTTTGTATTTGTGTAGATGTGGATGGATGAGTTGTCGCTGGATACTCTTGCCTGAATGTCCTGGTTCATGCCTAACCAGACATACCTGTTGTGTGGAAATAACACAGGCCTCCTCTAGGGTTTCTCCCTGCTCAGAGGATTACATCACCTGTCCACCTGGTAGCTTGAAAAAAGCTCTTAAACTTAACTTATATATATTTAGTGCTAACACTAATGAAGTTGTCCATTTTGTTTTTGCCGGAGCTAGCTAGTCTGAAGGATTTATCTTTCCATATGGGGGCTGTTGGAATCGGAGAAAGCCACAGCTAGCCTAGCTTGCTGGACAGTAATGACTAGCCTTCTTATATTGTATTTTACAGTCAATAAGTAGCTCCCTGAATCAGAGCCACGGTGTAATGATTTCATAATGATGTTTAGCTCAGTTTAGTGTCTGAAAGCTGCTATTAGAGTTCTATGGCAGCCTGCTATTAGAGTTATATGGCAGCTTGCTGTGAGAGTTCTATGGCAGCCTGCTATTAGAGTTCTATTGCAGCCTGCTATGAGAGTTCTACGGCAGCCTGCTAATAGAGTTCTATGGCAGCCTGCTATTAGAGTTCTATTGCAGTCTGCTAGTAGAGTTCTATGGCAGCCTGCTGTGGTCATACACTTACATTATTTACACCCACTCTCGCATTTAACTGAACAGTCATTCAAGTACAGAACTCCATAAGGTCTAGTCTCTCAAAAACACACCCCGTTTTAATTATTTCAGTTATCTGTGGTGTGGCAATGTTTGCCATTCACTTCCTCTATCAGCCCCATTAGGGGATGTTAAAAGTAGGTAGGTGGGGCTAACAACGGCGTCATAGGCAGGTAAAGCAGAACCGAGTTGATTATAGGGGAACCTCTCACACACAGGGGCTTGCTTTCATAGCCGAAACTGGGAACTTGGAGGTGAAAATCACCTAGTGATCGTTATCTCTCTGGTTTCCCTAGAGGCAGCCATTATGGCTCTTGTGTAATTCGTTCTAAATTACATACTCTGTTTTACACCTTTAATTAGATTAGAGTGCCTCTTGACTCCTTCTGTTCAACATGATACTGGTCCACCATGTTTTCGTGATACCGGGCCGCCATGCTTTCATGATACTGGGCCTCCATGCTTTCATGGTACTGGGCCGCCATGTTTTCATGGTACTGGGCTGCCACGTTTTCATGGTACTGGGCCGCCACGTTTTCATGGTACTGGGCCGCCACGTTTTCATGGTACTGGGCCGCCACGTTTTCATGGTACTGGGCCGCCACGTTTTCATGGTACTGGGCCGTTTCTTTTTCTTGATACTGGGCGGCCATGTTTTTATGGTACTGGGTCGCCACGTTTTCATGGTACTGGGTCGCCACGTTTTCATGATACTGGACCGCCACGTTTTCATGGTACTGGGCCGTTTCTTTTTCTTGATACTGGGCCTCCATGCTTTCATGGTACTGGGCCGCCATGTTTTCATGGTACTGGGCCGCCACGTTTTCATGGTACTGGGCCATTTCTTTTTCTTGATACTGGGCGGCCATGTTTTTATGGTACTGGGTCGCCATGTTTTCATGGTACTGGGCCGCCACGTTTTCATGGTACTGGGCCGTTTCTTTTTCTTGATACTGGGCGGCCATGTTTTTATGGTACTGGGCCGCCACGCTTTCATGGTACTGGGCCACTATGTTTTCATGATACCGGGCCGTTTCTTTTTCTTAATACTGGGCGGCCATGTTTTGATACTGGGCCGCCATGTTTTCCTGTGTGGGGTGTATCACAACGGAGATTCACTAAGTTAGCCATTCTACAGATATAGCTCTTTTGTTACAAAACTGGAGCTGGCATGGGTTATTGAGAATATCAAGTGCATCTTGTTTCCATTGATCATCCTTGAGATGTTTATACTAGAGGTCGACCGATTAGGATTTTTCAACACTGATACCGATTATTGGAGGACCAAAAAAGCCGATACCGATTAATCGGCCGATTAAAAAAACTGTATTTGTAATAATGACAATTACAACAATACTGAATTAACACTTATTTTAACTTAATATAATAAATCAATAATAATCCATTTAGTCTCAAGTAGATAATGAAACATGTCCAATTTGGTTTAAATAATGCAAAAACAAAGTGTTGGAGAAGAACGTAAAAGTGCAATATGTGCTATGTAAGAAAGCTAACGTTTCAGTTCCTTGCTCAGAACATGAGAACATATGAAAGCTGGTGGTTCCTTTTAACATGAGTCTTCAATATTCCCAGGTAAGAAGTTTTAGGTTGTAGTTATTATAGGACTATTTCCCTCTATACCATTTGTATTTCATTAACCTTTGACTATTGGATGTTCTTATAGGCACTTTAGTATTGCCAGTGTAACAGTATAGCCTCCGTCCCTCTCCTCGCTCCTCCCTGGGCTCGAACCAGCAACACAACGACAACAGCCACCCTCGAAGCAGCGTTACCCATGCAGAGCAAGGGGAACAACCACTCCAAGGCTCAGAGCGAGTGAAGTTTGAAACGCTATTAACGCGCACGAACTAGTCAGCCATTTCACTTCGGTTACACCAGCCTCATCTCGGGAGTTGATAGGTTTGAAGTCATAAACAGCGCAATGTTTGATGCACAAGGAAGAGCTGCTGGCAAAACGCACGAAAGTGCTGTTTGAATGAATGTTTACTCGCCTGCTTCTGCCTACCACCGCTCAGTCAGATACTTAGATACTTGTATGCTTGTATGCTCAGTCGGATTATATGCAACACAGGACACGTTAGATAATATCTAGTAATATCATCAACCATGTATAGTTAACTAGTGATTATGATTGATTGTTTTTTATAAGATAAGTTTAATGCTAGCTAGCAACTTACCTTGGCTTACTGCATTTGCGTAACAGGCAGTCTCCTTGTGGAGTGCAACGAGAGAGAGATAGGTCGTTATTGCGCTGGACTAGTTAACTGTATGTTTGCAAGATTGGATCCCTCGAGCTGACAGGGTGAAAATCTGTCTTTCTGCCCCTGAACGAGGCAGTTAACCCACCGTTCCTAGGCCGTCATTGAAAATAAGAATGTTTTCTTAACTGACTTGTCTAGTTAAATAAAGATTGAATAAAGGTGTAAAAAGAAAAAGAAAAATTGTCAAATGGGCACCCCAAAATACCGATTTCCGATTGTTATGAAAACTTGAAATCGGCCATTCCGATTAATCGGTCGACCTCTAGTTTATACTACTTGATTGGAGTCCACCTGTGGTCAACTCAATTGACGGGACATGATTTGGAAGGGCACAAACCTGTCTATATAAGGTCCCACAGTTGACAAACCAAGCCATGAGGTCGAAGGAATTGTCTGTAGAGCTCCGAGACAGGATTGTGTCAAGGCACAGATCTGGGGAAGGGTACCAAAACATTTCTGTAGCATTGAAGGTGGCCTCCATCATTCTTAATAACCTCTTAGGGATAGGCGGGATGCAAATGTCTCAACTGGCCAATTGCCAGGGAAAATGCAGAGCGCCAGATTCAAATAAAATACTAAATGGAATAAGTTTGGAACCACCAAGACTCTTCCTAGAGCTGTCCACCCGGCCAAACTGAGCAATTGGGGAAAAATGGCCTTGGTCAGGGAGGTGACCAAGAACCCGATGGTCACTCTGACAGAGCTCCAGAGTTCCTCTGTGGAGATGTGAGAACCTTCCAGAAGGACAACCATCTCTGCAGCATTCCACCAATCAGGCCTTTATGGTAGAGTGGCCAGACAGAAGCCACTCCTCAGTAAAAGGCCCACTTGGAGTTTCCTAAAAGGCACCTGAAGGACTCTCAGACCATGAGAAACAAGATTCTCTGGTCTGATGAAACCAAGATTGAACTCTTTGGCCTGAATGTCAAGTGTCACGTCTGGAGGAACGCTGGCACCATCCCTACAGTGAAGCATGGTGGCAGCATCATGCTGTGGGGATGTTTTTCAGTGGCAGGGACTGGGAGACTTGTCAGGATCGAGAGAGAGATGAACAGAGCAAAGTACAGAGAGATCCTTGACGAAAATCTGATCCAGAGCGCTCAGAATCTCAGACTGGGGTTCACCTTCAAATAAGACAATGACCCTAAGCACATAGCCAACACAACACAGGAGTGGCTTCGGGACAAACCTCTGAATGGCCTTGAATGGCCCAGCCAGAGCCCGGACTTGAACCCGATCAAACATCTCTGGAGCGTCCTGAAAATAGCTGTGCAGCGACGCTCCCTGTCCAACCTGACAGAGCTTGAGAGGATCTGCAGAGAAGAATGGGAGAAATTCCCCAAATACAGGTGGTCCAAGCTTGTAGTGTCTTACCCAAGAAGACTAGAGGCTGTAATCACTGCCAATGGTGATTCAACAAAGTACTGAGTGAAGGGTCTTATGTAAATGTGTAATTACAGTTGTAATTGTTTTATACATTTGCAAAAATGTTTTTGCTTTGTCATTATGGGGTATTGTGTGTAGATTGATGAGGGGAAAATAATTTAATTCATTTTAGAATAAGGCTGTAACATAATAAAATGTGGAACAAGTGAAGGGGTCTGAATAATTCCGAATGCACTGTATGCACAAAAGCTATCTCGCTGGCTAACTATTTGATCCTGCTTTGTGACAAACCCTCCAGGTGCAACTGAGCTCCATTATGTCAAAACAACAACAGTAGACAGACACAGACATCTTCTGCCCCGTCAGCAGATTCTGTGTGGGATTTGGTCTGTCATGGTCTGGTCCTGCTATGGAGGGGAGACAGTGTGGGGTTTAATACACTGCAGTGAACTCAGCAGACTCACTGGTGCTCTCTCACATCAGTGAACCCAGATGGGACTCCCTACTGACTGAGATGCTACTATAGTCTGAGACCATAACGTCAATGACGTTTCATCTTTTACAGTCAAGCGCACACAACAACAGCATCCTTTATTTTATACTTCCCAAGTGGTCTCGTGGCCAACTGTTGATCGTTAGTGCTGACATCATGGAAAATAATTTAGCATGGACTCTGTTCTGAAAATGCAGATATTGTCTGTGAAGTTACTAGAACAGTCACTGAACTCATAGCTATGTTTAATTGTATGGTAATGTCCCATAGAGGATTAATGATTCAACATAATGCAGTTGTGTGTGGCATTGTGCTGTTAGTGTACTGTTAGTTATCTGGTTAAAGTGTAGCATTGAGTGGATGTAGCCTTGGACTCCCTAGTCCCTCCGTGGGCTCAAGGCTCAAAGATTAGACACCTGGAGTTCAACCACAACAATGGAAACTTGTGCTTTAGATGAGAGAGAGAAAGACCATAGAAATATAATTACTAAAATGGACAAGAATTACCAAAAAAGCAGAACGCTTATAATGTTCCACAACATAACAAAGACTATCTCAAGGGATTGGAAAGGTAAAGTCCTACAACTCTGAACGTTGTTAGGCTATTCCATTAAAACCGTTTTGGAAGTTTAAGTCAAAATGTTGTTACTGCCTTTCAGTATGGCTAAGTATTTGGCCACTAATTGTTTTCTAATGATTGAGAACTTGCATGAACTGTTTGGGCAGGACAAAGCATCATAGATCATATGATAATCAGGCAATGAGCTGTAGTCTGCTGCCATCTCTTGGTTATTTTCAGAAACTGACACTGAATTAATTTGTTTCCTCTGGCTATGAGTGTAATCAGGCTATAATACTTTGCACCATTTCATTAGAGCATTTTTGTTTGCTTGATATTTAGAATAGCTTAAACTGAAGTAAAAGACCTGCAAGCTTGGAGTCCTGCCTGCTCCATTTTTTTTTTCAAGCCGGGACTGGAGATTTTAGGGCATGGGTCATGCCACAAATTCGGTGCCTTTTGAGATTTGTGACTTGGGGGAAAAAAACATTTGATTTTATCTCATTTTAACATTCTGCCATAAAGAGCACATGTTCAACCTAATAAAATACGTTTTCCCATTTCATAGTAAATGCCTATTTAGTGCCAAATAAAGTAACAGGGTTGACGATGTCATCTTAAATCAGCCATGAATCACTTTGTGACAGGGGGAATGGAAGGTTGTTGTGTGCAGCAGGGATGGGCAATTGAATGCAAGCTGAAGCTTCACAATAAAAATAAAAAAAATTCCACCACAAAACACCAGAAAATGTATAAATAGAGTAGAACCAGCTCACCTGCTTTTACACCATGATTTGGCTATTAGATGTTCAATATTTATTTTGAAAATAGTATTTAAAAGGGAATATTTTCATCATATTAAAAACGAGAGTTCAGTTCATGTAGCAAGGTTAACCTTAAAATGAGAGACAAAAGACTAAATTTAAAATGAATCACTAATCACATTAAATAAATAATAATCTTTAGAAATGATACAATGATGATAAAAATGTGGAGACATTCTGGGGTTAAGTGGGTTAAAATTCCTGGAAGTCACAGAAGTGCATGGAGGGACATTTTGGCACTTAAGTCTTTATTCATATACATTTATTTTAATTTTATTTATTGAATTCTCAATGTGGTCTGTATTGAAGGGCACATTATTGAATATAACATGCTTTTCAATATTTGTGCACAATTTATACTTAAGATATCAAAGGGACGCAAAAGACACTCATTTCGTGGAACCACCCACGTAATGGGAAAAAAACAACGGAAAGAGGTGCCATCCACACTGCTTCATGTTATGGTACTGTTGAAGACAGCAAAATAACAGTGTGCTGAAGGAAAATAAAACTGTTTGTTTACTCCACAAGGACCTCACACAATGAGAAATGAGAGAAGCTTGTTGTGTCCAGATGTCCTGTCTGGATAACTGCCACATGTCCTGTCAGGATAACTGCCATGTCACATGGGTAGGCCAACTGTAGACAGTGTTTCCCCTACCATTGTATAGGGCGATATGTATTTAAATAGACCCTGGATGTTTGCATGCAACCTGCCTGGAAAATAAGCTAGGAGAAACACTGGTAGAAGCAGTCAGTGTTCAAAGGGTTGCCAGGTGGGCTTGGTTGCCATACGCTACAGTTTCTTACACACTGAGCATACCAAACATTAAGAACACCTCCCTAATATTCAGTTGCTCCCCCCATTTGCCCTCAGAACAGCCTCAATTCGTTGGGGCATGGACTCTACAAGGTGTCGAAAGCTATCCACAGGGATGCTGGCTCGTGTTGACTCCAATGAGTCCAACAGTTGGGCTCCCGAGTGGCGCAGCGGTCTAAGGCGTTGCATCTCAGTGCTAGAGGCGTCACTACAGACCCTGGTTTGATCCCGGGCTGTATCACAACTGGCCGTGATCGGGAGACCAATAGGGCGGCGCACAATTGACCCAGCGTCGTCCGGGTTGGGGGAGGGTTTGGCCAGGGTAGGCCGTCATTGTAAAATAAAAATTTGTTCTTAACTGACTTGTCAAGTTAAATAAAGGTTAAATAAAATAAAAAGTTGGCTGGATGTCCTTTGGGTGTTGGACCATTCTTGATACACACGGGAAACTGTTGAGCATGAAAAACCCAGCAGCATTGCAGTCCTTGACACAAACCGGCGCGCCTGTCACCTAGTACCATACCCCATTCAAAGGCACTTAAATATTTTGTCTTGCTGATTCACACTCTGAATGGCACACATGCACAATCCATTTCTCAATTGTCTCAAGGCTTAAAAATCCTTCTTTAATCTACATGGATTGAAGTGGATTTAACAAGTTACATCAATAAGGGATCATAGCATTCACCTGGTCAGTCTATGTCGTGGAAAGAGCAGGTGTTCTTAATGTTTTTTTATACTCAAGTGTACTCAGTTTGGCCAGAGCTCTGGTAATTTCCTCTTCCCATGTTCAGAAATGTTGTGCTGGAAATGAGGGAGCGTGTCTGGAATCCCCAGCAAAAAGACACAGGTATGAGGTATGAAAGGAGTGAATGGGTTGACAGTATTCAGGAGGAATGAAAGGAGTGAATGGGTTGACAGTGTTCATGAGGTATGATACTGTAGGAGTGAATGAGTTAACAGTGTTCATTTATTTAATTATATATATTTTTCAATTTCACCTTTATTTAACCATGTAGGCCAGTTGAGAACAAGTTCTCATTTACAACTGCGACCTGGCCTAGATAAAGAAAAGTTGCACATGGGATAAACAAACGTACAGTCAATAACACAATAGAAAGTATGGATAAACAGTGTGTGCAAATGTAGTATGATTAGGGAGGTAAGGCAATAAATAGGCCATAGTGGCGAAATAATTACAATTGAGCAATTAAACACTGGAGTGATAGATGTGCAGAAGATGAATGTGCAAGTAGAGATACTGAGGTGCAAAGGAGCAAAAAATAAATAACAATATGGGGATGAGGTAGTTGGGTGGGCTATTTACAGATGGGCTGTGTACAGGTGCAATGATCGGTAAGCTGCTCTGACAGCTGATGCTTAAAGTCAGTGAGGGAGATATGAGACTCCAGCTTGAGTGATTTTTGCAATTCGTTCCAATCCAATGGCAGCAGAGAACTGGAAGAAAAGGTGGCCAAAGTAGGAGTTGGCTTTGGGGATGACCAGTGTAGGGATGATTTGTAGGGATCCAGATTTTGGATTTTGGTGAAGGAGAAGCAGGGCGGGGCTTGGGCAAGTTGCTGCAGGGGGTGCTGAGCTGTTGGCCATGGTAGGTGTAGCCAGGTGGAAAGCATGGCCAGCCATAGAAAAATGCTTATTGAAATGATCGATTATCATAGATTTATCGGCGGTAACAGTGTTTCCTAGCCTCAGTGCAGTGGGCAGCTGGGAGGAGGTGCTCTTATTCTCCATGGACTTTACAGTGTCCCCAAACTTTTTGGAATTAGTGCTACAGGATACAAATTTATTTTTGAAAAAGCTAGCCTTAGCTTTCCTAACTGACTGAGTATATTGGTTCCTAACTTCCCTGAAAAGTTGCATATCGCAGGGGCTATTCGATGCTAATGCAGAAGCCACAGGAAGTTTTTGTGCTGGTCAAGGGCAGTCAAGTCTGGGATGAACCAAGGGCTATATCTGTTCTTAGTTCTACATTTTTTGAACGGGGCATGTTTATTTAAGATGGTGAGGAAAGCACTTTTAAAGAGCAACCAGGCATCCTCTACTGACGGGATGAGGTCAATATCCTTCCAGGACACCCGGGCCAGGTTATGGTCGTTTGACCTAAAACTCATTACGCACGCAGGCAATGAGGCAGTGATCACTGAGATCCTGCTTGAAAACAGAGGTGTATTTAGAGGGCAGGTTGGTCAGGATGATATCTAAGAGGGGATGCCCATGGTTACGGATTTAGGGTTGTACCTGGTAGGTTCCTTGATCATTTGTGTGAGATTGAGGGCATCTAGCTTAAATTGTAGGACATTCGGGGTGTTAAGCATGTCCCAGTTTAGGTCACCTAACAGTACGAACTCTGAAGATAGATGGGGGGCAATCAATTCACATATGGTGTCCAGGGCACAGCTGGGGGCTGAAGGTGGTTTATAAGAAGCGGGAACGGTGAGAGACTTGTTTCTGGAAAGGTGGATTTTTAGAAGTAGAAACTCATTGTTTGGGCACAGATCTGGATAGTATAATAGAACTCTGCGGGCTATCTCTGCAGTAGATTGCAACTCCGCCCCCTTTGGCAGTTCTATCTTGTCGGAAGATGTTGTAGTTACGGATTAAAATGTCAGGATTTTTGGTGGACTTCCTAAGCCATGATTCAGACACGGCTAGGACATCAGGGTTGGTGGAGTGTGCTAAAGCAGTGAATAAAACAAACTTAGGGAGGAGGCTTCTGATGTTAACGTGCATGAAACCAAGGTTTTTACGGTTGCAGAAGTCAACAAATGAGAGCGCCTGGGGAACGGGAGTGGTGTTGGGGCTGCAGGGCCTGGGTTAACCTCTACATCACCAGAGGAACAGAGGATGAGTAGGATAAGGGTACGGCTAAAGGGTATAAAAACTGGTCGTATAGTGCGTTCGGAACAGAGATGAAAAGGAGCAGATTTCTGAGTGTCGGAAGAATAGATTCAAGGCATAATGTACAGACAAGGTTATGGTAGGATGTGAGTACAGTGGAGGTAAACCTAGGCATTGAGTGACGATGAGAGAGGTTTTGTTTCTAGAGACACCAGTTAAGCCAGGTGACGTCACCGCATGTGTGGGGGTTGGAAAGAAAAGGGCTTGCTAAGGCATATTGAGCAGGGCTGGGGGCTCTATAGTGAAATAAGACAATAATCACTAACCAAAACAGCAATAGACAAGGCATATTGACATTAGGGAGAGGCATGTGTAGCCGAGTGATCATAGGGTCCAATGAGTAGCACTAGATGAGTTAGGGAGCCAATTCAGTAGTCGCTACTATGCTAGGTGAGCTGGAGACACGGCGATTCAGTCCGCTAGCGGGCCGGGGATAGCAGATGAGCCTCAGGCGACGTCGCAATGGAAGAGCCTGTTGAATCCACCTCGGATGGTTACGTCGGTAGACCAGTCGTGATGGATCGGTGGGGCTCTGTGTCGGCAGTAAAAGGTCCAGTCCAATTAACAAAAGAGGTATTGTAGCCCAAGAATTGGCTGGTGGACCTCTTTGGCTAGCCGGGAGATGGGCTTACCTCGAGGCTAGCTCCAGGCTAACTGGTGCTTGTTTCGGGACAGAGACGTTAGCCAGGAGTAGCCACTTGGATAGCAGATAGCTAGCTGCGATGATTCGGTGTAATGGTTCAGAGCTTGCGATTGGAATCCGGAGATGTGGTAGGGAAAAAGCATTCTGATATTCTTTAAAAATATATATGTAGCGTTATTACCAGCAGTTTTTCAATTCTTGTTAGGATGAGGCCATGTTGGTCACATGAGAAATATGGGTTTATGTAGATATGTCTAGCTCTCGCTCTGTCTGTCTGTCTGTCTGTCTGTCTGTCTGTCTGTCTGTCTGTCTGTCTGTCTGTCTGTCTGTCTGTCTGTCTCTCTCTCTTTGTCTTTCTGCCTCTCTCTCTCTCTCTCTCTTTCTTTCTCTCTCTCTTTCTTTCTCTCTGTGTAAGTAGTTCATTTTGTTCAGCTGCATGGGGATCAAGCCAATGTGTGAGATATACCAGAGCAACTGTAAAAGCACAGTGTATAAGTCTACATTAACTTTACAAAGACTGTAGTACTTAAAGGATATAAGATTAAAAAAACAAGCAAAAGACATGTCATTCTGGGGTCTAACGTCTGTGGACTAACGTCTGTGGACTAACGACTGTGGTCTAACGTCTGTGGTCTAACGTCTGTGGTCTAACGTCTGTGGTCTAACGACTGTGGTCTGTGGTCTAACGTCTGTGGACTAACGACTGTGGTCTAACGTCTGTGGACTAACGACTATGGTCTGTGGTCTAACGTCTGTGGTCTAACGTCTGTGGTCTAACGTCTGTGGTCAAACGTCTGTGGTCTAACGTCTGTGGTCTAACAACTGTGGTCTCTGTCTTCTGTTGGCCTCTCTGTGTGTCCAGCTGGATGATCCGTCCGTGTTCCCAGCAGTCATCGTGGAACAGGTGCCCGCTGCTGACCTCATGCAGGTCTACTCGGGCATGGAGTCGGACGAGGTGACCAACGGCATTATGGTGGACAACACTGTACATGTGATGGAGGAGCCCATTATGGTCGGAGACGTGGGCCTTTCAGGTGAGGGGGAGGAGGGCATGATATGCATGCATGCCTAGGGGGTAGGAGGTAGGAGTTGATTCCGGACAGGGCCTGGTACTATCTAAATTACCTAGAATTCACCCTTATTGATTGTAATATCCTTTCAAGTTTGTCTCTAAAGCTGTCTGTTCCTTGTTCTGATGATAATCCCTGTCTGATTGGCCAGTAGAAAGGACGGTATCGGGTACAGAGGATAACATGGAGACCAATGAGGCTGCGGCAGCCCTTCTTAACATGGAGTCTCCAAACAACATTCTGGATGAGAAACGCATGAGTACGAATTCTGTTCTGTTGTTGCTACTCTCTAGGAGGTTAGGGGAAGGAGTATTTTTTGTAATGTTGGTACCACATGTGTATTAACTGAATCCAACTTCTACCCCAGAGCATTTATCTTGTGGGTTTTATTTTATCTGACCTAGTATTGATTTCGTGCTCTTTTCAAGATTCTATTCTGGATTTTCAATTTCTTTACCTTTTGATATTGAATACTGCATTGTTGAGGAAGAGCTTGTAAATAAGCATTTTACCATACCGTTTACACTTGTTTTATCCTGTGGAGGTGATAATTACATTTTGATTTATCACTTTGTTAAAACCTGCAAATGTTTGATGAAGGTATGCAGTTTAATTTGTATGCGGTTTCATTTGTAGTATTTCCACTAACTCCTGTCATTATCTCTGACTGTTGCTTTAGTTCAGTCTCACAATAATATTACAGAACTAGGAGTCATATTGAGTGTACTACTGTTTTCTCTTGTTGTTGTAGTTCATACGTACGGGACCATGTTGGAGTCTGACTACACCTACATCCACCTGCGGCCGGAGCCCAACGGCTGCATGGATGTATCGCTGGACGATGAAACATCCTCCATGGACGAGATCCCTCAGAAGAGCGTGTCCAAACCACAGAGGAAAACCAAAAGTACTGCAGGGGTTCTGCTGGAATCTAGGGAGCAGTGTTACAACACATGATTTAGTCTTGTTTTTAATCTTCTATATGAAGATGTTCCACTTACTCTCATGTTTCGAAGAGATATGCTTTTAAGAGTTACACAGGAGTACCTTGGAAAATATATTTGCCTATAGCCTTATTAACCATAGCTTATAGCCTTATTAACCATAGCTTATAGCCTTATTAACAATAGTTTATAGCCTTATTAACCATAGCTTATAGCCTTATTAACCACAGCTTATAGCCTTATTAACCACCGTTTATAGCCTTATTAACCATAGTTTATAGCCTTAATAGCTTTATTAACCATAGTTTACAGCCTAATTAACCATAGCTTATAGCCTTATTAACCATAGCTTATAGCCTTATTAACCACAGTTTATAGCCTTTTTAACCATAGTTTATAGCCTTATTAACCACAGCTTATAGCCTTATTAACCACCGTTTATAGCCTTATTAACCATAGTTTATAGCCTTAATAGCTTTATTAACCATAGTTTACAGCCTAATTAACCATAGTTTACAGCCTAATTAACCATAGCTTATAGCCTTATTAACCATAGCTTATAGCCTTATTAACCACAGTTTATAGCCTTATTGATCATAGCTTATAGCCTTATTAACCATAGGGTATAGCCTTATTAACCACAGTTTATAGCCTTATTAACCATAGGGTATAGCCTTATTAACCACAGTTTATAGC